>NC_035165.2:7545444-7856694 GCF_001659605.2 Manihot esculenta | reverse complement strand
ATAATATTATTATTATGAATAAATAAAATTAAACTATACATTTTATAATTAAATTAATATTTTTATAAATAATTAATAAATACAAGTATATATTATTTTATTTATTAATATCAAAAGGCATGAAAGTAAAATAAATAAAATTTCGATTTTAATAAAATTGTAAGAGGAAGAATAATTTTTTTTTCAAATAATAAGTAAATTTATATTTTTAAAAAATTTGTTTATAAAAGTATTTTATTTTTTGTTAAATACTACATATAAAGATTTGAGAAATCCAGCCCTTCAAGTAACTTTCACATCTTTTTAGGTTTTTATTTTATCCGATGTGCATTATATATTTTTATATTTATTATAATATTTATAATTTTTTTGTTTATATATATATTATAAATTTAAATTATAAGAAAAAAAATTCAACTAAAAGAATTTAAGCCAATTTTAAAATTTTGAACCTATTATGTAATATTCTAATAGAATATTATTCTAGTAATTTAATATTTAATGTAATTTTTATAAATAAAGTAAATTTATTATTAAAAAGTTATTTAATATTTTATTATTATCTTTTAATAAATCAAATGGTATTATTAATTATCTTTAATAAAAATTAGATCACCTAAATGATTTTAATGTTTTTAAATTTTATTTAAATTTATAAAAATTAATTGAGTGGTTAAATGAATCACTTATTATATGATCAAACTTAATTTCCTTATTTAGAATCAAAATTTTTATAATAACTCAATTCAAATCTTTTATTTTCTATTAAATTTATTGCTTGAAATAGAATAATTCATTTTCTTACCTTATAAAATTTTCATTTTTTTAAGAAAATGAAATCATACTCAGAATTCACTTAAATTCTGGGAGAATAATTTATTTACCTTTTAAAAAATAATTATTTAAAATTTCTTAATACATTTATTAAAAATTTTGGAACATATATATATAATTAATATAATTAATAACTTCCTTAACTTACTTAACTTCAATCAAGCAAGATCTAAATTAACTAGATTTACATAAATTTATTTTATTAAATTAATTTTGTATAAAAAAATAGCTAATTAAAAATAATATAATTGCACATTATTTATACATCTCATTTATGCACGTTCTTAATAAATTTTAAAATTAATTTAAATAATATAATAATAAATAATAACAATAATGAAGTGTAGTTTTGTATTGCTAATGAATTAGTATTAAACAAATACTTATCCTATAATCATAGTTTTATTAAAATTAATAATAATTTTAATTTATTAACTTTACTCAATAAAATAAATTTACTAATGATAAATAAAAATAAAAAATATAATTAAATATTAGATAATTGAAATAATATTATCAATAAATTCACATTAAATTTGAAACAAAAATAATAAAATCTCATCTATTGATATAATAAAATTTAAATTCGAATAGAGAGCTAACTTAATCAATCAAATTAAAAATTTTTAAATAATAATAAATTACTATGTTATATTTTAAAAGTAATTAAAATTAAAGTAAAAAATATGTAATTATCTAATCTAATTAAGAGTGTTTTAAATATTTCTAATATTCTTTTTTCATTATCAATATCTCTCCGTCATTTCATCAAACAAAGGGAGAGGGATAAGTGAGAAAAGAAAGAGCAACACTTTGCATTGCTAAGTGTAGAAGAGGCTATGTTCCCATGGACACATTGACCTTCATTACAACTTTGAATCTCATTTTCTTGGCTGCTGCTCGCAGCTATATTTATTATTTATCTCCTTTTAGAATTTTCACAATGTTCAGAATTTAATTAATTATTTTTTTTCTTAAAAAATAAAAATCAAAGAAAGAATAAGCATACATTTCTCGGCGTAGTAAATATGTGTTCTGAAATATTAACCAGAGTTTGGCTTTCTCTGCATGCATGCATGCATTTTATTATAATTTGTGCAGCCACCTTTTCTTCACAACTCCATCTGTTATTGACTTGAACGATTTCTATGGTCTCATGTTACTGTTAATTTCCCATCTTACATCATTAATATAAAGTTAGGATTTTAATTAATTCATTAAGATAAGTTATGTACCTTATAAATGCAATATTATTGATCCACGATATCATGCATCTTAGTGTAACACTAAAATAAAAATTAACAAAATATAAAATTTCAAATTATCATTGATATTATTCTTTTGTTAAAATAAACTTTACAATTAAAAAATAAATAAATAAATAAAAGAGCAGAGTTACTGAAGATGAATTAAAGAAGGAAATAATGAGAGTAATTACACCAGCAGTTCGGGTGACAAAAAATTGAAAATTAGCTCCAGAAGGTCCACTGCACATGTACGATTAATAATTATTAGGTTAAGAAGATGAATCTTGTTTAGTATCGCTAATGGACGAAGCTACTGCACCGTCCATGATAAGGTTAGGAAACGCAGAAGGTACACGTCCAATATGATTCCCAGCCACTTTCCTGGTGCAAATGCCTGAGCCTTGTCCAGGGACGTTGCTGCATGGATTGGGACGAGAACTTTGCTGTAGAGATTGAAACAGTAGCCCTTCCTCCATTTTCAGCCATTGCTGGTCTCCCAAGGGCCTCGTTTCAGCAGCCAAGAAAAAAGATAAAAACAAAACAATCACAAAGATGTTCTTGTTCTGGAAGAAGACAGAGAAACCCATGTTTTAACTTAGTTACTGACGAACAGAGAAGGACTTTTTTCCCCAGAAAAAAAAAGAAAAGAATCTGTAGAAGTAATAAAGGGAAATGATTTATCAGATGAGATTTAGTTTGTTAAATATAATGGGGTTATGAAAGATGAGCCGAAGTGGTATTATATAGAGGCCATGGGTTTGAATGAATGATGAAGTAGACAGGAAAATAAAATATTGTTATAAAATTTGACTGAGCCATGGGGTTTGAAGGTTGAACCTTTAATATAGCTAGGAATTAATCAACACACGGTATGTTGCTTGGACCCTGATGTATGTGGAGAACGTGACCTGCGAGTTTATATTTCTTTTTTTTTTTTTCCTGAAAAAAAATTGTCCTTAAACCTCTCCTCTTAATCGATAAATATGTTACAGATTGTTCGGATAGAATCGAACCGATGAATTAGAATTCAGATTTTTAAGTATTAATCAACTCGATAATTATTAAATTAAAATTCATATATTTTAAATTAAATTTTTTAAATTGAATTGTTCATCTTTAATAGAAAAAAATCAATGCGTTGATGTTGTGACTTGATTTTAGGACTTTTTAAAGTAATTTATACATTTCTTACTACTTGAATTATGTATATATGTTTAATATTTTTAATATTATTACAATCAATTATAAATATTTTTAATTTATATTTATATAAATAAATATTAATCTACCATCAATTAGTAATGTTAAACTGGACTGTCCAATCCGGTCTAGTTCGGTTGCATGGTTGAATTTCAAAACGAATCAAATAAAAAAGTTCATTAAAAAGATAGCTTTTTAATATTCAGGCTCCACCCGCAATGACTCTGCCAACAACTCATTTTTTTTAAATTAAATTAAAATTAAAAAAACTAATTAAATTCACCCTTAATAAAACCTATTAAAATTATCTAAATAACTAAATAAACTTACTAAAAACTATACAAAATAAAAAAAATATTAATCAATATTATTTTTCATTAAATTAACAATTGTTAAATTTTATTTAAAAAATTAATATATCTTTTTTATCTATCTGTTATCTTATTTTTAATATTCAATCTAATTTGCATGAATTCAATCTTAAAATAGCCGGATAAAAAAAGTCTGTTTTAAAAACAATCTCAAATATCTTCTTTAAAATAACAAGTAATACAGGCGATTTCAAACGGTTGGAAGATTTAAACTCATTTTGACAGTAATACGGCAAATAATTATAAAAAAAATTAATAAGCATGTATGACTTATTTTTTAAATAAATTGAATTATTATATTTTTTATTTTTTTATTAAAAAATATTCAATTCAATAATATATTAAATAAACTTTAAATCTATATGAATTGAAATTTAAATTTTTAATCCTTTATTTTCATATATTTAAAAATTAGGTTACATTTAGATATGTAATAAATTATTTTGGCTTAAAATCAAATCGAATTGAAATCAATTTTTTCATTTTTAATCAAATCAAACTAAAATATATTATTTCGATTTCAAATTAAATCAAATGGAAATTAATTATTTTTGCTTTAAATCGAATTAAATTGAATTTTTTAATTTAAAATTAAATTAAATTTCAACTATTGAAAACTAAATAATTAATATTTTGTAAAACAAATTGAAGTTACAAGAAAATCGAATCGAACCGAAAAATTAATTTACGTAAAATTAAAATTAAATTAATTTATAAAAAAATTGAATTGGGTAACAAAAAATTTAACCAATTTATAAAATTTGAACCGGTTAACAAAAAATTGAATTAAACAATTAAATTAAAATATAACATTATAATTTATTTTCTAACGATAGTATTTGTGTTGTAGAACTTTTTATATTTATATAATTTATCGATACTTATAATTTAAGTTGAGAGATTTTTATAAAAAAAATATATATGCCTAACATTTATTTTAAAGCATCAACATGTTATTAAAATTTGGCAATATTTATAATTGATATCGGAAAATATATTACGTTTATATAATTTGTTAACCCTTATAAATTATGTTGATAAATTTATATTGAAATATACCTATTTTATTGTAAATATTTAATTCATGAAATTAAATCATGCTGTAAATCATGAAATTCATGAAATTAATTCATGAAGTTAAATTTCAAACAAATAATAAATTTATTTATAAAAAATTATAATAACATATTTGGTATAAATTATATTGTTTGTCACTAATATCTATTAATAATAATTAATATTTATTAGTAATGATTTATTGCAACTAAATTATTAGGGACGAATTTACGTATCTGCCCTCAAATCTTAACTAAAAAAAACTTTGCTGTGGCCGCTGATAAGCATCATGGCCCATCAAGTTCGACCAATGACTAAGTGGCAAGATGTAACTTGTTTTTTTCAAGAAAAAAAAAAGACACTTAAATTTAAAGCTATGACTAAGATGTTTTAAATTACTGAATTAAGTAAGGCTATGAAATTGAAATATTCTTTATTAAGCCTGAACGTGGAATTTATGGTTACGTGCATTTGGTTAGGTGTCCATTAATTATGGAATTTAAAAATCATGTTATTCTCATCTTTGTTTGTATTTAATACTTTCTTCTTTTTTCTCATTCACAAATATTCATGAGGCATGTTGTTTCACATTGATTTCAAATGTTTTTTTTTTTTACAATTTTTTTTTAAATTTTCGTGTTCATTTATGAAATTAAGGTTTTTTTATAAAGATATTTCTAAATATTAGTTAATGTAATTAATAAATTGTCTTTAGAATAAAATTATTAAATTATTTGAGTTTTAACATTTTATAAAAAGAACATTTTACTAAAATATTAATCTAATAAAATAGAACTGATTAGATTATATTAAGAATTTTAATCAATAACGTTTAATTAAAATAGAATTAAAAAATAGAAGTCAGAAATTTTTTATTGAATTATATAAATTAAAAAGTGTTTCAAATGATTAAGAGAAGAACTATTTATAATAGAAAAATCATAATATAGAAAATTATAAAAAAAATTTAAAAAATAATTAAAATGCAAAATTAACCATTGATGGAATTTCACCTTGAATTTTGTAACAAGTTTATGGCTTCGTCACACTTTTGAAAGTCGTGTGTCTCGAAATTCTCTTTTCGAAAAGCTATTATAAGTCTCCAACGGATATCGGCAGCAGAAGTCAAGTCCATTCCAAGTCTGGCACAGAATCTAAGACTAATTGCTCCGCATCATTCCCTTCCACTTAAATTCGTTCTGGAGTTGTTATTAGCGGCAATTCCCTTCCACTTAAATTCATCATCGAATTGTCATCAGTAAGATAATACTGAAATAGTTCCGCCACATTAAACGTCTTGAAAATTCTCATATGATCTGGAAGTCAAGAATATAGACATTGTCATTAATCTTCTGAATAATCCAGAATGGACCAATCTTTTTTTAGTCAAGCTTTTTTTGTCCTACATCACGTTCCTTGTGCAAATGCACCACAAATTTGATCACCGATATTAAAGGACTTGAAACGCCTATGTTTATCAGCTGCAACTTTATACTTGTCATTGACTTTCGTAAGGCATTATTGTACCTATTTGAAAACGTCCACATGCTGATTTGCTAAGTTGTTTGCTGTAATACTGTTATGAAAACTGTAGGAAGGGCAATAAGATCAACTATATGCAGAAATTTTTCTGTACACAACTGCAAAGATCCCAAGCATTTTTCTTATCACTGCAAATGTAACATAGAAGATTGCCAAGAGTGTGGTTCACAACATCAGTTTGGGGATGAACAGTACTAGTGTATCGAAATTCAATCCCAAAATGTTCCATTAAGTCACCCAAAAGTGAGCTAGAAACTTCACATCAATGTCAGAAGTAATGGTCTTAGGGATGCCATGTAAATGAACAATCTCATTGAAAAATAGTTTTGCAATATGAGAAGTATAATTACTTTTCTTGCAAGGAATGAAATACACCATTTTGGAGAACCTGTCAACAATAATAACAAAAATGGAATCAGATCCACATTGAGTACGTGGAAGGTCAATAACAAAATCCATAGACAAGTCCTCCCAAGGATATTCTGGAATAGACAATGAAGTGTATAAACCCGTATTCTATGAATGAACCTTATGAGTTTGACAAACTGGACACTTTTGGACCATCAGACCTGTATAATTTTTCAATTGTGGACAATAAAAATGCTCCTCTAAACCAGTAATAGTCTTATCATGCTCCAAATAACCACTCAAACCTCCTCCGTGGACCTCTCGAATCAATTTTTCCTGCAGAGAAAAAAGAGGAATGCATAACCTATTCTCCTTAAAAAGAAATATAACATGTATAAAAAATCTATCAACAGGCTGATGAGTTTGGATCTTCGCCCATATATAAGCAAAATCATCATCTGTAGCATATAAATCATTCAGAAATTCAAAACCCATGACTCCTGACTAACTGTAATCAATAAAGTAGCCCTCCTACTCAAATCGTCTGTTATCTTATTACTATGGTCAACCTTATATTTTATAACATAATGAAAATTTTCAAAATAAGCTGCCCATCGAGCATGCATCTTATTAACATATTTTTTAGTCTTAAAGTGAATCAAAGATTGATGATCTGTGTGAATAATAAACTCCCGCCCCATCAGATACTGTTTCCATGTTTTAAAGGTCCAAAACACTGATATAAATCCTGCTCATAAGTAGACCACTTCTTCCTAATATCATTCAATTTCTCACTAAAGAAGGCAATAAGCCTATTAGATTGCTATAACGCACCGCCAATCCCAACTCCACAAGCATTACATTCAACCTCAAACAGTTTACCAAAATCAAGTAGAGCAAGAATAAGGGTAGAAGTAACCTTATCTTTAATTTTCTCAAAACCCTCGTTGGTAGTATCAGTCCAAGTAAATATCTGCACTCTCTCTTTTTTCAAACAATCTGTGATAGGGGCAACAATACTACTGAAATTTCTGATAAACCGCCAATAGAAAGTAGCAAGTTTATGAAAGTAGCAAGTTTATGAAAGTTGCGAACTTTTGAAATATTTTTGGAAATGGGCCAGTTCCATATTGCTTCTACCTTCTTCAGTTTCGTATTGCTTCTACCTCCTTCTCATCAATATGTATCACTTCTGTACTAACAATAAATCTAAAAAACAGCATGTGCTCTATCATATAGATGCATTTTTTAAATTAATAACCAACTCAATTTCTTGCAAGGTTGTCATGACTTGATGGAGGTGCTGTAAATGTTCTTCTTCGTTGCGGCTAAAAATCAAGATATCATCAAAATAAACAACCACAAATTTGCGTAAGAAAGGATGCAAAACCTGATTCATAAGTCGCATAAACGTGCTAAGTATATTCATCAAACCAAATAACATAACCAACCACTCGTACAAGCCTTCCTTAATTTTAAAGGCTGTCTTCCATTTATCTCCCTCCTTAATCCAAACTTGGTGGTAGCCACTTTTAAGGTTGACCTTAGAGAAAACTTTAGACCCTAATAACTTATCCAACATATCATCTAGTTGAGGAATAAGAAATTGATACTAAACCGTAATTTTATTGATGGCTCTGCTATCCATACTTATTCTCCAGGTTCCATATTTCTTTGGAACCAATAAGGTAGAGACTTTGCAAAGGCTAATACTCTCCCAAATGTGCCTCTTCTTCAATAACTCTGCAACATGCTCTTGAAGGATTTCGCTATCTCTTGGACTCATCTTATAATGAGGCAGATTTGGTAATTTAGATTCAAGAATGATATCAATCCGATATTGAATATTCTGTAAAGGTGGAAGCTTTGAATGCTCCTCCACTATCCTAAGAAACTCCAACAACTCTTTGACGGATGATGGTAAAGATGGTGCATCCTCCACTTTACCTTTTTCTCTCACCAATAAAGCTAGTGTGGCTCCAGATTGTTCAATTGTGCCTGATAACTTTTGCACTCCCGTAGAGACAGCAACAACAATTTTTCCTTTCACTTTAGAATGTTCGTAGAACTAGAAGACAAAATAGTAATCTTCTTTCGATTCTATGTAAACATGTATGAATTCTCTTTTCCCTTATGCAAAGCATTAACATCAAACTGCCAAGGATAACCTAACAAAATTCCACAATAATCCATAACCACAACATCATAATTAATATATTTAATGTAAGATTTACCGATCGAAATAGACACACTGCAGATTCTATTGACTTCAATTGTCAGACATTCTTTAATCCACCTAACTTTGTACGGGAAGGGTGAGGCTGAGTAGACAACTGCAGTTTCTCCACCAATTGCTTAGCTATCAGATTCTCACAACTGCAACTATCTATAATTAGCTTGCAAATCACTTCTCCCACTGGACACTTTGCCTGGAAAATCTTTCTCCTTTGCTTTTCATCCTCCTGTTTCGTCAAGCATAAAATTTTCATCACCGCATAGGTGACCTCTCCATCTTCAGAACTAGCAATAGACCCATCATCTTCGTCCACTTCTCCTTAGATTCAATACCTCCTTAACCACATTAACCTGTTGACGATCATTATTAACTCCTCTGCATTCTGCACAATTATTCGATCAATATCTAAGTTGCTTGCAATGATAACATATGTCTGTTATAACATATTCTTCCGCTTTTTTCACCATCTCAATGACATCTACCAAAGTGAAAAACGCAACTACTCCCATCATACAATGAATTTTTGTGATTCAGTTCCCTCTGATAATGAGCAATCTGCTGGGTTTCATTCTCACAATTATCGTACCTCGCCTGCAACATAAAAAACTCCTCTATATATACATCTACCCTTCGACTCCTTTGAACACAGTCATGATACTAGTTATACAAAACTTGGGCATGATGACTAGGCATAAATCACTGTTCAATTATTTGCTTTATCAACAGCTAGTTTCGTATAGGTTTCGGTCTTCTGCGATAGCGTTCGTTTTGAACAGAATTCCACCATGTTGCTGCATCACCCTTTAATTTATAAGCCACAATCGGAATCTTTCGATCCTTATCCACATTCATAATTTCAAAAAGCCGATCAACCTTTACTAATCAATCAATGATAAATTCTACATCCAACAAACCAGAAAATTTTTGAAAGTCTATCTTTATCTTGTAACCTTCATGATGATCCTGTTAGGGATTTGCGACTATAGGATTTAGAACTAGCTGTGGGCGTTCGACTGCGGTGGGTTGATTTTTACTCCATTGTAGGACTAACTGTCCGATCATCTCCCTCAATTCTACTAAGGATGCCTCAATTGCAGCAAGTCACGCCTCTTGATTGTCAGCTATGAATGAACTTCACTATAATACCAATTGAAATAGGACTGATTAGACTCTGTCAAGAGTTTTAACCAATAATGTTTGGCTAAGATAAAATTTAGAAAACGAAAGGTTAAAAATCGAAATTTCTTATCAAATTTCTCAAAAATTGAAAAGTGTCTCAAATAGTTAAGAAAATGGTTATTTCTAATAGCAAAAACCCTAATATAGAAAATTATGAAAATTTTTTTAAAAATAATTAAAATGCAAAATTGATTCTTAAGTGATGAAATTTTCGCCTCTAATTTTGTAACATACCTGTAGCCCTTGTCACACTTTTGAAAGTCGTGTCTCAAAAATTTTTTTTAAAAAAATTATTATCGACCTCTAACAGACGTCGACAGTAAAAGTTAAATTCGATCCAAATCTATCATAAAAGTCAAATCTAATTACTCTGCATCACCTAATTTATTCTCATTTTTATCTCAATCATAAAAAGGTGTACCTATTAAAGAATGGTGGGAGTACTAAATATAAAAATTGAGAAATCACTTCTCTTTAAGTTAAATTTTAAGGGTAGAATTAAGCCTGATTTATTGTATCAACACCCACCACTATTTTTTTTTTCAGGTATAATTGGTAGGAATTTATTTTGTGTATGTAAACCTAAAATAATAAGAAAATCTATACAAAACTTTATATATTTATATTATACATCCATTTAAATCTGATCTCAGTAAGCTTTTCTTTTAATAATAATTCAAACTTCAGAGCTTATAATAAAGTTATTATGATTTTATTCAGCTAAAAACTCATTGGTACTACCACTATTTTTGTTATTAATAAATATTCTTATTTGGAATTTTTTTCTTAAATAATTCAATTCAATTAATTTTTTTATTTATCATGAAAGAATTTAATTTCTTTTAATTTAGAAAAATTTTATTTTAAAAGTAATTGAAATTATGCATCATTTTATAAAAAAAATTATTCTTTTTTTTCATGCAAAAATGAATAATTCCAACAAGAGGATAGAGGTAAGTTAGGAAAAGAAAAGTTTGCCATGAAATTCATAGAACAAGTCCTTTATTACAAACTAAACATGTCCATGTGTCTCCTACTACATATGGACACAACAATGTTAATTAACGAATTAGAAGGTGGACCATATTGACCTTAACTATAACTTTGAATGGAAAACAAACTTGACTTTGAATCTCATTTACTTGTTCGTTGCTTGCAGCTATGCATGTATATTTATCTGATTTTAGAATTTTCTCAACATTCAGACTTTAATTAGATATTTTTTATTATAAAAAAATAAAATCAAAGCAAACATTGTGGTGTGAGATTGACCGAAATTTAGAAGCATGTTTCTTTTTAATCTTAATTTTCTCATGGTGTAAATTTTATTCTTGGTGCAGTAAAATATGTGGTGTGTCCCATTTGAGGGTATTGATTAATCTGAGTTAGCTTCATCTGCATGCATGCATGCATGTTATTATAATTTGTGCTGCCACCTTTTCTTCCTAACTCTATATATCTGTTATTGATGTGGACATAGTTTCTATTGTCTCATACATCATTAATATAAATCTCTTTTTGTTTAATTAATTGAGTTTATTAAGAGGACATCAATCTCACGTCGATTTGAAATAAAAGTAATATATCTTTTATAAAAGAATTTTAGACACTTCTTCTCTTAAATTAGCTTTTGAGTAGATAGAACTGATTTAAATTTTATATGATATGATAATTTTTCTTTTAATATTAGAACTTTCACAAATATTTCATATTTCAGTTACGTAAATTTCACATTGGTATGATAGAGGAGTAATGTATCTCTTATAAGAGAGTTTTAGGTGTTTATTTCTTTTAAGCTAATTGTTAAAGTGAATTATTTTTATATATAAAATTAAGATATTAATTAATTCAAAAATATTGCCATTATGCTAGAAAATAGTATAATAATTGAGCTTTTATCTTAAATATTAAAATTTTAAATTTTAATAATCCCTCACCTTCATAAATTTTATCTACTTTTTCTTTTTTAAATTCATTTTTTATATTATAATTAATATATAAATTAATTATTATAATTTTATTTTATTTTCGATATAACTTATCATTATTTGTTTTTTATTCCTAAAGTATTTTTATGCGTAAAAAAATTTTAAAAAGTAATAATGTAAAAAAAAATACTGTTTCATTTTTGAAATTTAACAGGAGTGTAATTTCATCAATTACGGCCATGATGAATCATACAGACAATTTAATTAGTCAGTAAAATTTGTACATATATACTTAGCACAACACTAATTAAGACAAGAGCATTAACTTAAGACGAATTAAAGAACGAAATAGCGAGAGACTAATTACACCAGCAATTTATTCTGGTGATAAGAAAAATTGGAAATTAGCTAGAAAAGGTTGAATCTTGCCACTGCAACGTCCATGATAAGGTTAGAAAATGCAGAAGGTGGACGTCCAGCTATTTTCCTGGTGCAAATGCCTGAGCCTTGTCCAGGGACATTGCTGCATGGATTGGGACCAGAGGTTTTCTGTAGTGATTGAAACAGCAGCCCTTCCTCCATTTTCAGCCATTGCTGGTCTATCAACGGCCTCGTTTCAGCAGCCAAGAAAAAAGATAGAAACAAAACAATCACAAAGATGTTCTTGTTCTGGAAGACGATAGAGAAACCCATTTTCTTAATTTAGTTACTGATGAACAGAGAAGGTCTTTTTCACCAAAAAAGAAAAATCTGCAGAAACTAATGAAGGAAAATGATTTATCAGATGAGATTTGGTTTGTTAAATAATGGGTTATGAAAGATGAGCCGAAAAGGCATTATATACAGGCCATGGGTTTGACTGGATGGCGAAGTATATAGTAAAATAATATATTGTTCTAAAAATTGACTAAGCCATGAGTTTGAAAGTTGAACCTTTATATCCAGGAATTAATCAACACACGGTACATTCACTACAGAAACAAGGAGCAATACTGTCATTTTACAAGGGGGTGGTTCTAAATAAACGTCTCTCCTTCACATAAATAGCAGCATTCAGAAAATAGAAGTTTAATTAGTTAGAATCAATAAAGTTGAATAAGGGAATTAATCAAATTGAACCTTTGAACTGAAATTAATTGAGTGGAAGTTTAATTCCAATTCTTTTTCCATAAATCATAATATTTCAGTTAATATTCTCTAGTTTTGCAATTTCTCTTCTATTTTTTTATTTGGATGATTTTCTAATAAATTTAGATTTTTCCAAGAGATAAATTTAAATTACTGTACCATAAAATAAATAGAAGAAAACATAAAGTAGCTTTTACTTATCTACCATTTCTAATATTCTCTCTTCATATTCACAAATCTAAACATGAAGAACCTTACAAGTATTTATCCCTCTAAAAATGAAAATAATCTAATAGATGCATAGACAAGAAGATATTGCAAAATTATAATGATAATATCAACAAAATAATACTACAACTAAATAATAACAAGAGACAGGAAGAGCTCATCCAACATAATTTCCTAGACTTCTCTGTTCTCTGAACACAAAATGCCCTATAAACACTCAACTGTACATCTACTAATAGCCTTGCAAAAACTCGAAATCTAAAAATTAGGCAAACAGAAAATACTGCTATACACTTATTTTCCATATATATTTGATACTTTCGAACACTTTTCTACCATTAACCTGCAAAAAAGTGGCATTAATTAGCATGAAAAATACATGTATTGGTACTTACTAGCGGATGAGGATGTTTGTTTCTTCTTGTAATAGATTCTTACTTATTGCATGTCTTCTTCCATTAGATTTCTTGTTGATGAGTTTAATTTTGGATGAGACATTCTTATATCTGAAAAATTCCAAATTAGATGGACAATTTAATAGGTGTTGATTGAGTACCAAATGGGCTGTTGTTGTGTGCAACAGCAAGAGCAGATTGCTCATGCTACTGCTGCACACAGCAGCAAACAGCAGCATGAGCAAATAATGCTGCTGCTGCACACAGCAGCATGAGCAATTTACTCATGTTGCAGAATTCTACCAAGTTGCCATGAAATTTTATTTAATATACTAGAGTTGTGGGGCATTCTTTTGTAATTTTAAAATTCTCTCTATTAGAAAAGTAATTGTTTGCTGTAAACCTCTTTGTTTAATTCATGCTAAATTTTTAACTCACTTGTGATTGTTTGTCTTCTCAGTTGTTGGTTCTACTGATGTACCAAAGTGCATGTATTATTGACTTCATACATTTGTTTTAAATATCTTTAATATTTTAATAATCAAAGTATTCTAAAGGAGTAATTCTCGAGAGTTGACAGTATAAGCAAAAAATTATGACTTACTATTTTAGATATTTTTGGATCCAAAGAAAATGATAGGTCAGCCTAATTTTTCATCTTGATAAGGATTAGTTGTACTTTTAAATATTTTATATTTTTTCAACCGTAATTATCTCTTATAACCAATTGATAGGCTTTGTATTCCTATATATTACATAAATAGAAATCACACAAACAGGTGGAGAATTTCATATACCATCTAATTTCTTTATGGAATCAGAGTCCTAGAGTGTTCACTGCTATTTTCGTCGTTCTTTCCTTTTTATCTTGTTTTGGTTTTCCTTTTGTTTTCGGCAATGGCTATAGAATAAAATTTGGTTTCGGCCTCTTCCTCTACTCTTCCCACCTCAAAATTTTCTTTTCAAATCCCAAATGTTACGCAATTTCTCCATATTAAACTAACCTCATCTAATTATTTGCTATGGCAAGCCCAGATATTGCCCCTTCTTCATGGCTATAGATTGGCATCTCATATTGATGGATCAATTTAGGCACCTCTTCGCATTATATCAACTGGTGAACTAAATTCTGCCTAAGATGTTTGGTTTTTTTAGGACCAGATTGTGAAAAGCTGGATTAATTGCTTCGTATCTGAATCCATCATGCATCAAATTGTTTGATGCGTTACAGCTAATGAAGCTTGGGATAAGCTAGCTGTTATTTATTCAATAGGTGCCAAAACACAAGTTCAGCAACTACGGAAACAACTGAAGCATTTATCTTGAGGTACTGACTCGATTGATACCCATATGAAGAAAGCCAGATCAATCTCTAATCAATTGAGTGATTTTCAGAGTCCCGTATCTGATGAAACGTTAGTTTGTGATGTTTTGGAAGGATTAGGCACCGAATATCATCCTTTTATGCGTGCTCTTGAAGTACAAAATACACTTGTGAGTTTTGATGAATTGTATGCACTTCTATTGAATGAAGAAACACAACTTTGATTGGACTCTCTCACTATTGGATCTGCTGCACCACCCACTGCGAATTATGTGCATGCTGGACGTGGCAGTGGTGGTCGTTGGTGAGGCCATGGTGGCCGTGGACGTGTAGGACAAACTTCTGGTTATGGCCGAAATTGGTTCTTCTTATGTTGGACGTGGTGCTGGTTCGCCTATTGCCATAACTTGTTACAATTGAAATGGCTGTGGGCATGTTAGCTGACAATGCCCATCCCCTCGACCTATACCTTAAGCCAATGTTGTTCGTACCAATCCCGATTCCACCCAAGCTTGGACAGTTGATTCTGGTACCAATTATTATCTTGTTGCTAATCAGAAAAACATTACTCGTCCTATTCTGGTGCTTGACAATACTGCTCTCACTATAGCCAATGGTAAAACTCTTCCAATTCTTTCTCGTGGGTCATCTATAACTTCTGTTAATGGTCTTTCATTTGTTCTTAATGATATTCTTTACTCACCTACTGTTACAAATAACTTGTTATCAGTTTCTGCATTTACTTCACAAAATAATACTTCTGTTGAATTTTTCCCTAATACTTATTTTGTGAAGGATATCCCCACAAGGCAGGTGCTTTACCAAAGCTAGAGTAATGATGGATTGTATATGTTTTCTGTAATACCCGGCTAGACTCCGGTATCGGAATTCCTACCGTCCGGTGGAATCTCGGATGTCGGAGACCTCTAGGAGGGTAAAACTATGTTTTCATAAAATGTTTTAATGTTTTTGATGATTTTAAGTAAAAAGGAAAATGAGTTTTGAATGAAAATAGCCTTGGAGGAAAACTCAGGTTCGGCCGCCGAACATGCAGGCATTTCGGGTGTGCCTTAGGCCCCCGAAGGCATAAGTGAGGGAAGTCCAGGTTCGGCCGCCGAACCTCAAGTTCGGCCGCCGAACATGGCATGCATGCGGAGGCACGTTCGGCCCCCGAACGTGGCCTGGCCAGCCACTATAAAAGGGTCCCTTAGCCGAAAACGGGCCAGCTTTTCTCCCCATTGTCGGCCAAGGTGAGTTCTCCGCCGTCCCTCACCAATCTTTGATTTCTTCCTTCAGATCTTTCAAGATTTTCACAAGTTTTTGCTTTGTTTTGAAGATTTTCAAGTTTTGAGCAAGTTTTGAGCTTGGAGACCCAAGGAAGTTGAAAATCTCCCATCTCCAAGATTTGGTCGTCTCTCTCTCGATCTTCAAGAGGTAAGAGCCGATCTTAAGCTCATTCCATGTTTTCAGTAAGTTTTATGAAGATCTATGGGGTAGAATGCATGTTTAGCTTATAGTTAAGTTTTTGAGTTTATGTTGTGTTTTTGAACAATGTGGCTTGCCAATGCATGTTTGATGTGTTGTAGATGGGGCTTAGGATAGTTTGAAGCCCCTAGGAGCTTGTATGCTTGTGTATGTGTGTTGTAGAATAGGTTTATGCATATTTGGAAAGTTTTGGAGGCAAATGTGCATAGAGGAGCTGAGTTTCTGCCACTATAGGAGAAACCAGGTTCGGCAGCCGAAGGAACTTTCGGCCGCCGAACATGCTTGTGGAAGCAGCCTTCGGCTGCCGAAGCTTGCCCCCGAAAGGAGACTTTCGTCTCTGTCTGGGAGTTTCGGCCGCCGAAAGTGCCGCCGAACATGCATGAGTTTCGCCTCTGTCTGGGAGTTTCGGCCGCCGAAGGTGCCGCCGAACCTGCCTGACTTTCGGCTCTGGAGGGACTTTCGGCCGCCGAAAGTGCCCTGTCCAGCCCTCTTTTGTATATTTTTCTATGATTGTTTCATGATGTTTTAGGGGGTTTTTGGGGGATGTTTTTAGAGTTATGTTCTAGTTGTTTGGTCCCTCATTTGAGTCCACCTGTGTAGGTTCGGACCCGAGGACCCCAGCAGTGAGTTCAGCTGCTTCTGAGTCAGTAGAGCTTCAGCCAGAGGTGAGTGGAATAACTTTCTATGCTTTAAAATAAATAAATCTGTTTTAGCATGATTCACGCATCATGAATGCCATGAGATATAATAGGGTGTTTGCATTAGAACTCACGAATATGTTGCATTGCATAATATGTTGATGATGTGGATGAATGTTGGATGATCCTTTAGTCCTCATATGTTATGATGATGATGATACGGTACGGAAGACCAGTGAGGCCCATTCTACGCCCCTGGCACTATTTAAGAGAAAGACCAGCGAGGCCCATTCTACGCCCCTGGCACAGTTGGACCATGTAGGGGACTATTGGTGACAAATTCATCCTTGATATGATTAGCTGTGATGTGATGCATTTCATGTTATCATATGTTTTAAATGTTTTACTATTCTGCTCACTGGGCTCTTGTAGCTCACCCCTCTCCCTTAACCCCCAGGCTTGCAGGTACAGGGTAGACCAGGAGGTCAGCAAGAGTAATGAAGTCTTGTGTATGTAATAGATAGAATGTGGACATGACGAATTGTAGAATGATGTAATATAAAAGTACAGTATAGATATGTAATGTAATGATGTTTAAGGATGTTAGAAGTGTGCTTGACCATAGTATGTTGTTATCCCTTTTAATACATGATCTCAGATGTTTTATGATGTATATGTGAACCAACTCAACGCATGTTATGTAGCCCATTGGGGCTTTGATGAGATCCCACAGAGGGGTCAATGTTATGGTTATGTTTATATTCAGTGCATGCACAGGTTGAGGTTGGTACATGAGAAAATGAATGAAAGAAAAGTTTTAATTTCTATGTATGTTGTTGATCATGTATGGGATTAAACAGGTTCACAGGATGTATTTTAGGCTTGCTACGGGTGTAACGACCCGAAAATCGGACCGCTACCGGCACTAGGATCCAGATCGGCTTAAGGCCGCCGGGACCCGTAGCAAGCATGTCATGTAACCTGTAAACCTGTTTAATCCCATACATGATCAACAACATACATAAAAATTAAAAACTTTTCTTTCATACATTCTATCATACACCAAACTCAACCTGTGCATGCATTGAACATAGCCATAATCATAAACTTGACCCCTCTGTGGGATCTCATCAATACCCCCAATGGGTGGCATAACATGTGCTGAGTTGGTTAAACATAATCATCGATAAATATTAAAATCATGTATCAACAAGGGATTACAATAAACTATGGTCAAGCACACTTCTAAACCTCAATATCATTATACATAACATAACTATTCAATTTTACATCATCTTACAATTTATCATGTCCACTTTCTATCTATTACAAACACATGACTTTACTCTTCTTGACTTCTCAGTCTAGCCCGTACCTGCAATTCTGGGGGATTAGGGAAAGGGGTGAGCTACTAGAGCCCAGTGAGCAGAATAATAGAAAACAACATTTAAAATCTCATGCCATCATGTAATGCAACACATCACAACAAATCACATCTCGGATGGTATTGTCACCAATAGTCCTCTACATTCCAAAGTGCCGGGACGTAGAATGGGTACAACCGGTCTTTCTCTTAACATAACATATCATAACATTCCAATGTGCCAGGGACGTAGAATGGGTACAACCTGAACTTTCTCTTACATAGTGCCAGGGACGTAGAATGGGTACAACCTGGACTTCCATACCATATCATGCTGTAACATCATCATACCATATGAGGACTAAAGGATCATCCAATAACCAATCCACATCAACATCATAAATGCAATGCAACATATTCGTGAATTCTAATGCAAACAATCCTAATTCATCGCATGGCATTCATGATGCATGAACATGCTAAAAACTTTATAATTTATTTGCTTTAAAACGTAAAGGTTTATTCTACTCACCTCTGGCTGAAGCTCTACTGACTCAGAAGCAGCTGAACTCACTGCTGGGGTCCTCGGTTCCTCGGGTCCGAACCTACACAGGTGGACTCAAATGAGGGACCAAACAACTAGAACATAACTCTAAAAACATCCCCCAAAAACCCCCTAAAACACCTCAAAACAATCATGCAAAGGAAGGCTGAACAGGGCAGGTTTGGCGGCACCTTCGGCGGCCGAAACTCCCAGAAAGAGACGAAAGTCTCTTTTCGAGGGCAACTTCGGCAGCCGAAAGGCTTGCCTCCCCAGCCATGTTCGGCGGCCGAAAGTCCTTCGGCTGCCGAACCTGGTTTTTGCCAAAGGGCAGAAACTTGGCTCCTCTATGCACATTTGCCTCCCAAAACTTCCAATCATGCATAATCCTATTCTACAACACACATACTCAAACATACAAGCTCCTAGGGGCTTCAAACTACCTTAAACCCCAACTACAACACATCAAACAACACAAACTCAACATACATTGTCCAAGAACCAACATAAACCCATAAACTCATAAAACCCTACACATGCATTCTACCTCATAGATCTTACATAAAACTTACTTAAACATGCAATGAGCTTAAGATCGGCTCTTACCTCTTGAAGATCGAGAGACGACCTAAACTCGGAGGTGGGAGAGATTTTAGTTCTTGAACCTCAAAGCTCCAAAACTTGCTCAAAACTTGAAAATCTTCAAAATAAGATGAAAACTTGTGAAAATCGTGAAAGATTTGAAGGAAAGAACTCAAGGATGGTGAGGAACAGCGGAAGGGCTCACCTTGGCCGAAAATGGGGAGAAAGCTCGCCCATTTCGGCTAAGGGGCTCTTTTATAGTGGCTGGCCAGGCCACATTCGGGAGCCGAACGTGCCCCCGCATGCATGCCATGTTCGGCGGCCGAACCTGGGCTTCCCTCACTTATGCCTTCGGGGGCCTAAGGCTCACCCGAAATGCATGCATGTTCGGCGATCGAACTTTGAGTTTCGGCGGCCGAACCTGAGTTTTCCTCCAAGGTTGTTTTTATGCAAAAACTCATTTCCTTTTCACTTAAAACCATGAAAAACATTTAAACATTTTATGAAAACATGGTTTTACCCTTCTAGAGATTTCTGACATCCGAGATTCCACCGGACGGTAGGAATTTCGATACCGGAGTCTAGCCGGGTATTACATTCTCCCCCCCTTAAGAACATTCGTCCCCGAATGTTCCTCAACTAGCACATAGCATGGCATACACATAACATACATACAAAGCACATAAAACTCACAAAGAACTAACCTTAGAAAAGATAAGGGTATTGCTGGAGCATGGACTCCCGTGTCTCCCAAGTGCATTCTTCCATATTGTGGTGGTTCCACAGGACTTTCACCATCGGGATTTCCTTGTTCCTTAGCTTTCTGATCTGGGTGTCTATGATCCGTACTAGCTGCTCAACATAGGTGAGATCTTCTTGGATCTCTACATCAGGCTCACTAAGAACCTTACTCGGATCTGACACGAACTTCCTTAACATGGAAACATGGAAAACCGGATGGATTCTTGCCATTGAAGCAGGCAAATCTAGCTTGTACGACACATTCCCAATCTTCTGCAAGATTTCAAAGGGTCCGATGTATCGTGGGGCTAGTTTACCTTTCTTCCCAAAGCGAACCACTCCTTTCATTGGAGACACTTTGAGCAATACCAGATCCCCCTCCTGAAACTCTACTTGCCGTCTGCGGATGTCTGCATAACTCTTCTGTCTGCTTGCAGCAGCCTTGATTCTCTCTCTGATTATGGGTACCACCCTGCTGGTGATCTCTACTAGCTCAGGCCCTGCCAAGGCCTTTTCTCCAACTTCTTCCCAGCAAACAGGTGATCTGCACTTCCTTCCATATAAAGCTTCATATGGAGCCATCCCGATGCTAGCATGATGGCTGTTATTGTAGGCAAACTCCACCAAAGGTAGATGCTGCCTCCAAGAACCGCCAAAATCCAGCACACACATTCTGAGCATATCCTCGATAGTCTGGATGGTCCTTTCGGACTGTCCGTCCGTCTGGGGGTGGAAGGCAGTACTGAAATCCAACCTGGTACCCATGGCATTCTGCAGACTCCGCCAAAACCTGGAGGTGAACTGGGGCCCTCTATCAGACACTATTGAAACAGGAACCCCATGCAGCCTGACGATCTCATCCACATACACCTGCGCCAACTTGTCCACAGAGTAGCCACTCCTGACAGGGATGAAGTGAGCGGATTTGGTGAGTCTGTCCACAATCACCCATATGGAGTCCAATCTGTTGGACGTCGCCGGTAACCCCACTACGAAGTCCATAGCTATATTCTCCCATTTCCACTCTGGAATAGGTAGCGGGTTAAGCATTCCAGCCGGCTTCTGATGTTCCAGCTTCACCCTCTGACACATTTCGCAGGCTGACACAAATTGTGCCACTTCTTTCTTCATCGCTGGCCACCAATAAACTTTCTTCAGATCTTGATACATCTTGGTGGCCCCGGGGTGAACGCTGTATCTTGCATTATGAGCCTCCCTCATAATGTCTCCTTTTAGCCCTATGTCATCTGGTACACACAATCGACTCCCATAGCGGAGGATCCCCTTACTGTCAAATCTGAATTCACTGTCCTTGCCTGACTGAACAGTCCTGGCAATCTTCACTAACTCTGGGTCCTCATGCTGTTTCTGAGCCACTTGCTCCAGAAACACAGGTGTCACTCTCATCTGGGCCACTAAAGCACCTGTACCAGACAACTCCAACTGTAGACCTTCATCAAAGAGCTTGTAAAACTCCTTCACCACTGGTCTCCTCTTTGCCGTAATGTGGGATAGACTGCCTAGTGACTTCCGACTTAGGGCGTCTGCCACAACATTCGCCTTACCCGGATGATACTGAATCTTGCAATCATAGTCACTCAACAGTTCTACCCATCTTCTCTGTCTCAAGTTCAAATCTCTTTGACTCAGGATGTACTGCAGGCTCTTATGATCTGTAAAGATCTCACATTTTACCCCATAGAGGTAGTGCCTCCACATCTTGAGTGCAAAGATTACTGCTGCCATCTCAAGGTCATGTGTGGGGTAATTCAACTCATGCTTCTTCAGCTACCTAGAAGCATAAGCAATCACCCTCTCATTTTGCATTAGTACACAACCCAGTCCCACACGGGACGCATCACAAAAGACTGTAAAGTCCTCATCACTAGATGGCAGAGCTAACACTGGTGCTGAAGTCAACCTCTTCTTAAGCTCTTCAAAACTCTCTTCGCACTGGTCGGTCCACGCAAACTTCTGATTCTTCCTGGTCAACCTGGTCTGAGGAGCTGCTATTTTCGAGAAGTCCTGAACGAACCTCCTGTAGTAACCTGCCAAACCCAAGAAACTCCTGATTTCCGTCACTGAAGTGGGTCTAGGCCAGTTAGCCACAGCTTCTGTCTTCTTGGGGTCCACCTCTATCCCATTCTCTAACACAACATGCCCCAAGAACGAAATGCTCCTCAGCCAGAACTCACACTTAGAGAACTTGGCATACAAGCCATGTTCTCTCAAGGTCTGCAGAACCAACCTCAGATGATGGGCATGCTCCTCTGCATTCCTGGAATACACCAAGATATCATCTATGAAGACAATAATAAAGTGATCCAGGTATTGGCTAAACACTCTGTTCATGAGATCCATGAATGCTGCAGGGGCGTTGGTTAACCCGAACGGCATTACAAGGAACTCAAAATGCCCATATCTGGTCCTGAAAGCTGTCTTCGGCACATCTTCTTCCCTTATCCTTAGCTGATGGTACCCCGATCTCAGATCTATTTTGGAGAAACAACTTGCTCCGGCTAGCTGGTCAAATAGATCGTCGATCCTAGGCAACGGGTACTTATTCTTGGTAGTGACTTTGTTCAACTGCCTGTAGTCGATACAAAGTCTAAGGGATCCATCTTTCTTTCTTACGAACAAGACAGGTGCACCCCAAGGTGAGGTGCTCGGTCGGATGAAGCCCTTCTCTACCAGCTCTTGCAACTGTTCCTTCAATTCTTTCAACTCGGCTGGAGCCATCCTGTAGGGAGGAATAGAGATCGGTCGGGTTCCAGGCATCAGTTCTATCTCGAACTCTATCTCCCTAGCAGGTGGTAAACCTGGCAGCTCGTCTGGGAAGACGTCTAGAAACTCTCTAACCACTGGCACCGAGGCGGGCTCTCTAACCTGACTGCTAAGCTCTCTCACATGAGCCAAATACCCCTGACATCCCTTCCTAAGCAACCTATGAGCCTGAAGAGCTGATATCAGACCTCTAGGTGTACCCCTCCTGTCTCCCCTGAAGACAACACCCATCCTGACCTCTGAACCTGACTACCTTGAACCTGCAGTCCAAGGTAGCACCATGGGTAGATAACCAGTCCATCCCTAGAATGACGTCAAAATCTGTCAAGTCTAGAACCACAAGGTCGACGGACAAGCATCTTCCCTCAACAAACACAGGACTACACTGGCAGACTGACTCTGCCACTGATGGATCACACTTGGGTCCACTGACCCAGAGAGGACACTCTAACTCAGAGATCATCAACCCCAACCTCTGGACGGCTCTCGGAGCAATAAAAGAATGAGATGCACCAGGGTCCATCAAAGCATACACATCTGAACAACCAATGACTAAGTTACCTGCCACCACGGTGTTAGATGCATCTGCCTCCTGCTGAGTCATGGTGAAGATCCGTGTTGGAGCTGATGGACCTTCACCTCTGAATCCCACTGAAGAAGAGGCTGCCCCTCTCCCTCTGCCTCTGCCACTGGCCTGAGTCACGGCTGGAGCTGCTGACTGAGCCACACTACCAGAAGCTGTCTGCTGAGACTGAGCACCAAAAGCTGCCCTAGGACACTCCCGAGCCATGTGTCCCTCTTGCCCGCATCTGAAACAGGCTGCTGTCCCAGCCCGGCAAACTCCCCTGTGTGGCCTACTACACTTTGCACAAACTGCATTATCCGCACCAGAGCTCGAGCCACTCCCTAGTCCCAGACTGGACTTGACCTTGTTCCAGAACTTGTTCTTTTTCGGCTTCCTAGTGGTGTTACTCCACTTTTTGCTACCTGAAACTGCTGCATTCAGAGAAGAAGAGCCTGGGGTCTTGGAACCAGAAGGCTGTGCCACTGACTGTCTGACTGTTCCCTGAACGATGGCACTGGCCTCCATTTTCCGGGCCATATCCACTATGGCATGGAAGCTCTCCCTATCTGCTGACTGGATCAAGGAGGAATATCTAGAGTGGAGTTTCATGATATACCTCCTTGACCTTTTCTGATCCGAGTCAAGGTTTTGCCCTGCAAATGGCAACAGCTCCAAGAATCTGTCTGTGAACTCCTCTACACCCATCTCATCAGTCTGCCTCAACTGCTCAAACTCTATCATCTTCAGTTCCCTTGAACTATCTGGGAAAGCCCATCCTGCAAACTCGTTTGCAAACTCCTCCCAAGACATGCTGTCTACTCTCGGGTTCACATAATTCTTGAACCACTCTCGTGCCTTCATGCACTTAAGCGTGAACCCAACCATCTGAATGGCTCTACTGTCATCAGCCCCAATCTCGTCTGTGATCACCTTAACCCTTTCAAGATACACAAATGGGTCATCCCCTTTTTCATACCGAGGAGCACCCAGTTTCATGTAGTCGGTCATCCTGACCTTGCTCCCACTGGCTGAGCTAGGTCTAGGAGGTTGAGTAACTGGGGATGCTGGTTCTGTAGGTGGTGGAGGTGGTGCAACATTTTCTGAGGTAGGGTTTGCTGGATTTGGATAGTAAGGTGGGGGTGGATACATTGGGTATTGTGAATATGGTGGGTAGTAGGGTGGGTATGGCATCTGTGTAGGATAAGGGGTGAAGCTAGGGTAATCCGATGTACCTCCCATCGAATACCCGGGATTTTGTGAGAAGTGTGGGTAGTGGGGTGGCTGAACAAATCCCGAGGCCTGAGTGCCTCCTTGGGACTCTCCCATTCCCTCTTCTGACATGCTAACTCCCAGACTGCCATCCCTCCTCTGCTCTACATCCATATCATCCCCCATGTCCTCTGACATTCCTCCCTGAACTGTTCCTCTTACTGATCTACTTCTACCCAGATCCAAAGACCTTCTAGGGTCTCTTACTGCTCTTTCTCTGTTAGACCTACTAGACATTGCCCTAGGCAATGTAGGAGGACGGGCGCTCATGCCCTCATCCTCAGGTGGCACTCCAGTCAATCGTGCAGATCGACGAGTTCCTCTCATCCTATTTTCTGAAAGGCAGCACATAACAAGCAAACATTAGCACCATATGGTTCATGTGGGCACGCATGAACCCTCATCACATATCATTAATGCACATGCATATAATCATGGCATTTCACATCATCATGCAAGACAGGACTCCATATCCTATCCTAGTGGACATGATCTTCCTATTGTGCTTGACCTTCTATAACATCTATGAGCCCAACACTCTAGGTCCGACCATATGAACCTAGGGCTCTGATACCATTCTGTAACGACCCGAAAATCGGACCGCTACCGGCGCTAGGATCCAGATCGGCTTAAGGCCGCCGGGACCCGTAGCAAGCCTGTCATGTAACCTGTAAACCTGTTTAATCCCATACATGATCAACAACATACATAAAAATTAAAAACTTTTCTTTCATACATTCTATCATACACCAAACTCAACCTGTGCATGCACTGAACATAGCCATAATCATAAACTTGACCCCTCTGTGGGATCTCATCAATGCCCCCAATGGGTGGCATAACATGTGTTGAGTTGGTTAAACATAATCATCGATAAACATTAAAATCATGTATCAACAAGGGATTACAATAAACTATGGTCAAGCACACTTCTAAACCTCAATATCATTATACATAACATAACTATTCAATTTTACATCATCTTACAATTTATCATGTCCACTTTCTATCTATTACAAACACATGACTTTACTCTTCTTGACTTCTCAGTCTAGCCCGTACCTGCAATCCTGGGGGATTAGGGAAAGGGGTGAGCTACTAGAGCTCAGTGAGCAGAATAATAGAAAACAACATTTAAAATCTCATGCCATCATGTAATGCAACACATCACAACAAATCACATCTCGGATGGTATTGTCACCAATAGTCCTCTACATTCCAAAGTGTCGGGACGTAGAATGGGTACAACTGGTCTTTCTCTTAACATAACATATCATAACATTTCAATGTGCCAGGGACGTAGAATGGGTACAACCTGGACTTCCATACCATATCATGCCGTAACATCATCATACCATATGAGGACTAAAGGATCATCCAATAACCAATCCACATCAACATCATAAATGCAATGTAACATATTCGTGAATTCTAATGCAAACAATCCTAATTCATCGCATGGCATTCATGATGCATGAACATGCTAAAAACTTTATAATTTATTTGCTTTAAAACGTAAAGGTTTATTCTACTCACCTCTGGCTGAAGCTCTACTGACTCAGAAGCAGCTGAACTCACTGCTGGGGTCCTCGGGTCCGAACCTACACAGGTGGACTCAAATGAGGGACCAAACAACTAGAACATAACTCTAAAAACATCCCCCAAAAACCCCCTAAAACACCTCAAAACAATCATGCAAAGGAAGGCTGAACAGGGCAGGTTCGGCAGCACCTTCGGCGGCCGAAAGTCCCAGACAGAGACGAAAGTCTCTTTTCAGGGGCAACTTCGGCAGCCGAAAGGCTTGCCTCCCCAGCCATGTTCGGCTGCCGAAAGTCCTTCGGCTGCCGAACCTGGTTTCTGCCAAAGGGCAGAAACTTGGCTCCTGTAACGACCCGAAAATCGGACCGCTACCGGCGCTAGGATCCAGATCGGCTTAAGGCCGCCGGGACCCGTAGCAAGCCTGACATCTAACCTGTAAACCTGTATAATCCCATACATGATCAACAACATACATAAAAATTAAAACTTTTCTTTCCATATACATCAACCATACTCAACCTGTGCATATACATTAACATAACATTGATCCCTCTGTGGGATCTCATCAGTGCCCCCAATGGGTGACATAACATATGCTGAGTTGGTTTACATGTACATCATAAAAATCTCTAAGATCATGTATTAAAAAGGGATAACAACAATCTATGGTCAAGCACACCTCTAACATCCATAAACATCATCTCATTTCATATCTAAACTGTACTTTTACATTAACATCATAATCATTTATCATGTCCACACTAACTATTACATAACCAAAACTTCACTCTCTATCCGGACTCCTGCTCTATCCTGTACCTGCAAGTCTGGGGGGGGGGTAAAAGGGAGAGGGGTGAGCTAAAAGCCCAGTGAGCAGAACTATAAAACATATTAACACTATGCTCTATGAAATGCATCACAACACAGACAATTCACATAAGGATTGGGTGAACTTGTCACCAATTAGTCCAAGCTAACTCTGTGCCAGGCCGTAGCATGGGGTCCTGGTCTTCCTGTCATAACATACATTACTTACCATTTTCCCAGGGCCTCCTCTGGGCTCCTGGTCTTCGAGTCCCATAACCGTGCCAGGCCGTAGAATGGGGTCCTGGTCTTTCCTTACTCTGTGCCAGGCCGTAGAATGGGGTCCTGGTCTTCCTGTCATGGACTAATTGGGTCATCCAATATTCACCCACATCAACAACAATCAATGCAATGCGGCATATTCGTGAAAACTAATGCAATAATCCTATTGCATAATCATGATGCATGAAACATGATAAAACATTTAATTTCTCAATTTAAAAGGTTAAGTTTAGTTCCACTCACCTCTGGCTGACTCTGACAACACCGAAGCAGCTGAACTCACTGCTGGGGTCCTCGGTTCCTCGGGTCCGAACCTACACAGGTGGACTCAAATGAGGGACCAAACATACCTGAACATAACTATAAACTACTCTCCAAAAACCCCCTAAAACATCAAGGAACTACCATAGAAAAACATGCAAAGGAGGCCTGGACAGGGCACTTTCGGCGGCAAGTTCAGCGGCCGAAAGTCCCTCCAGAGCCGAAAGTCAGGCAGGTTCGGCGGCACCTTCGGCGGCCGAAACTCCCAGACAGAGACGAAACTCATGCATGTTCAGCGGCACCTTCGGCGGCCGAAACTGCCAGACAGAGACGAAAGTCTCCTTTCGGGAGCAAGCTTCGGCAGCCGAAAGGCTGCCTCCCTAGCCATGTTCGGCGGCCGAAACATCATTCGGCTGCCCAACCTGGTTTCTGCCAAAGGGCAAAAACTTGGCTCCGTTTGCACATTTCGCCTCCAACCCTTCCACACATGCATTAAACCTATTCTACAACACACATACACAAGCATACATGTTCCTAGGGGCCTCAAACCATCATAAACCCCATCTACAACACATCAAGCATCCACATTGCTCAAGAACATACATTTATACCCATAAACATAACCATAACCTAAACATGCATTCTAACCCATAGATCTGCTTAAAACTTAACTTAAAACATGAAACGAGCTTAAGATCGGCTCCTACCTCTTGAAGATCGAGAGAGACGACCAAAAACTCGGAGTTGGGAGAGATTGGGTTCTTGAACCTCCAAGCTCCAAAAACTTTGCTCAAAAGCTCAAATCTTCAAAACAAAGTTAAAACAAGTGAAAATCTTGAAAGATTTAGAGGAAGAACATCAAAGATGGGTGAGGGACGGCAGAGAGCTCACCTTGGTCGAAAATGGGGAAAAGCTCGCCCGTTTTCGGCTAAGGGACCCTTTTATAGTGGCTGGCCAGACCACGTTCGGGGGCCGAATGTGCCTCCGCATGCATGCCATGTTCGGCGGCCGAACTTGAGGTTCGGCAGCCGAACCTGAGTTTTCCTCCAAAGCTATTTTCATGCAAAAACTCATTTTCTTTCATGCTAAAAACATAAAACACATTAAAACATTTTATAAAAACATGGTTTTACCCTACTAGAGGCTTCCGACATCCGAGATTCCACCGGACGGTAGGAATTCCGATACCGGAGTCTAGCCGGGTATTACATTCTCCCCTCCTTAAGAACATTCGTCCCCGAATGTTCCTCAACTAGCACATGCAAGGCATACAACATATCATACACATAAAACACATAGAGACTAACCTTAAAAGAGATGAGGATATTGCCGGAGCATAGACTCCCGTGTCTCCTAAGTGCACTCTTCCAGATTGTGGTGGTTCCAAAGGACTTTCACCATCGGGATTTCCTTGTTCCTTAGCTTCCTAATTTGAGTGTCCAGAATCCGTACCGGCTGCTCAACATAGGTGAGATCCTCTTGGATCTCCACATCAGGCTCACTAAGAACCTTGCCCGGATCTGACACGAAATTTCTCAACATAGAAACATGGAAAACCGGATGGATTCTCTCCATTGAAGCAGGTAAATCCAGCTTGTACGATACATTCCCAATCCTTTGCAAGACTTCAAAGGGTCCGATGTACCGCGGAGCCAGCTTACCTTTCTTCCCAAACCGAACCACTCCTTTCATTGGAGACACCTTGAGCAATACCAGATCCCCCTCCTGAAACTCTACTTGCCTTCTGCGGATGTCTGGATAACTCTTCTGTCTGCTTGCAGCCGTCTTGATTCTTTCTCTGATTAAGGGTACCACCCTGCTGGTGATCTCTACTAACTCAGGCCCTGCCAAGGCCTTTTCTCCAACTTCTTCCCAGCAAACAGGTGACCTGCACTTCCTTCCATATAAAGCTTCATATGGAGCCATCCCGATGCTAGCATGATGGCTGTTATTGTAGGCAAACTCTACCAAAGGTAGATGCTGCCTCCAAGAATCGCCAAAGTCCAGCACACACATTCTTAGCATATCTTCTATGGTCTGGATGGTCCTCTCTGACTGTCCGTCTGTCTGTGGATGGAAGGCAGTGCTAAAATCTAATCTAGTACCCATGGCATTCTGCAGACTCCGCCAAAATCTGGAGGTGAACTGGGGCCCTCTATCTGACACTATTGAAACAGGAACCCCATGCAGTCTGACTATCTCATCGACATACACCTGCGCCAATTTGTCCACAGAATAGCCACTCCTGACAGGGATGAAGTGAGCAGATTTGGTGAGTCTGTCCACAACCACCCATATGGAGTCCAATCTGTTGGACGTCGCCGGTAACCCCACTACGAAGTCCATAGCTATATTCTCTCATTTCCACTCTAGAATAGGTAGCGGGTTAAGCATTCCAGCCGGCTTCTGATGTTCCAGCTTCACCCTCTGACACACTTCGCAGGCTGACACAAACTGTGCCACTTCTCTCTTCATAGCTGGCCACCAATAAACCTTTTTCAGATCCAGATACATCTTGGTGGCTCCGGGGTGAACGATGTATCTCGCATTATGAGCCTCTCTCATAATGTCTCCTTTTAGCCCTATGTCATCTGGTACACACAATCGACTCCCATAGCGGAGGATCCCCTTGTTGTTGAATCTGAACTCGCTGTCTTTGCCTGACTGAACAGTCCTGGCAATCTTCACTAACTCTGGGTCCTCATGCTGTTTCTGAGCCACCTGCTCCAGAAACACGGGTGTCACTCTCATCTGAGCAACCAAAGCACCTGTACCAGACAACTCCAACTATAGACCTTCCTCAATGAGCTTGTAAAACTCCTTCACCACTGGTCTCCTCTCTGCCGTGATGTGGGATAGACTGCCTAGTGACTTCCGGCTTAGGGCGTCTGCCACAACATTCGCCTTACCCGGGTGATACTGAATCTTGCAATCATAGTCACTCAGCAGCTCTACCCATCTCCTCTGTCTCAAGTTCAAATCTCTTTGACTCAGGATGTACTGCAGGCTTTTATGATCGGTGAAGATCTCACATTTTACCCCATAGAGGTAGTGCCTCCACATCTTGAGTGCAAAGATTACTGCTGCCATCTCAAGGTCATGTGTGGGGTAATTCAACTCATGCTTCTTTAGCTGCTTAGAAGCATAAGCAATCACCCTTTCATTCTGCATAAGCACACAACCCAATCCCACTCGGGATGCATCACAGAAAACCGTGAAGTCCTCATCACTAGCTGGTAGAGCTAACACTGGTGCTGAAGTCAACCTCTTCTTAAGCTCTTCAAAACTCTCTTCGCACTGGTCGGTCCACACAAACTTCTGATTCTTCCTGGTTAACCTGGTCAGAGGAGCTGCTATTTTCGAGAAGTCCTGAACGAACCTCCTGTAGTAACCTGCCAAACCCAAGAAACTTCTAATCTCAGTCACTGAAGTGGGTCTAGGCCAGTTAGCCACAGCTTCTACTTTCTTGGGGTCTACCTCTATTTCATTCTCTAACACCACATGCCCCAAAAATGAAAAGCTCCTCAGCCAGAACTCACACTTAGAGAACTTGGCATACAAGCCATGTTCCCTCAAGGTCTGTAGGACCAACCTCAGATGATGGGCATGCTCCTCTGCATTCCTGGAATACACCAAGATATCATCTATGAAGACAATAACGAAGTGATCCAGGTACTGGCTAAACACTCTGTTCATGAGATCCATGAATGCTGCAGGGGCGTTGGTTAACCCGAACGGCATCACAAGGAACTCAAAATGCCCATATCTGGTCCTGAAAGCCGTCTTTGGTACATCCTCATCTCTGATCCTCAGCTGGTGGTACCCAGATCTCAGATCTATTTTGGAGAAACAACCCGCTCCTGCTAGCTGGTCGAATAGATCGTCGATCCTTGGCAAAGGGTACTTGTTTTTTGTAGTGACTTTGTTCAACTGCCTGTAGTCGATACAAAGTCTAAGAGATCCATCCTTCTTTCTCACAAACAAAACTGGAGCACCCCAGGGTGAGGTACTCGGTCGGATGAAGCCCTTGTCTACCAGCTCCTGCAACTGCTCCTTCAACTCTTTCAATTCTGCTGGCGCCATCCTATAGGGAGGGATAGAGATCGGTCGAGTTCCAGGCATCAGTTCTATCTCGAACTCTATCTCCCTAGCAGGTGGTAAACCAGGTAGCTCGTCTGGGAACACATCTAGGAACTCTCTAACCACTGGCACCGAGGCGGCCTCTCTAACCTGACTGCTAAGCTCTCTCACATGAGCCAAATACCCCTGACATCCCCTCCTGAGCAACCTACGAGCCTGAAGAGCTGATATCAGACCTCTAGGTGTACCCCTCCTGTCTCCTCTGAAGACAACCTCAGACCCATCCTGACCTCTGAACCTGACTACCTTGTCCCTGCAGTCCAAGGTAGCACCATGGGTAGATAACCAGTCCATCCCTAGAATGACGTCAAAATCTGTCAAATCTAGAACCACTAGGTCGGCGGACAAGCATCTTCCCTCAACAAACACAGGACTACACTGGCAGACTGACTCTGTAATGACCCAAAAATCGGACCGCTACCGGCGCTAGGATCCGGGTCGGCTTAAGGCTGCCAAGACCCGTAGCAAGCCCGATATACAACCTGAAAACCTGTTTAATCCCATACATGATCAACAACGTACATAAAAATTAAAACTTTTCTTTCATACATCCAACTCAACCTGAACATACTCATAACCATGACCCCTCAGTGGGATCTCATCAATGCCCCAATGGGCGATACATCATAAGATGAGTTGGCTTTCATGAACATTATAAAACATTTATGATCATGTAATAAAAGGGATACCTCATACACAATGTCAAGCACAATATCTAATCCTCAATATCATTACATGATTGAAACTGTACTTTTACATAACATTAATACATTTATCATGTCCACACTATCTATTACATACACAAGACTTCATTACTCTAGTAAACCTCCTGGTCTACCCTGTACCTGCAAACCTGGGGAAATGGGGAGAGGGGTGAGCTACTAGAGCCCAGTGAGCAGAATAATAAAACATTTAAAACATATGAGAAACATGGAATGCATCACATCACAGCTAATCACATCAAGGATGAACTTGTCACCAATAGCCCTCTACATGGTCCAACTGTGCCAGAACGTAGAATGGGTCCTGGTCTTTCCCTTACATATCATAACATAACAGTGTCCAACTGTGCCAGAACGTAGAATGGGTCCTGGTCTTTCCCTTACATAGTGCCAGCGAACGTAGAATGGGTCCCACTGGTCTTACATTCCGTACCGTACATATCGCATCGTCATATCATAGATCGAGGGCTATGGATCATCCAACATTCATCCACATCAACATTTAACATATGCAATGCACATATTCGTGAATTCTAATGCAAGCAACCTAATTCATCACATGGCATTCATGATACATGAAACATGCTAAAAAGTCCATTATTTGCTTTAAAACATAATAAGTTATTCCACTCACCTCTGGATAGCTCTGACCAGACACTGGGGCAACAGACTCACTGCTGGGGTCCTCGGTTCCTCGGGTCCGAACCTACACAGGTGGACTCAAATGAGGGACCAAACAAACATGAACATAACTCTAAACTACTCCCCAAAAACCCCCTAAAACATCATGAAACAAGCATAGAAAAACATGCAAAGGAAGGCAGAACAGGGCAGGTTCGGCGGCCGAAAGTCCCTCCAGAGCCGAAACCCAGGCAGGTTCGGCGGCACCTTCGAAGGCCGAAAGTCCCAGACAGAGACGAAAGTCTCTTTTCGGGGGCAACTTCGGCAGCCGAAAGGCCTGCCTTCCCAGCCATGTTCGGCGGCCGAAAGTTCCTTCGGCTGCTGAACCTGGTTTCTGCCAAAGGGCAGAAACTTGGCTCCCTTAAGAACATTTGCCTCCAAAACTTCCAATCATGCACTTAGCTCAACTAAAACATGCAAATATACATACATTGGCTCCTAGGGGCCTCAAACTAACTTAAACCCCAACTACAACACACAACAACAACACAATCCAACATACATTGCTCAAAACATAACATTAATTTAAAAACCTAACTATGAGCTAAACATGCATTCTACCCCATAGATCTTGTATAAAACTTACTTTAAAACATGCAATGAGCTTAAGATCGGCTCTTACCTCGTGGAGATCGAGAGAGAGACGACCCAAACTTGGAGATGGGAGGGGTTGAGTTCCCTTGGACCTCAAAGCTCCAAAACTTTGCTCAAAGCTTGAAAATCTTCAAAACCAAGTAAAAACTCATGAAAATCGAGCAGGATTGGAAGGAAAGAACTCAAGATCGGTGAGGGACGGCGGAGAGCTCACCTTGGCAGGAAATGGGGAAAAAGCTCGCCCGTTTTCAGCTAAGGGACCCTTTTATAGTGGCTGGCCAGGCCACGTTCGGGGGCCGAACGTGCCTCCGCATGCATGCCATGTTCGGCGGCCGAACCTGGACTTTCCTCACTTATGCTTTCGGGGCCTAAAGGCGCTCCCGAAGGCATGCATGTTCGGTGGCCGAACTTGAGGTTCGGCGGCCGAACCTGAGTTTTCCTTCAAGGTTGTTTTTATGCAAAAAAACTCATTTCCATTTTACTTAAAACCAAGAAATACCTTAAAACATTTTATGAAAACATGATTCTACCCTACTAGAGGCTTCCGACATCCGAGATTCCACCGGACGGTAGGAATTCCGATACCAGAGTCTAGCCGGGTATTACATTCTCCCCCCCTTAAGAACATTCGTCCCCGAATGTTCCTCAACTAGCACATAGCATGGCAATAAACATAACATACATACATAGCACATAAACACATAGAGATCTAACCTTAAAAGAGATGAGGGTACTGTTGGAGCATGGACTCCCGTGTCTCCCAAGTGCATTCTTCCAAATTGTTGTGGTTCCACAGGACCTTCACCATCGGGATTTCCTTGTTTCTTAGCTTTCTGATCTGGGTGTCTATGATCCGTACTGGCTGTTCAACATAGGTGAGATCCTCTTGGACCTCCACATCAGGCTCACTAAGAACCTTGCTCGGATCTGACACAAACTTCCTCAACATTGAAACATGGAAAACCAGATGGATTCTTTCCATTGAAGCAGGTAAATCCAGCTTGTACGACACATTCCCAATCTTTTGCAAGATTTCAAAGGGTCCGATGTATCGTGGGGCTAGTTTACCTTTCTTCCCGAAGCGAACCACTCCTTTCATAGGAGACACCTTGAGCAATACCAGATCCCCCTCCTGAAATTCGACCTGCCTTCTGCAGATGTCTGCATAACTCTTCTGTCTGCTTGAAGCAGTCTTGATCCTTTCTCTGATTATGGGTACTACCCTGCTGGTAATCTCTACTAGCTCAGGCCCTGAGCCGTGAACGGTAACAGTGCCGGGGATCACGTCCGGGCTGTTACAGATGCTGCCTCCAAGAACCGCCAAAGTCCAGCGCACACATCCTGAGCATATCCTCTATGGTCTGGATGGTCCTTTCTGACTGTCCGTCCGTCTGTGGATGGAAAGCAGTGCTAAAATCCAACCTGGTACCCATGGGGTTCTACAGACTCCGCCAAAGTCCAGCACACACATTCTTAGCATATCTTCTATGGTCTGGATGGTCCTCTCTGACTGTCCGTCTGTCTGTGGATGGAAGGCAGTGCTAAAATCTAATCTAGTACCCATGGCATTCTGCAGACTCCGCCAAAATCTGGAGGTGAACTGGGGCCCTCTATCTGACACTATCGAAACAGGAACCCCATGCAGCCTGACGATCTCATCAACATACACCTGCGCCAACTTGTCCACAGAATAGCCACTCCTGACAGGGATGAAGTGAGCAGATTTGGTGAGTCTGTCCACAATCACCCATATAGAGTCCAATCTGTTGGACGCCGCCGGTAACCCCACTACGAAGTCCATAGCTATATTTTTCCATTTTCATTCTGGAATAGGTAGCGGGTTAAGCATTCCAGCCGGCTTCTGATGTTCCAACTTCACCCTCTGACACACTTCCCAGGCTGACACAAACTGTGCCACTTCTTTCTTCATAGCTGGCCACCAATAAACCTTCTTTAGATCTTGATACATCTTGGTGGCTCCGGGGTGAATGCTGTATCTTGCATTATGAGCCTCTCTCATAATGTCTCCTTTCAGCCCGATGTCATCTGGTACACATAGTTTGCTCCCATAGCGGAGGATCCCCTTGCTGTCAAATCTGAACTCACTGTCATTGTCTGACTGAACAGTCCTGGCAATCTTCACTAACTCCGGGTCCTCATGCTGTTTCTGAGCCACCTGCTCCAGAAACACGGGTGCCACTCTCATCTGGGCCACCAAGGCACCTGTACCAGACAACTCCATCTGTAGACCTTCCTCAATGAGCTTGTAAAACTCCTTCACCACTGGCCTCCTTTCTGCCGATATGTGGGATAAACTGCCGAGTGATTTCCGGCTTAAGGCGTCTGCCACAACATTCGCCTTACCCGGATGGTACTGAATCTTGCAATCATAGTCACTCAGCAGCTCCACCCATCTTCTCTGTCTCAAATTCAAATCTCTTTGACTCAGGATGTACTGCAGGCTCTTATGATCTGTAAAGATCTCACATTTAACCCCATAGAGGTAGTGCCTCAACATCTTGAGTGCAAAGATTACTGCTGCCATTTCCAGGTCATGTGTGGGGTAATTCAACTCATGCTTTTTCAGCTGCCTAGAAGCATAAGCAACTACCCTTTCATTTTGCATTAACACACAACCCAAACCCACTCGGGATGCATCACAGAAGACCGTGAAGTCCTCACTGCTAGCTGGCAAAGCTAAAACTGGTGCTGAAGTCAACCTCTTCTTAAGCTCTTAAAAACTCTCTTCGCACTGGTCGGTCCACAGAAACTTCTGATTCTTCCTGGTTAGTCTGGTCAGAGGAGCTGCTATTTTTGAGAAGTCCTGAACGAACCTCCTGTAGTAACCTGCCAAACCCAAGAAACTCCTGATCTCCGTTACTAAAGTGGGTCTAGGCCAGTTAGCCACAGTTTCTGTCTTCTTGGGGTCCACCTCTATCCCATTCTCTGACACTACATGCCCCAAGAACGAAATGCTCCTCAGCCAGAACTCGCACTTAGAGAACTTGGCATACAAGCCATGTTCCCTCAAAGTCTGTAGAACCAACCTCAGATGATGGGCATGTTCCTCTGCATTCCTAGAATACACTAAGATATCATCTATGAAGACAATAATAAAGTGATCCAGGTATTGGCTAAACACTCTATTCATGAGATCCATGAATGCTGCAGGGGCGTTGGTTAACCCGAACGGCATTACAAGGAACTCAAAATGCCCATATCTGGTCCTGAAAGCTGTCTTTGGCACGTCTTCCTCCCTTATCCTTAGCTGATGGTACCCCGATCTTAGATCTATTTTGGAGAAACAACCCGCTCCTGCTAACTGGTCGAATAGATCATCGATCCTTGGCAGAGGGTACCTATTCTTGGTAGTGACTTTGTTCAACTGCCTGTAGTCGATACAAAGTCTAAGGGATCCATCCTTCTTCCTCACAAACAAGACCGGAGCACCCCAAGGTGAGGTACTCTGTCGGATGAAGCCCCTCTCTACCAGCTCTTGCAATTGCTTTTTCAACTCTTTCAACTTGGCTGGGGCCATCCTGTAGGGAGGGATAGAGATCGGTCTAGTTCCAGGCATCAACTCTATCTCAAACTCTATCTCCCTAGCAGGTGGTAAACCTAGAAGCTCGTCTGGAAAAACGTCTTGAAACTCTCTGAAAACTGGCACCGAGGCTGGCTCCCTGACCTGACTATCTAGCTCTCTCACATGAGCCAAATACCCCTGACATCCCTTCCTAAGCAACCTACGAGTCTGAAGAGCTGATATCATACCTCTAGGTGTACCCCTCTTGTCTCCTCTGAAGACGACCTCTGACCCGTTCTTATCTCTGAACCTGACTACCTTGTCCCTGCAGTCCAAGGTAGCACCATGGGTAGATAGCCAATCCATCCCTAGAATGACGTCAAAGTCTGTCAAATCTAGAACCACAAGGTCGGCAGAGAGGCATCTTCCCTCAACAAAAACTGGACTGTACTGGCAGACTGACTCTGTCACCGACGGGTCACACTTGGGTCCACTGACCCATAGGGGACACTCTAACCCAGAGACTATCAGACCCAACCTCTCGATGGCTCTCGGAGCAATAAATGAATGAGATGCACCCGGGTCCATTAATGCATACACATCAGAACACCCAATGACGAGATTACCTGACACCACGGTGTTGGATGTGTTAGCCTCCTGCTGAGTCATGGTGAAGATCCTGGCTGGAGCTGATGGACCTTCACCTCGGGAACCAGAAGAAGAGGCTGCTCCTCTCCCTCTACCTCTGCCACTGCCCTGAGTTGTGGCTGGAGCTGCTGGCTGTGCCACACTACCAGAAGCTGTCTGCTGGGGCTGGCCCATAAAAGGTGCTCTAGGACACTCCCGAGCTATGTGTCCCTCCTGTCCACATCTGAAACATGCATTAGTCCCAGTTCGACACACTCTCCTGTGCGGCCTTCCACATCTCTGGCATTCTGTACCGTCTGAACCTGAGCTCGAGCCACCGCCAAATCCCAGACCGGATTTCAACTTATTCCAAAACTTATTCTTCTTCGGCTTCTTGGTGGTGTTATCCCACCTCTTCTTACTTGAGCTCTGAGAAGAGAGACCTGGCCCTCCTCTGCCTGGGGTCTTAACCCCTGAAGACTGGGTCACTGACTGCTTCACTGACCCTTCAACTATAGCACTCGCCTCCATCCTTCGAGCCATATCCACCACAGTGTGGAAACTTTCCCTCTCAACTGACTGAATCAACGAGGAGTACCTAGAATGCAGCTTCATAACATACCTCTTGGCTTTCTTCGTATCTGAATCTAGAGCTTGCCCTGAAAAAGGCAATAGCTCCAAGAATTTATTCGTGAACTCCTCCACACTCATGTGCTCTGTCTGCCTCAGTTGCTCAAACTCAATCATCTTCAGTTCTCTGGAACTGTCTGGAAAAGCCCATCCAACGAACTCATTCGCAAATTCTTCCCATGTCATGCCGTTCAGTCTCGGGTCCACATAACACTTGAACTATTCCCGTGCCTTCTTGCACTTTAAGGTGAACCCTGCCATCTGAATGGCCCTGCTATCATCCGCCCCTAGCTCATCAGTTATCGTCTTCACTACTCTCAGATACTCAAAGGGGTCATCCCCTGACTTGTATTTGGGAGCATCCAGCTTGAGGTAATCTGTCATCTTTACTTTGCTCCCATCGGTTGAGCTAGGTCTAAGAGGTTGAGTAACTGGGGCTGCTGGTTCTGTGGGTGGTGGAGGTGGGAGTGCAGCATTCCCCGAGGTGGGGTTTGCCGGGTTAGGATAGAAGGGTGAGGGTGGATAAGCTGGGTACTGTGTGTAAGGTGGATAGAAAGGTGGATAAGGCATGTAGGTAGGGTAGGGGTTAAAGCTGGAATAATCCGACGTACCTCCCATCGGATACCCTGAACCCTGTGGGAAGGGTGGATAATGGGGTGGAAAACCATACCCCGAGGCCTGAACGCCTCCCTGAGACTCCCCTGTCCCCTCTTCCTCCATGCTCACATCCAGGTTCCCATCCCTCCTCTGATCCTCTTCCGTAACCTCCCTCACATCTGAAGAACTTCCTCCTCTATCAGTCCCCCTTTTGCTAGCGTCAAAAGACCTTCTAGGGTCCCTTGACACTCTTTCTCTGTTTGCTCTACAAGACATTGCCCTAGGCAATGTAGGAGGACGGGCGCTCGTGCCCTCATCCTCAGGTGGTACTCCAGTCAATCGTGCAGATCGACGAGTTCCTCTCATCCTGTTTTTCTGAAAAACAGTACACATCACATAAACATTAGCATCATATGGTTCATGTGGGCACACATGAACCCTCATCACATACACATCATTCATATCATAGTATCAATGCACATGCATACAATCATGGCATTTCACATCACCATACAAGACAGGACTCAACATCCTATCCTAGTGGACATGATCTTCCTATTGTGCTTGACCTTCTATAACATCTATGAGCCCGACACTCTAGGTCCGATCCTATGAACCTAGGGCTCTGATACCATTCTGTAACGACCCGAAAATCGGACCGCTACCGACGCTAGGATCCGGGTCGGCTTAAGGCCGCCAAGACCCGTAGCAAGCCCGATATACAACCTGAAAACCTGTTTAATCCCATACATGATCAACAACGTACATAAAAATTAAAACTTTTCTTTCATACATCCAACTCAACCTGAACATACTCATAACCATGACCCCTCAGTGGGATCTCATCAATGCCCCAATGGGCGATACATCATAAGATGAGTTGGCTTTCATGAACATTATAAAACATTTATGATCATGTAATAAAAGGGATACCTCATACACAATGTCAAGCACAATATCTAATCCTCAATATCATTACATGATTGAAACTGTACTTTTACATAACATTAATACATTTATCATGTCCACACTATCTATTACATACACAAGACTTCATTACTCTAGTAAACCTCCTGGTCTACCCTGTACCTGCAAACCTGGGGAAATGGGGAGAGGGGTGAGCTACTAGAGCCCAGTGAGCAGAATAATAAAACATTTAAAACATATGAGAAACATGGAATGCATCACATCACAGCTAATCACATCAAGGATGAACTTGTCACCAATAGCCCTCTACATGGTCCAACTGTGCCAGAACGTAGAATGGGTCCTGGTCTTTCCCTTACATATCATAACATAACAGTGTCCAACTGTGCCAGAACGTAGAATGGGTCCTGGTCTTTCCCTTACATAGTGCCAGCGAACGTAGAATGGGTCCCACTGGTCTTACATTCCGTACCGTACATATCGCATCGTCATATCATAGATCGAGGGCTATGGATCATCCAACATTCATCCACATCAACATTTAACATATGCAATGCACATATTCGTGAATTCTAATGCAAGCAACCTAATTCATCACATGGCATTCATGATGCATGAAACATGCTAAAAAGTCCATTATTTGCTTTAAAACATAATAAGTTATTCCACTCACCTCTGGATAGCTCTGACCAGACACTGGGGCAACAGACTCACTGCTGGGGTCCTCGGTTCCTCGGGTCCGAACCTACACAGGTGGACTCAAATGAGGGACCAAACAAACATGAACATAACTCTAAACTACTCCCCAAAAACCCCCTAAAACATCATGAAACAAGCATAGAAAAACATGCAAAGGAAGGCAGAACAGGGCAGGTTCGGCGGCACCTTCGGCGGCCGAAAGTCCCAGACAGAGACGAAAGTCTCTTTTCGGGGGCAACTTCGGCAGCCGAAAGGCCTGCCTCCCCAGCCATGTTCGGCGGCCGAAAGTTCATTCGGCTGCCGAACCTGGTTTCTGCTAAAGGGCAGAAACTTGGCTCCCTTAAGCACATTTGCCTCCAAAACTTCCAATCATGCACTTAGCTCAACTAAAACATGCAAATATACATACATTGGCTCCTAGGGGCTTCAAACTAACTTAAACCCCAACTACAACACACAACAACAACACAATCCAACATACATTGCTCAAAACATAACATTAATTCAAAAACCTAACTATGAGCTAAACATGCATTCTACCCCATAGATCTTGCATAAAACTTACTTTAAAACATGCAATGAGCTTAAGATCGGCTCTTACCTCGTGGAGATCGAGAGAGAGACGACCCAAACTTGGAGATGGGAGGGGTTGAGTTCCCTTGGACCTCAAAGCTCCAAAACTTTGCTCAAAGCTTGAAAATCTTCAAAACCAAGTAAAAACTCATGAAAATTGAGTAGGATTGGAAGGAAAGAACTCAAGATCGGTGAGGGACGGCGGAGAGCTCACCTTGGCCGGAAATGGGGAAAAAGCTCGCCCGTTTTCGGCTAAGGGACCCTTTTATAGTGGCTGGCCAGGCCACGTTCGGGGGCCGAACGTGCCTCCGCATGCATGCCATGTTCGGCGGCCGAACTTGAGGTTCGGCGGCCGAACCTGGACTTTCCTCACTTATGCTTTCGGGGCCTAAAGGCGCTCCTGAAGGCATGCATGTTCGGCGGCCGAACCTGAGTTTTCCTTCAAGGTTGTTTTTATGCAAAAAAACTCATTTCCATTTTACTTAAAACCAAGAAATACCTTAAAAAATTTTATGAAAACATGATTCTACCCTACTAGAGGCTTTCGACATCCGAGATTCCACCGGGCGGTAGGAATTTCGATACCGGAGTTTAGTCGGGTATTACAGACTTTGCCCAGCAAAAGGCAACAGCTCCAAGAATCTGTCGGTGTACTCCTCTACGCTCATATCCTCTGTCTGCCTCAACTGTTCAAACTCTATCATCTTCAGCTCCCTTGAACTATCGGGAAAAGCCCATCCTGCAAATTCGTTTGCAAACTCTTCCCAAGACATGCTGTCCACCCTCGGGTTCACATAATTCTTGAACCACTCCCGTGCCTTCTTGCACTTAAGCGTGAACCCGGCCATCTGAATGGCTCTACTGTCATCAGCCCCAATCTCCTCTGTGATCACTTTAACCCTTTCGAGATACACAAATGGGTCATCCCCTTTTTCATACTGAGGAGCACCCAATTTCATGTAGTCAGTCATCTTAACCTTGCTCCCACTGGCTGAGCTAGGTCTAGATGGTTGAGCAACTGGGGCTGCTGGTTCTGCAGGTGGTGGGGGTGGTGCAACATTTTCTGAGGTAGGGTTTGCTGGATTTGGATAGTAAGGTGGGGGTGGATACATTGGGTATTGTGAATATGGTGGGTAGTATGGTGGGTATGGCATCTGTGTGGGATAAGGGGTGAAGTTAGGGTAATCCGATGTGCCTCCCATCGAATACCCAGGGTTTTGTGAGAAAGGTGGGTAGTAAGATGGCTGAACAAATCCCGAGGCCTGGGTGCCTCCTTGGGATTCCCCCATTCCTTCTTCTGACATGCTAACTCCCAAACTGCCATCCCTCCTCTGCTCTACATCCATATCATCCCCCATGCCCTCTAACATTCCTCCCTGAACTGTTCCCCTCACTGATCTGCTTCTACCCAGATCCAGAGACCTTCTAGTGTCTCTTACTGCTCTGTCTCTGCTAGACCTACTAGACATTTCCCTAGGCAATGCTGGAGGACGGGCGCTCGTGCCCTCATCCTCAGGTGGTACTCCAGTCAATCTTGCTGATCGACGAGTTCCTCTCATCCTGTTTTCTGAAAAACAATGCACAACACATAAATATTAGCATAATATGGTTCATGTGGGCACACATGAACCTGCATCACACATCATAGCATATCATAGCATATCATTAATGCACATGCATATTATCATGGCATTTCACATCATCATACAAGACAGGACTCCACATCCTATCCTAGTGGACATGATCTTTCCTATTGTGCTTGACCTTCTATAACATCTATGAGCCCGACACTCTAGGTCCGACCATATGAACCTAGGGCTCTGATACCATTCTGTAATGACCCGAAAATCGGACCGCTACCGGCGCTAGGATCCAGATCGGCTTAAGGCCGCCGGGACCCGTAGCAAGCCTGACATCTAACTTGTAAACCTGTATAATCCCATACTTGATCAACAACATACATAAAAATTAAAACTTTTCTTTCCATATACATCAACCATACTCAACCTGTGCATATACATTAACATAACATTGATCCCTCTGTGGGATCTCATCAGTGCCCCCAATGGGTGACATAACATATGCTGAGTTGGTTTACATGTACATCATAAAAATCTCTAAGATCATGTATTAAAAAGGGATAACAACAATCTATGGTCAAGCACACCTCTAACATCCATAAACATCATCTCATTTCATATCTAAACCGTACTTTTACATTAACATCATAATCATTTATCATGTCCACACTAACTATTACATAACCAAAACTTCACTCTCTATCCGGACTCCTGCTCTATCTTGTACCTGCAAGTCTGGGGGGGGTAAAAGGGAGAGGGGTGAGCTAAAAGCCCAGTGAGCAGAACTATAAAACATATTAACACTATGCTCTATGAAATGCATCACAACACAGACAACTCACATAAGGGTTGGGTGAACTTGTCACCAATTAGTCCAAGCTAACTCTGTGCCAGGCCGTAGCATGGGGTCCTGGTCTTCCTGTCATAACATACATTACTTACCATTTTCCCAGGGCCTCCTCTGGGCTCCTGGTCTTCGAGTCCCATAACCGTACCAGGCCGTAGAATGGGGTCCTGGTCTTTCCTTACTTTGTGCCAGGCCGTAGAATGGGGTCCTGGTCTTCCTGTCATGGACTAATTGGGTCATCCAATATTCACCCACATCAACAACAATCAATGCAATGCGGCATATTCGTGAAAACTAATGCAATCATCCTATTGCATAATCATGATGCATGAAACATGATAAAACATTTAATTTCTCAATTTAAAAGGTTAAGTTTAGTTCCACTCACCTCTGGCTGACTCTGACAACACCGAAGCAGCTGAACTCACTGCTGGGGTCCTCGGTTCCTCGGGTCCGAACCTACACAGGTGGACTCAAATGAGGGACCAAACATACCTGAACATAACTATAAACTACTCCCCAAAAACCCCCCTAAAACATCAAGGAACTACCATAGAAAAACATGCAAAGGAGGCCTGGACAGGGCACTTTCGGCGGCAAGTTCGGCGGCCGAAAGTCCCTCCAGAGCTGAAAGTCAGGCAGGTTCGGCGGCACCTTCGGCGGCCGAAACTCCCAGACAGAGACGAAACTCATGCATGTTCGGCGGCACCTTCGGCGGCCGAAACTGCCAGACAGAGACGAAAGTCTCCTTTCGAGGGCAAGCTTCGGCAGCCGAAAGGCTGCCTCCCTAGCCATGTTCGGCGGCCGAAACATCCTTCGGCTGCCGAACCTGGTTTCTGCCAAAGGGCAGAAACTTGGCTCCGTTTGCACATTTCGCCTCCAACCCTTCCACACATGCATTAAACCTATTCTACAACACACATACACAAGCATACATGTTCCTAGGGGCCTCAAACCATCATAAACCCCATCTACAACACATCAAGCATCCACATTGCTCAAGAACATACATTTTTACCCATAAACATAACCATAACCTAAACATGCATTTTAACCCATAGATCTGCTTAAAACTTAACTTAAAACATGAAACGAGCTTAAGATCGGCTCCTACCTCTTGAAGATCAAGAGAGACGACCAAAAACTCGGAGTTGGGAGAGATTGGGTTCTTGAACCTCCAAGCTCCAAAAACTTTGCTCAAAAGCTCAAATCTTCAAAACAAAGTTAAAACAAGTGAAAATCTTGAAAGATTTAGAGGAAGAACATCAAAGATGGGTGAGGGACGGCGGAGAGCTCACCTTGGCCGAAAATGGGGAAAAGCTCGCCCGTTTTCGGCTAAGGGACCCTTTTATAGTGGCTGGCCAGACCACGTTCGGGGGCCGAATGTGCCTCCGCATGCATGCCATGTTCGGCGGCCGAACTTGAGGTTCGGCGGCCGAACCTGGACTTTCCTCACTTATGCTTTCGGGGGCCTAAAGGCGCTCCCGAAGGCATGCATGTTCGGCGGCCGAACTTGAGGTTCGGCGGTCGAACCTGAGTTTTCCTCCAAAGCTATTTTCATGCAAAAACTCATTTTCTTTCATGCTTAAAACATAAAACACATTAAAACATTTTATAAAAACATGGTTTTACCCTACTAGAGGCTTCCGACATCCGAGATTCCACCGGACGGTAGGAATTCCGATACCGGAGTCTAGCCGGGTATTACATCTATGCACATTTGCCTCCCAAAACTTCCAATCATGCATAATCCTATTCTACAACACACATACTCAAACATACAAGCTCCTAGGGGCTTCAAACTACCTTAAACCCCAACTACAACACATCAAACAACACAAACTCAACATACATTGTCCAAGAACCAACATAAACCCATAAACTCATAAAACCCTACACATGCATTCTACCCCATAGATCTTACATAAAACTTACTTAAAACATGCAATGAGCTTAAGATCGGCTCTTACCTCTTGAAGATCGAGAGAGAGACGACCTAAATTCAGAGGTGGGAGAGATTTGAGTTCTTGAACCTCAAAGCTCCAAAACTTGCTCAAAACTTGAAAATCTTCAAAATAAGATGAAAACTTGTGAAAATCGTGAAAGATTTGAAGGAAAGAACTCAAGGATGGTGAGGAACAGCGGAAGGGCTCACCTTGGCCAAAAATGGGGAGAAAGCTCGCCCATTTCGGCTAAGGGGCTCTTTTATAGTGGCTGGCTAGGCCACATTCGGGAGCCGAACGTGCCCCTGCATGCATGCCATGTTCGGCAAAAATGGGGAGAAAGCTCGCCCATTTCGGCTAAGGGGCTCTTTTATAGTGGCTGGCCAGGCCACATTTGGGAGCCGAACGTGCCCCCGCATGCATGCCATGTTCGGCGGCCGAACTTGAGGTTCGGTGGCCGAACCTGGGCTTCCCTCACTTATGCCTTCAGGGGCCTAAGGCTCACCCGAAATGCATGCATGTTCGGCGGCCGAACTTTGAGTTTCGGCGGCCGAACCTGAGTTTTCCTCCAAGGTTGTTTTTATGCAAAAACTCATTTCCTTTTCACTTAAAACCATGAAAAACTTTTAAACATTTTATGAAAACATGGTTTTACCCTTTTAGAGATTTCCGACATCCGAGATTCCACCGGACGGTAGGAATTCCGATACCGGAGTCTAGCCGGGTATTACAACGGGTCCCGGCGGCCTTAAGCCAATCTGGATCCTAGCGCCGGTAGCGGTCCAATTTTCGGGTCGTTACATTTTCGATATAGTCTGTTTGTTCATTTTCTCATAAAGCTTTTCTGGCGACTATTTCTCTTTGGAATGAATGTTTGGGCCATGCCAATCTTTGAGTTGTTAAGAATGTTCTTAGCACTAATAAGATTTCATTTGATTCAGATAAACGTTTTGAGTTTTGTCATGGTTGTAGTGTGAGTAAATCACACAAATTGCCCTTTTCTGATTCTTTGTTTCGTGCTACTCAACTTTTAGAGTTGATTTGTTCTGATGTATGGGAGCCCTCTCCTGTGATTTCTGTGGATGGTTATCAATATTATGTCATTTTTTATGATTATTTTAGTAAGTATAGTTGGTTACACTTTCTTAAACAAAAGTCTGATGTTTTGTCTGTATTCATTCAATTTCAAAAATTGGCGAAAAGAATACTTTGGTGTATCAATTAAAAGTTTCCAATTAGACTAGGGGGTGAGTTTCGATCTTTGATAAAATATCTCAATGAGAATGGTATTGTTCTACGAGTATCTTGTCCACATACGCCAAAACAAAACGGCTGTGCTGAAAAAACATATAGGCATATTGTGGAATTAGAAAGAGTTTTGTTACATAGTGCGTCTGTTCTTTACTCATACTGGACTTATGCATTTGATACTGCTGCTTATACCATAAATCGTTTGCCATCAACTCACAATCAAATTCAAACTCCCTTGAACTCTTATTTCATGCTAAGCCTAATTATGATGAATTACGAATTTTTGGGTCCTTGTGCTATTCATGACTAAAACCATATGCTCCTCATAAATTGACTCCTAAATCTTCTAAATGTGTTTTTCTTGGCTATAGCAAATTCATAAAGGCTATATATGTCTTGAGCTTTCTTCTGGTCAAAAATAGTCTCACGTCATGTTTTGTTTTATGAGCAGGTGTTCTCTTTTCAGAAGCTTGATGATAATGACACCAGAATAACTGTACAGCAGCCTACATCCGTACTATTACTGCTAATTCCAAATTTTTAGCAAGAAAGTCCTGCACTTCTTAGTTTAATGCCAAAACACAGCAATAATCATCTCCATACAATAAAAAATGACACTCAAACCACATCACCGATTATAGGCCCAAACATACAAAACCTAACTAACTCAACATGCCTTATGTCCCCAGTACCAATACGCGCCATTTCACTAAAACAAAACCAATCCGGATCACCAGAACCAACCAAACCCGCCTCCCCTGAATCAAATCAACCCGAACTAGAAGACCAAAACTCGCCCAGCACACTTACTCCTATGTGCACATTAAAAAATCATTTTTGTTCAACACAATATGATTCCACTGATCTGCAACTAGACAGTGAGACTATTGATCACACTTCGGCAGATTTACCTCCACCCAAAACCCATTCGATGGTTACCAGGCAATAGATAGGAAGTTTAAAATCGAAGCTTCCTTAGTCTCCCTAATCTCATAATACCAATCTCTTTTCTTTAGTTCCTACATGCTATATACCAGCAATTAAAAGCCTCCATTGGAGAGAGGCTATGGTTAATGCAATAAACGCATTAATACAAACTGGCACTTGGAAACTAGTTTTGCGAGATCAAGCTCAGAATGTTATTGGATGTAAGTGGATTTTTCACATCAAACATAAAGTTGATGGAAGTATTGATCACTATAAAGTGAGACTTGTAGCCAAGGGTTTTCATCAACATCCAGGAATAGACTATTTCGAAACTTTTTCACCTGTGGTAAAACCCACAACAATACGGATAGTCTTATCTCTGACAGTTTCTAATGGCTGATTTATCAAACAATTGGATGTCTCTAATACGTTCTAACATGGAGACTTGGACGATGTAGCCTTTATGGAGCAGCCGCCTGGTTTTCAAGATAAAACTAGACCAGACTTTTATGTCGTTTACGTTAGTCTCTCTATAGTCTTCGTCAGGCTCCACGTCAACGTTATAAATGCATATTCTCTACTTTGTTGAAACATGATTTCAGGTATCTCTTGTAGATTCATCACTTTTTCTTTACGTTAAGATTAATGTTATCATCTTTGTTTTGGTTTATGTTGATGATATCATTATGATAGGGACTGACATAAAGGTTATACAGTAGCTTATTAAATCCTTACAGTCATATTTTATATTAAAGGATTTAGGGCGTCTTGACTATTTCTTGGGAATGGAGGTATATTGGACAGATGCAGGACTCTTACTCGCACAATAGAAATACATCATGGATCTATTTCCAAAGGCACGAATGGTAGATTGCAAGGGAATTTCTACTCCTGCGAGTTCAAAAGACAAGATAACTGCTACACAAGGTCCTTTATTTTCTGATTCTACTTTGTATAGAAGCATAGTTGGTGGACTGCAGTATTTAAGCCTCACGCGTCCTAAGATCTGCTACTCGGTACACAAAATGTCTCAATTTATGCATGTTTTGACGAATGATAATTGGTTATTTGTCAAACGAATTTTGAGATACTTGAAAGCAACAGCAGGATGTGGTCTTTTAATTTCAAAGTCATTGGACACCAACTTGAATATGTACCCGGATGCTGATTAGGCGAGTAACATAGAAGATTGGAATTCTATAACTAGTTTTGCAATTTTTATGGGCAAATATCTCATCTCTTGGAATTCAAAGAAGCAGCAGATTGTTGCAAAATCCTCCACCGAGGCAGAGTACAGGGCTATCGATTTAGCTATCACAGAACTCACTTGGATACAATCACTTTTACGTGATATTGATTTTGCTTCTAAATAAATTTCTAATCTCTGGTGCGACAAAATTAGAGCCACATATTTATCTCTCAATTCGATATTTCATGCATGGTCTAAATATTTAGAGGTAGAATTTCATTTTGTCTGTGACAAAGTTCTAAAGAAGGAGGTTCAGGTTCATTTTATTTGCTCAAAAGACCAATTTGCATATATTTTGATAAAGCCACTAGCCAAAACTCGACATCGAGCACTCATGCATCATCTGTCAATTCGAGCTCCAGTACAAGATGCTCGAATTGAGGAGGCCTGATAAGGATTAGTTATATTTTTAAATATTTTGTATTTTAAAAATTATAATTATCTCTTGTAACCCATTGATAGGCTTTGTATTCTATTACATTAATAGAAATCACAGAAACAAATTGAGAATTCCATATACCATGTGACTTCTTTACATTTCAATGGCAATATATTCACATTATGCCTTTTTTTAATTTTCTCAAAACTAAAAATTTTTAGCTATTAGCACAAGTTAAAAAAAAAAAAACCTTTATGTTTTAAGAAAAATGAAAAATATAATACTCATAAATAAGAAAATTTAATCTTATTATACACGGAAAAAAATATTGTTATTTAGGGACCTAATAAAAATTATAAGAAAAATTTTGGTGAATTATGGGTGCAATTTTGGTGAATTATGGGTGAATTATGAGTTTATATTTGTTTTTAAAATCGGTCCTTATTAAATCTCTGGGCTTAATTCATCCAATAAGTGAAATGTCAAACTAACAGTAAGTTTTATAATAGTATAACATCATTTGATTTAGTGATTAAATGCAACTTGTAAAATAGACCCAAATTTATGTTCTTATATCTCAAATACCTTTAAAAATAAATTTTATAATAAAGTGATTTTACTAAAAGATGGAATTTTATTAATTTCAAAGTTAAAATAAATTAAATAAGAGAGTAAATTATCATAAAAACGATTATAAAATGATATTTAACCTTCATGTATTTCATCAAAAATATTTTTCAGAAAAATATTTTTTTACATTTTTTAGAGATTAAGACACTTAGAAAAATTAATTAATAAAAATTATTTTCATTATCAAAATAAAAAGTTAAATCATCTTTTATATTTGAAAAATTATCTTATTAATATCTCCATATAAAAATTTATTAATATATTTTATTTTTTAAATTTAATTTAAATAATAAAAAATATTTTCAATTATTGAAAATATTTTCAAAGTATTTTCTATACAAATTATTTTTCAAACAAACAGTGTTAAATAGAAAAATCTATATATGAATTCAATCCATCACTTTGTACTAATTTATTTGAGGAATTTTGATATATAGGACTTAATTAGTTTATGATGTTCTTTACAAACACATTTTATGTACATTTGCGAATTTATTTATATCGATTTAATTTTATAAACAGATTAATATACTTTGCAAATATATTTATATTTATTTAATTTTATAAATGAATTATATATTTTTTCATAAAATTTATTTGTATCTATTTAATTTTATAAATAAATTATACGTCCATTTATATCCATTTAAATTTTAAAACAGATTATTTGTAAATTAATTTATATCTATTTAATTTTATAAATAGATTACACTTACAATTATAAATTCATTTATATCTTTTAATTTTATAAATAGAGTATATCTCAGCTTATAAATTCATTTATATTCATTTAAGTTTATAAACAAATTATATGTCTATTTGAGAAATTATTTGATATTATAAACGGGTTATATATCCATTTATGAATCCATTTACATTTATTTAATTTTATAAACGGATTACACATTTATTTTTTTATGTTCATTTAATTTTACAAACAAATTATACATTCATTAGAGAAGTCATCTACGTCCATTTATATTTATCAACGGATTACACGTCTGTTTAAGAAATCGTCTGTATCCATTTAATTTTTTAAATAGATTACATATCTAAACAGATATCATCTGTATCCATTTAATTTTTTAAATGAATTACATATCTATTTGTAAATCTGTTTACATTTATTTGATATTATAAATAGATTTTACACATTTATTTCTAAATTGGTTTATGTCAATTTAATTTTATAAACAGACTATACATCCGTTTAAAAATTTATCTGTGTCTATTTAATTTTAGAAATGAATTATATATCTATTTGTGAACCCGTTTATATTTATTTAATTTTACAAATAGATTATATATTCATTTATAAATTTTTTTATGTTCATTTAATTTTTTAATAAATTATATGATCGTTTATATTTATTTAATTTTATAAACGAATTACACATTTATTTGACATGTCGTTTATATCTATTTAATTTTAATGACTGAGTTCTTCTTTCATATAAAAAGAGAGGTTTCTCATAGTAGTATATTATGGAACTTAAATTTAAATATTCTAATTTTAAAATATTTTTATTTAATTTTATCTTTAAATTATTTTTTACCTTTAACTAACAATCCAATTTAAATATAAACCCACAACTAGTGGCTTGAATTTATTAAATATTTTATAAATTAAAATTAAACTTATAAATTTTTTTAATAAAAAAGTTTAAACTTTGAAAAATTGGTTGAATTCCATTACACTCTTAACCATTTGAATTACAAATCGGTTAATATATTATATTATAAATGAATTTACAAATAAATAAATTTTCATTTGTATGCGAAATTCCACGCTTAATTTCGTTTGTCAAATGGATTTTAATATAAATGAATTATTTTTTATTTAAAAAATTATAAAATAAATGTATACACACAAACAAAATTATGTTCGTAATCTATTTATAAATACAATTTTATAATTTAAAAATAAAATTATCCATTTATAAATTTATTTTTTTAGGGCATTATGTAAATCGTGACTTTATCTTTATAATTTTATTTTTGACCAAATAAACTTTTTTTAATAAATACTCTCAGATGAATTGATAAAATTTAATTAAATGTTAAAAATTATAAATAATATAAATTAAAAATAAAATAACTATATATATATATATGGAAGGTAGAATTGAATAAAGACTGGGTGAGAGGTGGACTAGCAGCATTAGCGTGGGAGAGACGTTATTCCATAAGACAAGACTCCAAAGTTTTCCTCAACATTGAATTTCAATTTGAAGCAATTAATTAGTTTTGTAACATTTAAATTTTTGGGTCGAAATTCATGTTTGTTTGATGAAAAAAAAAAAGTCACGATGAATACAGTATTCATTTATTTTGAAATAAATAATTCCAATTAAAAATTAATTATAATATAATAAAAAATTGTATGATATTTTTTTATCAATGTAAATTTTATTTTATATATATCAATAGTTTATTTAATAATAAAAATAAAAAATAAAAATAAAATACACAAAAAAATATTGACAGAAAGACACTTCAAACTAAAAAACGTTAATAGTTAATAATTTTTTTATAATTGGTATTATATCATAATCGCTCAATAAAAATATACGGTCACTCGAGAATAAAATTATGTGATAATAATATGATCAGATTATTATCAATTTTATTGAAGAAAAATAATCTGGATATTTTTAATCGGGCTCAATTTAACTCTTCGTCGAAGACTCGCTCTCTTCAAAAGAAAGCGAATCTTTATAAAAAGTTACTATTAACGAATAAAATCCAACAAACTTTCTTTTATGGCTATAATCATGGGATTTCTGATCAATTATCTGGCAAGATCTTTTATCAACAATTCGACTATATTATTACTGAATTTTTAAAAAATATTATAATTAGTTTCATTCTCTTATAATATAAAAGCAACTATCACAAAATAAAAATACATGATTCTTTAATATAAATATTTTTTATTTCTAAACATTATAATACTCTCGTTATTCTCTTCAATTTATTGATTTAAATATCGGAATAGCGGTACTAAATATCCACCACATCACTTTTTTTTTATAAAATTAAATAGGTGTATTTTCTGATTATATTAATAATTTTAAATTTTATTATTTTTATTTATATATCCCAACATTTTTAGAGTTAATAATAAATTTTAATGAAATAAAAGGATCCTTCAACCATATATTTCATGCGTTTAGTGATGGGAGATAATTAGCCTAGGTTTCAAAAAATAATCATTAGAAATTCATGTCAAAATTTTATTTAATAAATTAAATAAAATTCAAAATAAATATTAAATTATAATCATTAAAATACAATAATAAAGGCCTACTTATATGTTGGAATATAAATTAAAAAAAATTATTATTTAATTTTAATAATATAGAAAAACTCTAAAATTAATCACTCGATTTTAAAAAATATATTAAAATATTTATAACGTTTTAAAAAATTTAAAAATTAACCCGTTAATTTTACCGTTAAGTATTATATTATTTAGTTTTTATGATTTTAAAAAATTTATTAATTAATTTATCAAATTTTTAAAAAATTTATTAATTAGTCACTTTATATTAGAACATTTTAATTTTTTTATAATATTTAACGGTTAAAATTAATTGAGAAACTAATTAGTAAATTTTTTTAAAATATTAAATATATTTTAATATTTTTTTAAATTCAAGAGATAACTAATAAATTTTTTTATATTGGTGGTACAAGATAATTATATTATATTACTGGGATATATATATATATATATATATATATATATATATATATTATAACGTAAATATTTGCATACTAGCTTTATTTAATTGGCGTTAACACGTTTTTTTTATATTCGTTAAAATATTTAATTTATTTTTAAAATTTTTTTATATATATTATAATATTATTATAAATTAATTAATTTTCAACAAAAAAATTTAAACTTTATTTTATTTTATTAAAAAAATTCAATTTTTAAAAAAACAATCTAACTTTATTTAAAATAAAAAATTAAATAATATATATATATATATATTAATAAAAAATTATTATAATTATATTATATATTATGATATAATAAATATATGAAAGATATAATAAATTCTATTCAAAGTAAAACTATAATATTTTTACATTATTTTTTATCAAATTAAAATAAAATAGAATATATTATTATGAAATTTAATATGTATAATATAGATAAATAAATATTGTAATATCACACACAAATTAATTAATAAATACTGTATTAATAAAAATTTATAATTTTTTAATATATATATATATATATATATATGTTTATCTAAAAAAAAGAATCTATATGTTTTAAACTCAAAAATTATAATTCTTTTCAATTATGATTTATCGTGAATATTATATAAAATATTTAAAAATTAAATATAAATATAAATATAAATATAAATAACCTGATAATAAAAAATTATACCATTAAAGAGAAAATGATTTAAATTTTAAATTTTATTTAAATAAGTGCCTCAAATGCATAACAACTAATATATAAATCAAAACAATAATTTTTCTAAAATATAAAGGGGCTAATGTTTTAAAATATATACATAATTTTAAATTAATTGAGGATATATTTTGATAAAAAGAAAACTGAAAATACACATAATTTTTAAATATTATAAATATTAATCAATTTAAGATAACATTTAGTTTTGTTTTTAAAAATAGGTTAAGTTTGCAATTATTTAAATATTTTAATTTGTGAAGTTTTTTTAAATATTTTAATTTAGAAAATTAAAAAAAACATAAAAAATTTATTTTTAATCGAACATATCTAAAAATACTAATAATAATTTATAATTTAAAAAAAAAATAAAAATATTTCTTTTATGTTTTATACACTGTAATTTATTAATAAAATTTTTTATATTAATTAAAAATAATAATATAAATTTATTTAATATTTTATTTTTTTATTAAAAAAATCAATTCACGCACCACCCATTAATTTAAAATCTAATATTATAAAATATATTTATAATATACTTTTCAATTTATAATGTAAAAAATTTTATAATTTTATTTTTAAATATAATATATCATAAAATTTTGATTTTCAAAATAAAATACTAATTTTTATATTTTTATATACAATTTTTTAATTTATTATTATTTAAAAAAAATAATTTACAATAAAATCTCAATAAATAGAACTTAAATGTAAAAATAATCTTCTGTAATAAAATTTAATCAAGAACATCTTCAATCAATTTAAATTTAAATAAATTAATAATATAATTAAATAATTAAATTAATATTTAAATAATAACAAACTATAAATATTTTTTAAAAAATTTATAGTTTAACTTATGATAAAATTTAAATATAAATAATTTAAATATTAAGAGAATCCTTCCTGAATAAAATTTAATCAACTATAATTTAAATATTAAGAGATTTTTTTAATTAATTTAAATTTAAATAAAATATTAATATAATTAAATAATTAAATTAAAAATTTTTAAATAATAATGATATAAGATTCACTAGATTCTAATAAAAATTTTAACTAATAATATTTAATTAAAACGAAATAATAAAAATAAAAAGATTAAAATCCAAAAACTCTTATTGAGATTTTTAAAAAATTCAAGAGGAAAAATTATTTATAGTAGAAAAATCTTAATATAAAAAATTATAAAAAAATTTTAAAAAATAATCAAAATATAAAATTAATTTCTAAACGGTGAAATGTTTACTTTAAATTTCGTGAGACTTATGCCTGATTACACTTTTAAAAATCATATGTCTTAAAATTTTTTTTTAAAAAAATTATTATGGGCCTCCATAGAATGTCGGTTCGGTTTAAATTTATTATAAAGTTTAAAACTAATTATTTTTTATTAAATAATAAATTTATAATTAACAAAATATAATAGAGGTAGTTTAAAAAGTTATAATATTTCTTTTTTTTTATTTATATATATATATATAGTATAAATATATAAAAAGTCTAATACGATGAAAAATAATAATGTGCATAGTGGCAAAACATTATTGTTTCAAAAAATAATTTATTTATAATTATTGAGTTAAATTTTTAACTTAATAATATTTATACATAAAAAAATTCAGTAATATTAAATAGATCCTCAAATTTTAGAAAATATATTTTAAATTTTCTTTTATTAATATTTTTTACCGTCCTAGACGTCATAAAATGTAAAATACGAATTCATTAAATAGAAATGTGGAGGAAAGCAGAAAGATAACATTTAGATCAATGGAAGAATAACCGCTTGATAAGATCAGAGTTTTACTAATTACTTTAAATATTGTTTTGATTAATTATATCTCTTCTAAATTTTATTTAATTATATAATTTTTATATTAATATTTGTATTTTAATTAATTAACGTCATGAATGGATAATATTAAAAGTGCACACATGCTTGAACTGATACCTGAAATTACATAGTTTATAGATATTTTAATATATTTTTTAAAATTAAATAATAATTTTTTTCTTAATTAAATAGAAAAAGTGAAAGAGACAACAATCAATAGTAAAAGAAGAAAGGAAACTATATTAAAATACAAAAGAAGAAGCTGAAGTGAGATTTCCATGCACAACCATGCAAGGTATCTAACGTGAGGATTTATAATCCTTATTTAAATACGTGTTTTATTTATTTGGAGGAGCTCATGTAAATGATCCCACTAATTCTTGGGGCAGTGACCAGGATCTGTTACTGGAAGATTAGAGCAAGGGTTAGGGCTTGATGTTTTTGGGTCACCATTTCTCTCTGGATTAGCCACCTCCGCCTTCTTACCTACAAAGATTTCCCTCGTAGGATACAGAGGTCTTGCTTCAGCTACAAGAGAATTAGCTGCAACGAGGCTAAGGATGAAGATGATTGCCACTTTAAGGGCTTGGAGAAGAGAGTTTCTGTTTGAGTTCATCGTTAAGCGGAGAAAGAAGGAAAAATTTAAGGAGGGAAAAAAAAAAGTAGAAGAGAGAAAGAGAGTTATGGGTACAGAAGCGAGAATGATAGTGCCCTATATATAGAAATGTTTCCACAATAGTACATTGAATTCAAGCCAAGACTCCATAATTTTTCTTTTTTCAGTAATTTTTATAGTAATTTGAATATTGAGACTAGTTCATGGTATTCTTTTTTTTTTCTTCGTAAATACATATAAATAAATTATTTTCACATTTACGAATTTAATATGATGATAGACATATTTAAATAAATTTAAAATATCTTAAATTCTACTCTTTCAATTTTTTATTTTTATTTAAAAAAATAAAAATTACACTCTTTCTTGAATGGATTTTTTATATTATTATTAATTAAAGTTTTTTTTAAATTAATATAATTATGGTGTTCATTTTTTTTTAACAAATATATATAAACAAACCGTGTTTGGGATGCGGGTAAAACAGGAGAAGTGGACTAGTGGCAAAAGCGTGGGAAACATGCATGCATAACAAGACCAATGACTCCAAAGTTTTCGTCAAAGGTTGAATTTACTTTGGAAAAAAATTAATTGTATTTGCTCGTCGGAATTTATGTTCGTTTAATAGAAAAATAAATGCCGAAATTAATGCATGGCCAGTCTTCATTTATTTAACCATTAGAATTTTAGCCTTCGTTTGGGATAAAAATGTTTTTAAAATAATTTAAAGAAATTTTATATTATTTTTATTTTTCTAAATAAAAATTTTTAAAATTTAAAAAATATTCTCTTTCGACCATAATTTTTATCTATTTTAAAATATAGCTTTTGATTAACTTTCCAGTTCTATTCATATTAAAAATATTAAATTTTATTTTTTAAAAATAAAATAAAATAAAATAAGTTTATAATAATTCATTTATAAATTATTATAATGTAAAAAAGAAAAATGAATAATAATTTTAAGATAATTAAATTAACTTTTGTGTTTCAATATTTAATTGATTAATTTAACATTAATCGAAATTATCAAATTTGCAGCATTACAGAAAATCTTGACTTCATCTCAACTTTATAATCTTATATTTCACAAAATAGAACTTATTTTCTTTAATCACTACTCATAGATTATTAATTGATAAACTTTCATTGAACATTGGAAAAAGTTAAAACAATTTTGAAATAAATAATTTAAATAATAATTATATTTATTTTGAAATAAATTATTTTAAATTAAAAATTTATAGTGCTTCAAATTTAAATATGAAAATTAGCAAAAAAAATAATAAATTAATGGAGGAAAAAAATAATAAATTAATGGAGGAAAAAAGGATAAGTGGTCAAATTCGTTGCTTATAATAGGGTAAAATTTACATCCGATCAATGTCACCTTGACACCTAATTAAAAATTAGGAAAAATCTCATTTAAAATAGGGTAAAGTTTACATATTAATCTAAACAAATACAACCCACTTTGTAAAATAATAGTATGTGATTAATACCCTACCCTCAGTTCTAGCTGAGCTCAGGCCTCAACCAATCCACTAAATTTTCATTTGTCTGCATCACCATTAATCGGACCTGCGCACTGGTCCAATTTGGATCAGAACAAAAAATTCGGAGTTGAAATTGAAATAAGACCAGACGGAGATAGTTTTTATCCATTGAAATCAGGCCAGACCCAAGTTGATTCTCCTTGGTGATCTGGGCCCAAATACACTCGGCGAAAATTCATTTAAGTTCAGTTTTTTACATGTCAAGTTTTTTTTTTTTTTTTTAAAGCAAGAGATGAACAAAAAATTAATTTAATCAGATTTAATGAGTCATTCAGCAATAAAATTTTTAGACTGGTATGTGGTTGCTACAAAATTTCGAGTGAAATTCTAATGGAAGATACAAATATAGCTATGATATGGATATAATAGTTAGTCTCATATAAAATGCGAAAAAAAATTGATCTGAGTAAATTTAAAATAATGTAATTTTTTTAATTTAAACTATTAAAGATATACATATTATTCTATGATCACATTTTATAATAAGTTGTCACATTCTACAATAAGTTTACTGTATCTCAAAAATTTAGCAATTTTAAAGCTAATTAAAATTATTTCCATCTCAGTATTATATACGAAATTTCTGCTAAGAAAAATAAAGAAATCTTTCTATTAATATTCTGTTAAATTTTTGAATATTCATTTTTCAAGCTTCTAAATATAAAAATATTTTTATTCAGTTTAACATAATTTGTAAGGAATTGTTATCAAGTGATAGTGACTAAAACTTTCTTGTACTGTATCATATCTTAGTACACTATTCTTCGATGTAAAATTTACGATCTTTAACTTTCGTGGTAGTTGGAATTCTAAAAATGTGAAAGCTGTGCCGATGCCATAGTTTTTAAGCAGATATTTTAAAAAGCAGAGGTCAATAGCTGTTCTGTTAGAACTTGAAAATTTATTTTAGATTTCACTGGCAGGCTTTGCACCGACTTTTTATGCTCTATTTAATTATTTATAACTTTTATAATAATAAATGAAGGAACGTCAGAAGGAAATTAAATATGGAAAAAAAAAAAAAGGAAAAGTCATAACTTACTGTACAACATACATGTGGTTTATACTTGTGAAAATCTAATCTAATCCGTGAAAATTAAATTGTATATACAATGAAAAATTATTATGAAAATATTTTTTTTTATTATTTAAATGTAACGTTCAAAATAAATTAATGATAATTTTTTAATTTTTATAATATAGAAAAATTTATTAATTTTAAAAAATACATTAAAAAAGTCTTTAAAAATTTAAAAATTTAATAATTAAATTTTTTTATTAATTTTATGAGTAAAATATTTTATTATATAATCTTTTTAATATAAAAAAATTTATTAGTTGTTTTTTTAATTATATAAAAAATATTTATTAATTAGTATTTTTATATTCAAGATATTTTTAATTTTTTTTATAATATTTAATAATTAAAATTAATAGAATGAATAAAAGTAAAGCCTTTTAAAATCTTAGAGTATTTTAATATATTTTTTAAAATTAGTGAACTCATTAATAAATTTTTTTATATTAATCAATAATAAATAATATTTTAAAAAATATTAGTAAAATCACTCACAATAAATCTGTGATAATTGATAAAGCATTTGAATAAATTTGAGAAATATTAAATTTTACTTTTCTAATATCCAATGCAACATTTCATAAAAAAAAATATTAATAAGAGTTTTAGAATGTAAACATAAAATAAATGTGGCTTTGGATATGGAGATAAACATAGCAAGCATACTTACAACTTTCTATATATATAAAAGCGTACAACTTATATTAGCTAATTTAAGAAAGCAAGAGCAAGAAACGAGAAGAATAAATGAAAAAGGGAAACTATATAAAAGACAAAAGAAGCTGAAAGTGAGAGATTTCCATTTACAACCATGCCAGATATCTAACGTGGAGACTTCTTTTTGGCACTCCAACCAAACATATACGCAGGAATGCATGTGAACTCCCACTAATTCTTGGGGCAATGCCCAGGATCTGTTACGGGGAGATTAGTGCAAGGGTTAGGGCTTGATGTTTTAGGGTCGCCATTTTTCTCTGGAATGGCCACCTCCACCTTCTTAACTGCAAAGGATTCCTTTGCATGATGCAGAGTTCTTGCTTCAGCTGTCAAAGAATTAGCAGCAGTGAGGGTGAGGATCAATATGATTGCCACTTTAAGGGCTTGAAGAAGAAGGGAGTTGGTGTTGGAGTTCATGGTTAAGTGGAGAAAGAAAGGAAAATGGAAGGAGAGAAAATTAAAGAAGAAGAGAGGTGAAGAAGCAGAGTATCGCAGTGTTAAGAATATAAAGGAGAAGAGATATGTACGATTACGTTACAAGGAAAATCCGAGGAAAGTGTTGAGAATTTGAAGGAAAAAATCTTTTAGCTTGTTTATCAAGAAATAAATATATTCAGCATGTGTGATCTTCCTAGCTTTTTTTTTTTATTTTTTTTATTTACTCATAATAAAGAGGAATGGCCAGAGATGAAATTTCCTCTCTGGACAATTTTGAGGGTGTATTTTCCTTTACATAATGCAGATGTAATAAACTGGGATGATCCTCGAGAAAAGACAAACTTTTATTAATAAAAAAATCTTATTAATAGTAAGTTTGAATTCAAATAATTATAATCAGCATTAAGACAAGGCACATGCATAGGCCAAGCGCTGTAAAATACCAATAGATTATTTATCGATCCATGTCGATTTGAGCTTTTAAGCTACTACGCTGGAAAATACCAATCGATTAATCCCATAGCTAGTCAAATTTCAAGAAAACTTCATCCTTTCAACCTCTCCTCTTTTTAGATATTGTTATTTATAAAATAATATTATTAAAAATGTAGGGTTGATAGTTACTCGATGTTATGGCCATTGGCCATGACGGCTCGAACACGGTTTCAGCCTATCAATAATAGAATAATTAAAAGAAAAGACAAAAAAAAAAAAAAAAAACACTCAGCCGCCCCTTGATTTCTTGGAAAAGTTTAAATAAGAAGGGAGTTAATCTATCCTTCCTTATGTTAAGATTGCTTTCTTTTTTAGAAAAAAAATTATTTATTTTAAACATAGCACAATAATATAGTATTTATCACACGGAATAAATATTTATTTAATATATTTTTTTTAAAATTTAAAATATTAAAATTTAGTATATTAATTAACATGAAATAAAAAATATATAATAAATAATTTTTAAAATTATAAAAATAAAATTTTATTAGATGAAAACTTATTTAACCTTAAATATAAAATTTAGAGGTTTATTAAGTTATAGAGATTTAAGTTAACTTATTTCTATTATAAAATTAATAATATTTATTTTAATTATATAAAATTATTTTTTAAAAATAATAATAATAAATAATAAATTATAATTATTTGGTTCTGATTTAAGTCGCATGTTGGTGTTAGTTTCGATCTCTTTGGTTATTATAGAAGTAAATTTCTGAACAATATCTCTCTCCAAATCAAAGAAAACGCATACGCCGGCTGAATGGGAATGGTGGGATTAGGTAATTTCTCAAATTTTCCTTTCACACTTAAAAAAATAAAATTATATATTAGTTTAAATTGGCATAGGAAATAAGCTTATTAATTAAAATTAAATTTAATCAGACCAATTTTAAATTATATAAATTGATTTTTGACACTATATTCATAAATGTATAAAATTTCTCAAATAGTAGATTGATCGATAGAATATCATAATTGTAAAATTCACCAATAAAACTATAAATATGAAAATAATTGTAAAATTGAAATAAAATAAAATAATAAAATTAAATTATTAAAAAGGTAAAATTCACCAAAATAATTCATGTTAAAAATTAAGATAACTTAGCAAATAATTATAAAATAATTGAGAGTGAGATCAAATTAATTAAATAAAAATTATCACATCTTATATAATATAATAATTCTCTAATTAATTTTTTAAATAATATAATAATTAATTTTTAAACAATATAATAATTAATTTTTCAAATATTATGATTATTTTTTTTAAAAATTTTACAAGTTAAATCTTTATTTCTAATTCAATTAATATTTATATAATATTTAATTTATTATTTGATTGCGAAAATATACTATTAATTTCGAATAAAATCATTCAACGTTCATAAGAAATACTCAAAAATATTAATTTAAAAATTAAATAATAATTAGATAAAAAACTTAAGTTAGATAAATTAAAAAGAATTTATAATCCAATCTATAGATTTCGGATAATAGAAAAGAAATCAAGTGTAAATTCAATTAAAAAATTATCTTAAATCATATAGAGTAATCCTGAAAATATATATCAAAATAATAAAAAAAAAAAGAAAAACTTTAGATGTGATGATTTCTCTTTCTAAATTTTTCAAATTTTCTTCTTAAATCTTTTAAATCTTTCAAATTTTCTTTTTCGACTCTTTTCGATTTTCGGCAGGTGCGAAAAAATATATAAAAAATATTTCAATTTATATTTTTATTTCATAACTTTATATGTAAATTTAAAAAATAAAGATTTTTTTTATAGAAATACAGTGTAAAACATATTTAAAATAGTAAATTTCGGAATAAACTATGAAAATATGGGTGCTTTTTACTGTTTGCTTGATATTTTTTCTCTTCATATGCAAACATATAGATAATAGAGGACTACCCCATATTTTTATTTATTGTTAGTAGAGTTGTTCAAAAAATTTTAATTTTTTTTAGGTATGCTTCTTTTGTTTATTAACTTATTTTAATCTATAAAAAAGTAAAATAAGTAAAAGAATATCAAATAATAATATAAATTAAAAATTTTAAAATTTAACATAAATATTTAATAAAATTAATTTAATATGATTTTAAAATTATGTAAAATATAACAACTATCAACTTTAACTAATTTAATATGATATTTGGAGTCAAAACATGATTTTCTTTTCTTGGTAAGCTCCTGAATTTAAGGCTTAGCGTATGAATTAAGCTTGTATATAAAATAGAAGAAAGTTTCCAGGTAAACTACTGCGCTCCGATGCATTTGATCAGCGCTTTCTACTTGGACTTATATAGCCTTATGTGAAGGCATGCGTCACATCTAAAAGAAGGAATAATAATAATAATAATAAATAAATAAATACATCAAATGAATTTTTTTAATAAAAGAATAATTTAAGTATAAAAAAATTAAAATTTTAGGTTTAGAGCTGAAATAATTAAAAAATATTTTGGATAATAATTAATTGGTTCATTTTATTTTGGAGAATAAAAAAGAAAATCTTTTTGTAATATTACTCTTTCAAAAACTTACTATATTTGTGGTTCACAAAAACATATGCAGAAATAGAATTAGGGACTATTTTTATTATTTTATTAGATGAAGAGAGATTTTATTTTTATTTAATAAATCAGAAAAAAAAAAAGAAAAAGGAAAATCAGTAGTGTTGACTAATTGTATTTTCCTAGCACATGGGAGAAGTGTTAGAGAATAAAGGCATGTCAAATCTTACGGCTCTCCAGAGTTTTTGTTTTCTCTGCTTTTTGTTTTTAATACATCATGCTTCTATTTATTTATTTGTTTGTTTGTTTTGTTGTCTCATATTTAATTATTGAAAATACTGGCATCTCCTCATCTCTCTCAATGGTTATGGTATATCCTTTACTTCCACCCCAATTCAATGCGAGTACCCTTCTTTTTTTTTTTTCTTCACCCCCGCTCATGAAGAATTTTAATTTTGCATTAGATATTGATGACCTTGCTCAAATCTCATAATGTGTAATTAAGAGTAAATATTTATAAAATAGAGAAAATAAAGTTAAAAGATCCGTCGAAAATACTTTTAATAAATTTTTTAATCTTTAAATTAAAATTTAAAAATTTAGAATAAAATTTAAATGATAAGATATGTAAAAAAAATAATGGAGAAAATAAGAGAAATAAGAAGTTTAAGAGAAAAGAGAGAGCCAACACGAGTGCGATGAAAACTCGCCTGCCAGGCTACCACGCATAGCTCCTTCGAAGCCTTTAGGTATTTGTCAATTTCATCTCTTGATGTATCTGTACACAAGGCTGCAATAATATAGTTTATGGACCCAGGTTCATTAAAACATTAATTTCAAGCCTAGCTGGGCTCAGGCCTCAAGTAATTAACAACTCTTGGAATTTTAATTTTCATTAGTCTTCTTCCCCATCTCTTGGATTCGCCCACTGGGTCAGGTTGGATCATAATCGAAAATTCAGATTTGAAAAAGTAAAAGTGAATTGAAATCTGGATAAGTCCAACGAGTTGGAAAATTTTGAAAGCTCTTTCATTTGTTGGGCCAAAAGTTCTTTAGTAGCAACTTTTAAAATCTAACTTATTTATTAATGAGACTTATTTTGGCACATAAAGCAAACATATACATAGCTAGGAGGATCAATGCATGCATGCATGCATGCATGTGAACTCCCACTAATTATTGGGGCAATGTCCAGGATCTGTAATTATAGGAAGATAAGTGCAAGGGTTAGGGCTTGATGTTTTCGGGTCACCATCTCTCTCTGGAACAGCCACCTCCTTCGTGTGATGCAGAGTTCTTGCTTCAGCCGCCAAAGAATTAGCTGCAGTGAGGGTGAGTATCAATATGATTGCCAGTTTAAGGGCTTGAAGAAGGGATTCTCTGTTTGAGTTCATCGTTAAGTGGAGAAAGAAAGGAAAGTGTTTGGAGAGAAAAAGGAGAAGAGAGAAAGAACGGAGTATTAATTATGGGTGATGAGAAGCGAGTGTGATAGTGCACTAATATATAGAGATGTTTTACTGATAAGCTTTCAGATGATTGGTTTAACCCTTATAAAATAATACCTATACTCATACCAATAAATATATAGAAATATTTTAATATAGCCATCGAAAATTAACCAAAACAAAAATTCAAGAAAAAATTTAAGAATTATATAAAAGAGTCTTCCATCTTACAGAATAAGATATTAAGAGGGCGTATGCTCTCATGTTAGTTGAAAGAAGTTGAGAAGAGCCTATGATAAAAAAAGAAAACCTCAGTGGAGATGATGGCTCTGCTACTATGTAACTGTAGCTATTCAAGTTATATTGATTGATAATATGAGTACAACAACCAATACAAGAAAATCTGAAATACAAACTAAAGGATATGAACTTATAAGATTAGACATTAGACGATAGACAAAATCAAATTAGGCTATAGAGTTAAACTTATTAAGTTTTATCTAGATTTTTCTATTATTATTATTATTAATATTTTTATTTAATCAAGTTTCAGGAGAACTTTCATCTGTACTCCTTTCTTATATAGACCATCCAGCAGTTTTACCATTGCCCTTTGATCTTTATTTTTAGATACTGTTATTTGTAATATATAAAGCATATACATTTTGCACATACTTCTATTTTTATGTGTATTTTTTTAAAAAAATAAAAAGTTAAATTTGCCTCTAAATTATATAAATGGGTCTAAAATACTAAATTTTATTTTTTAATATAAATTTATTTATAAATTATCACTAATTAAAAGATTAAATAAACTCAAATAAGGCTAAATATATTACGTACTAATGAGTAATGATTTTATTTAATTTTTCAATAATAATTTAAAATAAATTAAAAATAAAATATAAAATTTAACATTTTTAAGTAAATTTAATCTTTTAACTTTTTTTAATATTAATTCAATAATTAATACTCCATTTTTCTCATAATTTTTATATTCAAAATTATTATCCACTGTCTTTTTTACATATATTTAATATATAAATTGAATATTATATTCATATTTTATTTTATTTTATTTTTTAAAAAATATCTCATTAATTATCAGAATATTTTTTAGTTTTTAATAACCAAATTTAATATTTTAAAGATAGATATAATTAAAAAATTAATTAAAAAAATTATTTTTTTATATATGTAAAAAAAGGATTAAAATTATAAACAGGAGACAGTAGTTATTGACTATAACCATTGCTATTGCCTTTAATTTTATTTTGATAAATTTTCAATTATAATCCATATTTTACTAATTGATTAACTTATCTTTCCAAATCCAAATAATTATAAATTATTATTGTCAGATTAATTCATGTGATCCCCTTTTTTTCTTAATTAATTTAATTTTAATAATTCTCTTTTTTTTCTTTCACACATAAAAATTTAAGCACAAAAAATGTGTACTAAAATTAGAAAAACCATTATTTCTAAATTTGAAAAGAATAGAAAACTTGAAAAGCATAAAATTTACAACAGAAAAATGTTTGATATAAATGAATTTTATTATACATTAACGAAATTAGTTTTATATTGAATTTTTTAGATATAAGGATAATTTAATATTTAATGGTCAAAATGATTTTCTAATAATATCTGTTTTTGAGGAATTTGAATATATGTTTTTAAACTTTAGCAAATAATCTTAAAAAATAAGGTTTTAATTTTGTTGCTTAATCTGATATCATTAAAAAAAATAGCAGTTTTAATTATTAAATTTCAATAACTATATCATAAATTACCTTAAATTAAAGAAAAAGTCACCTAAAAGGAAATCGCCCATCAATCTTTTTCTCATTGAATCACCTGTAAGCAAGCTCTGATTCTCCTCTCTTTCTATCCCTCTCTCCGGTATATCGTATTCGATTCAAATTCAAAAGATTGATTTTTTTATTAATTTTAATTCGGTTTGATTTTTATTTTTAAAATTTTTAATTATTTTAGTTCGGTTCAATTTTGATTTTAAAAAAATTAAAAAAATCAAACCGAACTGATTAGTAATAATAATATATTATTTTTAATAATTTAGAAAGATTAAATGATGTTAAAGTTAAAATATTTCAATTAAATTTTAAAATGTTAAAAATAAAATATAAAAAATAAAAAAATTATTAAAAATTTATATCAATCAAATTAAACTGAATTGAATTGACTCAAATCGATTCGATTTGATTTGATTTCTAATAAAATCAATTCAATTCAATTTTTATAAATATTAAAATTTTAATTTTTAATTTATTCAATTCAGTTTGATTTTAAATCGAACCGATCAAATGTTCATCCTATCTTACTGTTTTTTTTTTTTTTTTTAAACGAGTCTTACTTTAATTGAGTTTTTGTCTTTATTAATCATTAATGAAGGTGATTGAATTTAATATGTTCAAATTCCAGGTCGTAATAGCAAATCTGAGCTTAATGTAAAGCAAGGAGAATCTCTTGGGTATTTTTCCTTTACAAAGTGATGGTCCACGTTCATATTATTTACTTTTAAAAAAAAACTATTGAATTCTATAGGTCACCATGCTCAAAAATTTCATCATCTTTTAAAGGAATCTCCTAAAAGATTGCTCCTTATGTCGTGATGATCTATTGATTTTCAATTTTTTAATTACTGGTAATAAAGCTAATCCATCTCTATCTTATTAAAGATTTTCATGGAATCTCCCAAAGACCATGTCAACAAATCACATCTTCCTAATTTAATTTAGATTTGTCTTGCATAGTTAATAAAAAGCTGACACCTCTCAACTTCTTCCTAATGTTTGTTGTTTTTTTCTTATTAAATATTTATAATTCTAGGAATCATTGAAAAATACTTAATATAATTTGTACTATATATATTTAATTATATTAAAAAATTTAAAAATATTAAAGGGTATATTGATATAAATAATGTATTAAAATATATATTATGTATAAATATATATATTAAAATATTAAAGGCTATTTTATGATTTTTTTTCCCCAAATATTGCTACCGACCCACTAAGTGTAGATGTTCCAGAAATTGATTGAATGTGATTCTTCAATTAGGGTTATGAATTTATGAGAATGAGATTCACGTTCCTCATTTTTGTTTCTGCTAAAATTTAAAATTACTCCTTCTATCTAAAGATAATTTACCATTCATATGAGATAAAATGCCAAAATTTTGAAAAATTAATAATTTTAATATAAATAAAACTGAAAGACTATTTTCAAAATACGTGAATTAATTAATTATTATTATTAATAATAAAATTTGGAAACTAAATAATAATTTTTTTTAAAAAAATTCTTATAAAATTTATTGATAAAGAACTCACCATATGCATATGGGGTGGTTTTATAATAAAGACAACAAATCAAAGAAAAAAAAAGCAACAAACTATAAGTGAAAATTACTTTTGAGCTGCAGCCACCATACTCGAGCATGCATCGACAATTAAGCTTTTGAAACTCAAGCACTCGTTCATGCCGTCCCCTCCATTCTCTCTCTCTCTCTCTCTCTATATATATTTATATATGGGCATGCTTTTTCGATTAGTGTTCATAAAAAGGAGGGGCTGCGAGAAAGAAGAAGGTAAACGAAGATACCCTAGCAGCTGAAAAGCCTATTTATTTATTTTTATAATTAAGCAATGGGGTTTTTTTTTTCTATTTATTAAAAGACCAGGAAAACCTCGATCAGTGCAAAAGCTATATATATGATACATTTAATTACAGTCCTCCTGCTTCTTGCTTCATTCCTTTCCATTATTTTTATTTCCATTTTTAATAAGTTATTTGTCTTTTCCGTCAAAACAAGAAAGGGATAAGATGATCGTCTGTCTTTCTATTTCTTTTTTCCCTCAAAGTTTCCACCCAATGGATAAAATTTAAATAAGAAACCATCATCGTATCATGGGGTAAGCTATAAGATGCTACTTAGCTACCCTAATTTTTTATAGGCTACAATATATTTATAGTCATCATGAACTTTTCGTCATACCCCGAATCTTCTCCCTATGTAGGAATTTTTTTATTAATTGGTAAATTTTTAAGAAAAGTATTTAACTTTTATGATATTTCCCAGGATGAAGATGGTTGGGCATGCGTAAATTAACAAAGATAAAAGTTTCTTTCTATAATGGCAATGGCAACTAAAGATAAAAGTTTCTTTCTATAATGGCAATGGCAACTGATTTGATTAAGATATTTCCCAAATCATATATCGGCGCATAGTACACCAATTTGAAAGATAATCCACCGAAGTTTTAGTAAGTAGCTGCTTTTTTTGATTCTCTTGAAAGTGTCACTACTGAAAGCAATTCTCACAGGGAAAGTTTGGAAGCTACTATATGTTTGTTTTTAATTCAATGGAGCATGCCCCTGAATTTGCTAGTGGTGTGCTTATGACAGAAAAGCAAAATAGTTGGCCGTGGATTGTTTGAATTTGCTAGTTGTTTTTTTTTTTCTCCCCATCTTTTCTAATAAGTTATATAAAGAAAAATAGTTGGTTAGTTGTTACGACTTGTGCTCTTGTAATCTTGGTGTTTAATTTATATATTAATCGTACGTACATTGAAAAACAAGAGCTTGACCAGCGGCGCACAACTGCAGCGATGAGCACGATATTGATTTAATTAAGAAATAATAATCCTGCAGAGTTGCCAATGAATTCCAACTGTCATAAGAAAAGATTTCTTTAATTATTCTTGCTTATATATGATTAGTTGCATGTGCAGAATTCAGGATCACCAGTACCAAAACGATCCCTATTTCATGTGCTAAAGCTGTTCGATTACTTGCTAATTTGTAATATAGGACGTTTGAGTCTTGAAATTTCAAACGTTGTCATGTTTTTTTCTTTAAAATTATTTTCTTTGATTATTACTTAACGTGAAAAAAGATCAGTTGTCCTTGATTTAGACTTATATGGTAGGGTTAAAATTTTTCCCAGTTATTATCTTTCAATAAAATTTGCTTGCTTAAAGAAAGCTATAATTATATATATATATTTTTAATTTATTTAATTGTGCAATGCATGGGCTTGATCAAACATGAGTGTTTCCAATCTTCTCCAAAGTAAATCATATGTGAAGGCGCAGCAAAAGCAGCCCAGAGAAAATAAAAGCTGCAGGAAGTTGGATTGTGGTGATGGCCACATACAAAATAAGAAAGCTAACAGGAAGGTGATGGAATCACCTTCCATATACTGTAGCTCCTCTGAAGCCTTTAGGTATACACACACATGCACATATAGATGTAAGGCTTCAATAGACCTGAAACTACTGAAGGTTTCATTTTTGAACTTGAACCAACAAAATCACTAGTATATATGATTATCTAAATCTGATTGTGGTATCATATCCAAATGATCTTTGATGAGTCTATTTCAAAATATTTTATGATTGTTTCTTTCTTGAAGCGAATTACGGCTTTTTTTTTTATCAAATTTGTTGTTTTTTTTTTTCATTTTTCATCCATTTTTTAAATTGAGAATTTTTAAAAGATTGAGTTTTTATATGTTCTGTTGAGAGGTTCTCTAGAAATTTATAATATAAAAAGTCATTAAACAGTAGAATTACATACTTGCATGCCTTTAAACTATAGAAATCTTTTTTCTTTGGTATCTTGTATGTTGTCCCTGGACCCTGGTGAGTTTTGTTGGGTTGTTATCCAAGCTTGCTTTTGTCGGGGTCCCTTAAGTTTCTAGGTTAGTTGTCTTGAATTTTGTCTTTTGGGTTTGGATTTTATTGCCCTTTCTCATGTTTTTCTTCTTATTAATAAATTGGTTCAACCTGTGCAAACGAAAATATAGATATTTTTTCGAAAAAACCAGCATGTCTTTGAGTCTTCAATCCTTGCTAGACATGAAAAAACAAACTTTGACTTTGAATCTCGTTTTCTTGGCTGCTACTTGAAGCTATATTTATTTTTTGTCATTTAGAATTTTCACAATATTCAGAGTATAATTAATTCTTTTTTTTTCTTAAAAAAAAAATCAAATCAAATAAAGAAGAGATTGACCGAAAAATAGAAGAATGTTACGTTTTAATCTTAATTTTATGAGGGTATTGATTAATCTGAGTTTAGCTTCCTCTGCATGCATGCATTTTATTATAATTTCTGCAGCCACCTTTTCTTAATTTCTAACTCTATCTGTTATTGACTTGGACGGTTTCTATGGTCTCATTTTCACTTCCTATGATACATCATTAATATAAATTCTCTTGTTATTTTATTAATTGAGTTCATTAAGAGAAGAACGTTCATGTATAAAGTTAGGATATTAATTAATTCAAAATTATTCTCATTATGCTAGAAATTAGTATAGTAATTGGGGTTTTACCTTTTAACGTAAATATTGAAATTTTAAATTTGAATAATCCATTTCTGGTTCGTAATCTATTTTTTTTAATACATTTTCATCCAATAATGTAAAAAAGTACTCTCATTTTTCAAATTTAATAGGAGTATAATTTCATCAACTGTATATGGCCATGACGAATCAGATGGACAACTTAATTAGTCAGTAAAATTACTCAATAAATTTATCACAATTGTCTTAATTTTGCATGTAAAATTCTGTATACTTATAATCCAGAACTTGAGATGAATTAAAGAATGAAAAAAAAAAAAAAATTGAAAGTTAGCTCGCAGAAGTATAGTAAAACAGCTCCAATGACGGTGCAGTTATTCCTAGTTTAAAAAATTGAATCTTGGTTTGTATCGTTATTAGCAACGGAAGCAGCCACTGCAACATCTATGATAAGATCAGGAAATGCAGAAGGTGCACGTCCAGCTATTTTCCTGGTGCAAATGCCTGAGCCTTGTCCAGGGACATTGCTGCATGGATTGGGACCTGAGGTTTTCTGTAGAGATTCAAACAGCAGCCCTTCATTCATTTTCAGCCATTGCTGGTCTCTCAACGGCCTCGTTTCAGCAGCCAAGAAAAAGGATAGAAACAAAAGAATAACAAAGATGTTCTTGTTCTGGGAGACGACAGAGAAACCCATTTCTTAATTTAGTTACTGATGATCAACAGAGAATGTCTTTTTCACAAAAAAAAAAAAAAAAAATCTGCAGAAACTAATAAAGGGAAATGATTTATCAGATGAGATATAGTTTGTTAAATAATGGGTTATGAAAGATGAACCGAAAAGGTATTATATACAGGCCATGAGTTTGACTGAATGGTGAAGTACACAGTAAAATAATATATTGTTCTAAAATTTGACTAAGTCATGGGTTTGAAGATTGAATCTTCATTGATAGCTAGGAATTAATCAACACACGGTACGTCGCTTGGATTCTCCTGATATAGGTGGAGAACGTGATCTCCGATTTTAGTTCATCTAATTATAAATCACGCTGTAAACCCAGAGTTAAAATTCAAACGAATAATAAATTTTATAATATTATGCAAAAATTACAGACATTACGTTAAATCGTGACTTAATTTATAATTTTTTTTTTTAGATGAATCAGTGGATTTTAATTTAATATTAGAAATTATAAATAATATAAATTAAAACAATTCTGGGAGTTAGAATGAGAACTGGGTAAAAAGCTTGAGGACAGTTTTAGCGTGGGAAAGAGGCATGACTCGTTAAGACGAGAGACTCCAAAGTTTTCCTCACCATTGAATTTCAATTTGAATAAATTAATAAGTATTTAGGGGTCAAAATGAAAAAAAAAAAAAAAGTCAAAATTAATGGGCAGTCTTCATTTTTTTCTTGTTGGGTTCCTTTATTGAACGTGTTTTAATAATAATGGAAGAAATGAAGTTCTGTCTCAATTTATATTTTTATTAAATTTTTTTAAATTGTAATATTATTATAATATATTAATTTTCAATAACTAAACTATATAAATAAGACAAACTAAAGATTATGGCTTAAAAAACATATTTTAATTTTATTATGATTAATAAATTAAATATATAAAAATTAAAAAATATTATTACTATTGAAAGATATCATCATTTCATTATCTTATAATTTTTTTAAAAAAATACAATTAATTGTCTTAATTTTAATATATTTGATTAAAAATTTAATTATCATCCATGTTAAAGATATTAGAAGAAAATAAAGGTTTGAATAAAACGAAGAAGAAGAAAATAAAGGTTTGAATAAAATGAATGCTTATATTATTTTCTTAATGTTTTTCCTTTGATACAGAAATGAGCTCTAGCCTAAGTTTAAATAAACTAGGCTTGCAACAACTATTCAAAACGTAAGGCAATAATCACGGACTGCAACTGACTATATTTACGTAAGCTAGCTAATTACTCAAAGAACCCTTATCACTAAATCATCCAAATATATTTACATCAAAAAAATACTCTAGCCTCAACTAACCAACCTTATTACTCCAGGGGAATAAAACTAAACAACCTTATCACTCCACCTTATCACATCACTCCACCTTATCACTCCACAACATATTCGTTATTATCCCCCCTCAAACTATGGCGAGGTTGAAGACATAGTTTGGTACGAAATTGAGCGAGGCGAGCTTTAGTCATGATCTTTGTAAATATATCAGCAAGTTGATGAAATGTCGAAACATGTTTAGTCACAAGAGCTCCTTGAGCAACACGCTCCCTTACATAATGATAGTCGAGTTCTATGTGTTTACTACGAGCATGAAACACTGGTTTTACAGTCAAATACAAAGCACTAAGATTATCGCCATAGAGAACTGGAGTTCGAGAAATAGGAATATGAAGGTCTGCCAGAATATAACTTAACCAAGTAAGCTCAGCAGCGGTATGCGCCATAGCCCGATATTCAGCCTCAGTACTGGACCGGGCCACAGTTGATTGTTTTTTGGCACACCAAGAGATTATATTAGAACCAAGAAATGTGCAGTAGCCAGTGGTAGAACGCCTAGTAGTTGGACAACCTGCCCAATCTGCATCTGAAAAAGCACATAAATCAAGTGAAGTATTTGCGGTAAGTGATAAACCAAAATGAATAGTCCCTTTCAAATATCGTAAAATGCGACGAACACATTTAAAATGTGCCATAGTTGGAGAATGCATAAATTGAGAAACGAAATTAACACTGTAAGAAAGATCTGGTCGAGTTAAAGTTAGATATTGCAAGGCACCAACAAGCCCGCGAAAAAAACTCGGATCAGCTACGGGAGTGTCATCTGACGTCAAATCCAACTTTTGAGCCATAGGCGTCGGCATGGGCTGACAATCTGTCATGAGAGCACGTTCTAAAATTGTATAGGCATAGTGTGTTTGAGATAGATGCATGCCGTCAGCCATAGTTTGAACCTCAATGCCCAAAAAATGATGAAGAGGTCCAAGATCTTTCATGGAAAACTCAGAACCGAGAACCTGTATAAATGATTGAACAAGAGCTAGAGAGGAACCAGTGAGCAGCATATCATCAACATAAACTAATAACACTAAAATCCCAGCAGATGAATGCAAAACAAAAAGTGACGGATCAGCAAGACTACAAAAAAAACCATAATTAATAAGAAAGGTACTAAGCCTATCAAACCAAGCGCGAGGCGCTTGTTTCAATCCATACAGAGCCCGTTGCAATTTACAAACATATGAAGGCTTGTTAGAATCTAACATACCTGGAGGTTGCTCCATAAAAATATCTTCAGCAATATAACCGTGCAAGAACGCATTTTTAACATCTAACTGACGAACCGGCCAATGTTTAATCAAAGCAATAGACAATATTAACCGAATAGTACCAGGCTTAATCACAGGAGAAAAAGTTTCAGTATAGTCAATTCCATCAAGTTGATGAAAACCCTTTGCTACAAGTCGGGCTTTAAGACGATCTAAAGAACCATCAGGTTTTAATTTTGCCTTAAAGACCCATTTACATCCTATGACATGCAAAGCAGCTGTTCTAGGAACTAAAACCCAAGTATTATTACGAAGCAAGGCATTATATTCTTCTAACATAGCATTTTTCCAACCAGAATGAGCTAACGCAGTTTTAACATTTTTTGGTTCCCTTGGAATTGTAGGAGAAATAGAAACAGCCAAGGCATATTTAGGATTTGGTTTCACAATACCTGACTTAGACCTTGTAGTCATTTGATGACCTAATGGATGAGCTGCAACTGGTTGCTCTATAGCCTGCACAGGTACTGCTGGCGCTTCCACTAAATGCACATCTACTGCTAATTGTTGTTCAGCGGAACCACTTGCTACTGATTGTTCAACAGCATGTTCATTTGTTTCTGGATGCTCATCAACATATAGAGGAGCCGTCTGAAGCGCATCTACCGTCAAACTTTCTGCTGGTTGCTCTACTGTATGTAACAGAGGTGCTGGGTGCTCATCAGAGTGTAAAAAATCATCTGGAAGGACATCAACAACCTGAGCTGCTGCTGGTTGTTCTGCTGTGTGTAACGAAGCTGCTGGCAGCTTATTTCTAGGCAAAAAAACAGCTGGTAATGATGTTTGTCCTTGCCCCAACACTGAATCTGCTGCCTCAGTGTCAACTACTACAGTTGGCTCAGTTAAATCTTCATGTGCAGGTCCTGCAGCTGTAAAAATAGAATCATGGACAGCCTCATCAATATCAACATTTCTGACGTGGCTTTGTGAAGAGTTTCCTGCAACAAAAGGACTAGACTGAGTAATGTGTGGCGCTACAACAATTGAATTTAGAGACTCCGAATTTTCAGCAGCTAATAAAGAAGATGAAGATATTAGTTCTTCACTCTCTACTGCTGCCGCTTGTAAAGGCAACACACCTCCTTGCTCAGGCTGTAACAGAGCAGAATCAGAAGATAAAACATTATTAATGGAAGTACTCATAACACCAGTAATAACATCCGCATTTAAACTATCTAACCATGGATTCATAACTTCAAAAGCATGTGCAACATTAGAAGACAATGATTTGAAGGGAAAAACAGCTTCATCAAAACTAACATGCCGGGAAATTATAAATTTTTTGGTTCGTGGATTAAAACATTTATAGCCCTTGTGTTTTTCACTATAGCCAACAAACACACAAAGACACGACTTAGGATCAAATTTATTACGTTTGCTATCCCAAATATATGGAAAACACTTAGAACCAAACACACGCAAAGAGGTATAATCAAAATTAATACCATTCAGCATAAAAAATGGAGTTTCATCATGTAAAACAGAAGTAGGTAACCTGTTAAGAAGAAAAACTGCAGTTTGAAAAGCCTCAACCCACATACACAGAGGCATATGACTATGGTACATCATGGTCATACCTAATTCGCGTATTACACGGTGACGTCGTTCAACAGCGCCCATCTGTTCTGGTGTGTGAGGACAAGAAACCTGATGTTTAATGCCAGTTGCAAGAAAATGAGATGACAATTTTGTATTAACAAATTCTCCACCTCCGTCAGAATGAAAGACTTTAATTTGTTTCCCAAACTGTCTAAGAACAAAATTCTCAAAAGCTACATAAGCAATAAAGAAATCAGATTTTTTCTTTAAAGGAATAAGCCATGAATATTTCGAAAAATCATCTACCAAACAAGCATAATATTTAAACCTTGCAAAAGACACAACTGGTGCAGGCCCCCACAAGTCACAATGAATTTTATCAAAAATGGCAGAACTAGTATGATCTGAAGTACAAAAAGGAAGCTTACTTAGTTTGCCTAACTGACAACTATCACAAAGAAACTTTGAACGCAAAGAACCAGTTACATCAATTAACTTTTTATTAAACAAAATAGAAACAGCAGAAGCTTGAGGATGCCCAAGACGTTGATGCCAAACAGCTGCTGTACCAGTCCTAAAACGATTTGAAAAATGTGCCATTGGCATCCCAGACAAGGTATACAAGTTATGCTTCCTTGGTCCGGACAGAAGAACCTGCCCCGTTTTCCGATCCTTTACATGAACAGAGACATTAGAAAATTCACAATTTATTGGATAATCATCTGTTAATTGACCAATAGACAATAAATTTTGTTTCAATTCTGGAACTAACAGAACATTAGAGACAGGTAATTGATTTTTTTGATTTATAAATGTTTCACCAACACCATCTATGGGTAAAAAAGTTCCATTACCAATTGCAATTGCATCAGAACCATAATATTTACTAACAGAATTTAATATTTGTTTGTTACCTGTCATATGATGTGAAGCACCTGAATCTGCCACCCAATCAGAATCCATGACGCCATTGTCAAGGGTAAGAGCAGCTGGAGCTTGAGGAACCTTTTCATCGGCAACTTTTGGAATCCACCAGCAGATTTTCGCAATATGCCCATCTTTTCCACAGTACTGACAAACCTCATTTTTGTAGAGTTCTCGTTCTGCAGGGGTCATGCGCCTCAGCTTACCAAAAGGGAATCGGTACTGAGAAGAGGACATCCCCTTGTCTTGATTCGGATTACGATTCTGTTGTGCCTGAAACCCTCGTCCTTGAGAATTGAACCCTGATTGACGATTTGAATTAGATCCCGACTGCCTTTGCTGGTTGCCATAAAAGGCAACGTGAGGCGCGATTTGATCGAAGGTGGAATCAGTTTGGCTTGAGAACCAACTGCGACGCTGATCATGATTTTTTAGTTGCGATACCAATTCGTTGTAGGTAGGGCGCGGTGGTTTCAACATCGTTGTTGTAAATGTTTCATACTGGGGCCCTAAACTAGTCAAAAGACAGAAAACCTTTTCTTCGTCTGGAACCGTTTTCCCAATTGCAGCAAGACTGTCGCAGACTTCCTTGAATAGCCGAAGATGCTCTGTAATTGTTTTACTCTCATCTTTCCGAAAGTAAGTCAATTGTTGGCGTAATGTGAATTCCCTCTCCTGTGAGTCCTGTGCATAGGCGTCTTTTAAAGCGCTCCATACCGCATGAACAGTATCCAGGCCGATGACAAGTCCAAGAGATTCCTCACTTAGTGTTCCACAAATCCACCCTCGAAGCAATCTGTCAGACTTTTGCCATGCCTTAAACTCATCAGAGAGCTGTGGTTGGTAATTTTCAGGAGTAGGTGTTGGAGGAGTAGCGAATTTCTGAGATGCAGGATACCCTGTCACAAGATGATCGGATAATTCCTGGCTCTCAGCTAAACTCAATACTTGTTCTCTCCATAATGGATAATTTGATTGTTTGAGTTTTAATGTAACGAAATTAGCTACATTTAATGAGATAGAAGCCATGATAACGGATTGAACCTGCTCTGATACCAAGAAGAAAATAAAGGTTTGAATAAAACGAAGAAGAAGAAAATAAAGGTTTGAATAAAATGAATGCTTATATTATTTTCTTAATGTTTTTCCTTTGATACAGAAATGAGCTCTAGCCTAAGTTTAAATAAACTAGGCTTGCAACAACTATTCAAAACGTAAGGCAATAATCACGGACTGCAACTGACTATATTTACGTAAGCTAGCTAATTACTCAAAGAACCCTTATCACTAAATCATCCAAATATATTTACATCAAAAAAATACTCTAGCCTCAACTAACCAACCTTATTACTCCAGGGGAATAAAACTAAACAACCTTATCACTCCACCTTATCACATCACTCCACCTTATCACTCCACAACATATTCGTTATTAATATTATCATAATTATTTTCAGAATTATCTAATATTAATTTAGATGTATTAATTTGTTAATTATTTATTCTCTCAAAAGTTTTAATATTTTTGTGTGTATATATATATATATATATTCACTATTTTAGTTAAATAGCCATTTTAATAATATTTATTAAAATGTATAATATTTCATTATCATCTATAATTAAATTTAAATTTAAAATTTATCATTTTATTTTATAGTAGATATTAATATATTAATAATTTCTACTAAAATACCTACTATTTTAATATAATCCATAATTAAATTTAAACTTTTTATTAGCTAATATATGTCATTATAATCATTTTTTTTAAAATTATGTAACGGTTGAATGTGTTATTTTAGCCTGTCCTATCTTGGTCTAGGGATGAAAATATATTACTCAGGAAATTTTTCATACCCTCAATTTCCTACTAAAAAAATATATTATTTAAAATATTAGATAAAATATTATAAATTAATTATTAAAATAAATTTGAACTAAGTTAATGATTAATAAAGGTAATATTTAATTAAATAATATATATTATTTTAAATTTGATAAATAACAAAAAATTGTAATTCTTACTATATTAAATAGTGTTAAATTTTTACTAGAATTATAATTTTTTTACTTTTTAATTATTTTTTTTCATAAAATGAATCACGGAAAAAGTATATATTTTTTATTTCTATATTTTAATTTTTTTTGCTAAAAATGATTGAATTTTTTTTTTAATCGTGAGACAATGTTTAATTTGAATTATAATAAAAAATGATCTAAAAGGTATTTAAGTAAAATAAAAATCAAAATTTTTTTTGGATATAAATATTTAGTTTGACTAATATGGATTCGCGCTGCTCATTAAGGGATAAAATACTCTCTCCCAAATTTTTAAAAGTGCTATGTATTTGGAGTTTAAATTCGAATTCAAAATCTCTATTTTGCTTCAGTTTAATACAAAAATTCTTTTGATTTTTAAAGTTTGCAGCCTAATTGTCTTGAGATAAAATCTGTTGATCCTTCTTTTCCCTACTCTGCTTTAGATCTTATGACATTTTCTATCACTATTCGTGTTTGGTCCGACCAGAAAAAATCACACCCTGCTATCCTTTCTGATCAATTAAATAGAATGTGGATGGCTGATCATTAGGCAAACCTAGTTCTAGTATAATTGGCGGTGTTCTACGCAATTTGCAAGGCAATTTCTTGCATATCTTCTCTTGCATTAATGCTGGTTGCAATGATTCAAACCTTACATAGCTGAAAGCTATACCTAAAGCTTTGTAAATTTCCAAAGATTTCCCTTTTGCCACTTCTTGCGATAGTATTTTTATCAAAGCGTATTCAAAGATTGCTTTATCATGGTCACTGATCTCAACTCTGCTCCTTAATTGGAGAACCTCTCCAATCACTAAAATCTTTTGGCATGGGTTAGGTTTTGGAGCTTCCCACCCTTCCTCTTTTATCTGCAATAAAATCTCTTGGTTTATATTCATACATAGAAATTTAAACAAAGTAGAATATACATATATTTTTACAGGTTAAGAGAATTTATTTAGTACTCTCATAGTATCAAGTGATATGAATGTTATTTTACTCTTAATTAATGAAATTAAAATATTTATTTATATAGAACAATTAAAAAAAAAACTACTAATCCATTAAATTATTTTTATTCACGTAAATAGTGAAAAATATCACCTCCTCGTGCCCCGCAATACTGCTATAACTTTCCAGTTTGAAATCTAAAATTACAATCGAAATCAAACAACAAAGCCAACAAAACTTCAATTGGAAAAAAGGCCAAAAGACAAGAACAGTCCCAAGACCAAAAGATTACAGTAAACCAATAAAATGCAAAGGACAGAACTGCATTCACATTTTTACTGAGAGAATTGAAAACCTGCAGGCTACCCGTTGTGAAACTTTGGTCGACATTTGGAGAGGGGAAACAATTGAATGTGAGCATTCAACAACATGATTGTAAATTCCAACTCCCAAAACATTAAAGGCGTTGTTTCCTTGTATCAATTTTCAGTCTCAAATAGATCACGCAGTTGAATCATTGTATATACAACAGTTGTATCGAATAATTTCTCCACCGAAGGCTCTTCTCCCGACAACCCAGATCTAACTCATGCCTCTGAGTTGGACCGTGGTGACTGAACAACTTTCTGGATTCCTCCCATAGTCTGCCGGAAAACTCTTTCCATGTTTTTTTTTTTTTTTTTTTTGATAAATAGAAAGATTTTATTAACCAGAGATTAAGGCAGTAGCTTCAGAGCCAACTGCAAAACATGAACCAAAGCTAAAGCAAAACAGGAACAAAATACACTGCAAACACATGGATTAAAAAAAAAAAAAAAACCATAACAAATTACACAGCTAAAGTATTGTAAAACAGCAACCAACAGCCCAACTACACCGAAAAACAAAACCAACTCCATGCCAAAGCATGAAACTACAGCAGAGAAACGACAAAGGGCCAAAAGCAGGAAAGATAAAAACCGAAACAAATATTCAAATATTTGTAGGAGCTTGGAGCCGCAACTGAACTTTCAATTGCATGACGTACATGAACCCAGATAATTCAAATATTTATTCTCCAAGTCTCAAAGTACAAAGACAGTTTATTTGAGATCATAGATGATATTTATTGTTTAGCCAATGGTCGGAGCTTGAGTGACCACGTTATTTTCATCCACCCAAACCCTAACCCTGTTGGTCCTAAAGTCCTTTGTCACAGGCGTTCCCTCTTTGAGCACAGTTGCTTTTACATTTTTATTCTCTTCCTCTATGGTAGCCGCTGCAGAATCTCCATTCGCTCCAACGAGCTCCGGCCATGTGGTCTTGCCTGCAAAAGTTTAAAATTTAGAATTAGGCCCATGACCAGTAATAGTGATTCATTAATGTAGAAAAAAAGATGATTAAAGGGGACTTGCATATAATTATAAACAAGGCTTATATACCTGACTCGCTTGCCATTCTCTCCTCGATCTTTAATTCTCAAAGGTTGAAGCCTTAAAGGTTATCAAGTTTCTTGGTGATTTTGGTTTTAAGTGCAGGTTTATATAAGACTGAAACAGAGTGCTCTATCAATCTGTAGTGGTTTAAATTAATTGCTGCAGCCGACTTCTTTGAATTCTGGCTTCATATCACCTTTCGCATTTTGGCTCTATTCTCTTTTTATTAATTGAATAGCTTTATTCCCTCATGGCTTCTTGCTTATGAAAAGCTTATCCCTTCGTATTTTTTTAGGGAATTAATTGCTTAACCCCACGTGATTTCTATATGATCTAATATATCTACGAGTTCCTAAATTTATTATTTTAAAATGTTTAATTTTCATGACAATATTTTAAATTTAATAATATTTACTATAAAAGAATCAAAATTTTTCTCTGAGCGAAATAATTTTTGAACGTGATCTTTATGTTCGAAATTGAATAAAATACTATGATTTAGATCATTATTTATTATCACTATTCATGAAAAGTATTGTTATTATTGTATTTATAAAAAAATAATAAAAAAATAAAACTATGGTTGCTTATATATGGATGCTAATTTATGTCCATATATAATATTTTAAAATCATCATCTATCTAATATAATCACATAATATTTAATATGAATTACATTCACATGATTTAGAGAATAATATAGCTAAACTTTTATTAAAAAATAAGAAAAAATCTTAGCCATGGATTTGTACCTTATAATTCTAGTGGAATCTATTTGCTAATTAGAATGAAAGATTTGTTTTGCTAATTAGAGTGAAAGATTTATTTCTAAACGAGAATTATAAAGTGTAGATCTCTTTATGTATTATTATTAAGTTAGAGGTATTTTTAATTAGATTAGATCTAAAAAATTTATGATTATAAATATGATTAATAGATAAATTTTATTATTAATTTTTATGGATTATTTTTTTTTCAAATTATGAATAATAAAATTTATCTATTAACCATATTTATAATAATAAATCTTTTAGATCTAATCTAATTATAAATACCTCTAATTTAATAATTTACATTTTATAATTTAGAAATAAATCTTCCACTCTAATTAGTAAAGTGCATTCCACTAAAATTATAAGTTAATAAGTTAATATATAAAGAAAAATAGTTGTTTAATTATGAATAAAATAAATTAATATATATTAATTTTATTATTGATTATAATAAGTTAATATATAAAGAAAAATAGTTGGTTAATTATGAATAAAATAAGTTAATATATATTAATTTTATTATTGATTATTTAATTTCTTTTTTTAAATTATGAATAAAAAAAATCATGCATAATCGAAATATATTTTTAAAAATATATTTTTAAATTCAGAATGTGACATATTTATTCGATATTCATACTATCGAATAAATTTTGAGTATCCAACAACCAGTTCGCTGACTAGAATTAATTTGTTCCATACTTTATAGTGTCAAACAAATCTGCTATATCAATAAACTAGCTATTTTAATAATGACGTCACATTTTTTAATATTAAATTTATATTATTTATTTTTATATTAAGCTTAATTATTAAAAAATAAATATTTAATATTAAATTTTGTTATTCTTCGAAATTACAAGGTTTCAATTCTTATTTGACACTTATACCGAAACGTTTTGTGCTTAACATAGCATATTTATCCGACATAAGTGTTAGAAAAAATTATTCAGTGATTTATATAATAAAAATATATTTTTTAATTTTTGAGAATAAAAAAATTAATTTTAAATATTTATTTTTTAAAAATTAAACTTAATATAATAAAAATATATTATAAATTTAATATTAAAAAAATATAAAGTCACTGTTAAAATTGCCCCTTGTTGACATAGTAAACTTGTTCGACATTTATTATGATGTTGAATACTTAAAGGATCAAATATGAATGATTTTTATTTTTATTTTTATTTTTCTATATGATTTAAAAAAAAAAAAAGGATCATGCTTATTTTCTGACCATGTTAGTTAGCTAAAATTTGAAAAAGAGAATTGGAAAATATAAAGGATATATAAATGTATATACTGGGAATAATTAAAATATATCCAGGAAAAATTTAGTATGGAAACATTCATTCTAAATCTCTGATCATCAGATCCACCCAAACACATCTATCCTAAGACATGATATTCTAGGTGAAAAAACCTGGAGAGAGGCATCAAAACACCAAAAACCAAAATAGCTATACAATAGCTCTCCTAAAGTCTTGCTATGCAAGAAAATCTTTTGAGCGGCTTATACCCTGTTTTGCTAAACAATCTGCTACGAAATTAGATTCTCTCAATGTATGCTTGGAACTTATTGAAGCATAGATGATGAAAGATTTATTATGGAATTCATAATCCCCGCAAATTTCCAAGGAGTATTTTTAGAATCTGATTCAATTTAATTGATGGGCAGAGATATTTAATTTAACTAGACAATTGTCCCATATCAGTTGGGAAAATTCCTATAAACTGGATCTGTGAAAGAGCTAAATGACAAACCTTCACCTAAATCTTTACGAACTTTGCAGATAATGCCAGATTTTTGGCTTCTGCTTGTGAGAGTAGTGAGTGAATGAGCAAAGAAAGAAGAAGAAGAAAGAGAATGATGATGAAATCCTCTAAAAGAAGTTGGTAAATGAAGCTTCTCTACAGGAGCAAATACTGCTCCAGCTCTAGCACTAGTGCACAAAGAATATTGGCCTTGCTCTCTTGGATATAAGAAGGGTCATCAAGATTTTAATATTTTTACTTTTGTTATTATTTTCTTCTTATCTCCTTAATTTTTCACCACATTTACTTCTTTTTTGGATTTTCTGATCTCCATAAATCCTAGAAGTGGCTTAAGTTTTTGTAGCCCTGTGTTTCTTGCGGATGATAATCTCTCAACTCACAAGCATCCAATTCAACCAATCCAAAAGATCCAAGAGGAATTACAAACGTGGGAGTGGAACCCATATAAATGTGAGAAATCTCTGAACACATATAGTTCTAGTCTGATGGTAAGTGCATCTGAATAAATGTGAGAAATCTAAGAAATCTATGTTCTATTTCTCCATCCTCAATTCCCATTTCAAAAAAAAAAAAAAGCCCTCTAAAACATGTATTTATTTTTATAATTCACACATGAATATATATTCTTTGCCTTAATACATTAAAAAAATCTGAAAAACCTTAGTATATCATGAGAAAATACAAACAAGTTAAGAACATAAAGACGCTAATGCCTTAGACACCATTTCAAAAAAGAAAACTCAAATATGGCCTCAAAATTCAAAACCTAACCATTATCTCTTATTTAAAATGTATTTCTTGCAAGAAAAAATTTAAATTTTATTAATAGAATTTAATTTATTTTAATTCATAAAAATAAAATTTTAAAGTAATAGAATTCAATTGAATTCATTTATTTTAAATAAATTAATTTACATCCTTCATTATTCTTTTTATTTTAAAACTAAATATTAATAATAACTTTTATCACATTGAATTTATTTCTTAAACACCATTATTAATATTTTCGCAATATTAATTTAAAATCTAAACTTTACATAAGTTTTTTACTATTTAAAAAGATATAAATTAGAATGGACCCTAATTTTTTAAAAATTAATAAAATAATATAAATTTTTTAATATTAATTATAAATACATTAAATATTAATATTTGATGACCGCTGGATTTCTCCACCCTGGTCTAGGACCAAGCCTATGATATCAGCCCATTACTTAGAGGCCCTCAAGTCTCCATTATGATCAAGAACCAGCCCGCCAGCCCGCTCAGCTTTGAGACCGGGCTCTATTCCGACTCCGCAATTAGGCCGGCCCAGCCTTTATGGCCCGGCGATCAGATCCTCTCTAGACCCATCTCTAATCCCATCTTTCAGCCTAGCCCAGAAGAAGGAAGGTGACCAGCCCACTTGCCTGGTGGGCCCATCCGTACGCGCGTCTGAGAGAATCGGAGGCCGTTACGCATGGAACAGGGATCTGACTTCCTTGTACGTCCATATTAGCGTGGCAGGGACATGTGACCTAATGATAGACAATTTGTTATACGTCACTAGCGGACAAAAGGAAACAGATAAAGAGGAAAAATACTCTCCTCTAGAAATAGGCTTTTTCCAGTTTTACAGAACCCTGGTAAAACCCTATTTATCTGAATCTCAGATCATCAATTGGCGTCGTCTGTGGGGACGAAGGAGATCTTTTCATCACCGGAGTTCCACTCTTATAATACCTACTGAGATCTACAATGGCTGACCACAATGAAAACAACGTCACTCCACTGAGATCTGATTTAAAATGTTAATAATAAATTAGAATACAGAATATAAAGTTTTATTTTATTAATAAAATTATCCTTAAAATACATATTTTATTTTAATAATGTTATTCTCATTATTTACTTCTCATTTCTACTTCTATATATATATATATATATATATATAATAAATTAATGAAAATAAAAAATATGAGAAAATATAACTTTATAGTCTATGGCATATAATATTTTATGTTATTTTGTGATGACCGCTGGATTTCTCCACCCTGATTTGGGGCCAGACCCTATAACGACAGCCCATCACTTGGAAGTCCTCGGCCTCTAGAATGAACTAGGACCAGTCCGCTCAGCCTTAAGACTAAGATCCATCCAGACCCCCAGTCAGACCGGCCCAGTCCAGTGGGCCCTAAGACTGGATCTCCACCTGAATCAGTCCACTTCTCTCCAACCCTGTCATGAGAAGAAAGGACAATAGGCCTGGTCACTTCTGTAACATCCTCAAACCCATAGGTAGAGTAGTGCCATCGTTAGGCTATTTCATTCCTAGAGTAAGTGGCATTAGGGGAGGTGCTAGCTTAACTCTAATCTGCTAATAACTGAATCATAGAAAACTTAAATAAAGAAACGGACATATCCAGAAATAAAGCAGACAGTGTGATTAGCGAGTCGGGAACGAGTCACTTTCGGGAGGTGCTTAGGATTTTCCGACGTGCTTGCTTGAGGTGCTTGTTTATATCCGTCATGCTTGCTTAAGTGAAAAGGGCTTCTAAAGGCTATATATATAGTTTAGTAGGTCAATCTATGAATATTGAAAGTTTAAAAACTAAATGGAAACATTGGAAAGAGTTTAGTAGGTTAAAGTAGAAATATGGAAAGTTAAAACATAAAATTCAGATTTACTTTCCATGTGTCACCTACCTAAGGAGAGAAGAAATGACAATGCAAAAGAAAGAAAAGGGATTGTCTTCTTCCTTTGTCCATGTTGCCGTAGGTCATCCAACTTCAAAGAAGAAAAAAATTTGCTTTTCTTTCTCCCACCAAAGCCAAGCCAAAACCTTACCAAAACAACTTCTTCCTTTAACCAAAATTCATCCTAAGATCAAGAGCTAAAGGAACAGCCATATAGTGAAAGAATTGAAGAAGAAAAGTTTAGGGTTCCATATGCACCAAGCTTGAAAATCAAAGGTGAGCTTAGAAATGAGTAGGAAATAGCATCATCTCATTTCTTCATGCATGAATTTGAATTATAAAGTTTTAATTTACAATTTATTCAATCCTTCCCTAAGATATAAATTGGCATAGGTGAAGGAACATCAAAGGGAAAGGAGATAGCTAGAGATTAGAAGAGGAAAAGAAAAGAAGAATTCAAGAAAGGTTTGGTGTTTTAATGATTTCCTGTTTTCCTTTGATTCTGCCATGAATAAGTGAAATTAGGGGTTGATTTTACTTGCTGGAAATGTTGCTTTGATTGTATAAATATGTTATATGAATGTTAAAATGATGTTTGAAAGGCTTAAGAGTAAAGAAATTTAACATGGGAGCTAAAAGTGTAAATCTGGCAGAATAGGTTGTAACAGGATAGCTTGTGTTACTAACTTCATAACTTATTGTGTATATATTAAAATTAGGCCTAAGATATATCAAATGAAAGCTAAGACAAATATCTAAAACTTTCATGAATTGACAAAATTCTGAATCTGTAGTTAAAATGATGAAAATTGCAAGTGAATCTAAACTGGACACAGTGGGAGTGCATCCGGAACAGAGTCTATTGATTATACCATAACTAATTACATACTCAGTGAAATTTGTTCAAACCAGTGCCAAATGAATCTTACGAAATATACCTAAAACTTTTTAGAAGACACTTAAGCTTGAATTTGTATGGAAATACATGAATCTGATAAGTTTTGTGATACTATAAACAAGTACCAATACTGGACTGATTAAGACCTTATTGAGCAGCTTGTAAAGAAAAATTCATAACTTAAGCTAGGATGATCAGATTTGCATGAACCATACCTTGTTGGAAAGATAAGACATAAATGTACATTTCTTATGAAGAAACTGAAGTCAAATTGTAACTCTAAACTGCTTGAAAAGTTTATGCAATATATGGCAGAATGTAGTTTTCTATATTAAAATGCTAAGTCAATAGAGTTTTGCACTATTTGCCATGAGTTTTCCATATTGTAAACCTTGGCATATGATATATGTACTTTGGAAAAAGAAATCAAATAGCTTCAAATGACATGCATTTACATTGATACATTGAGTTAATGATACTTGGCCCTGGTACACGTAATAGGAGTCGAGGTTAGCTTAAGGGTATGGCATGCCATATAAATATACAGAGTTCGCAGTACTGCTACCGATACATGATCTATATTAGAGGTTACATATCTGGTACCTCATAAGCATGGCCACAGAGCCCTGCTATCACAGTTTTGGCCTCTGAGCCTACTGTTCGGCACCCTGTGCCTACCGTTATAACTCCTTATCTACCTAGTCGATCCTAATATGTGGTTATAAGGGCTAAGATCTTAATTAAGATTGATACTTGATTTTGTGAACTTATTGGTGAATGTTAACATGTTTACATCTACTAGCTTGTAATTGATTACTTGATTATCTATGTATGCGAGCTTGTTTGTTTGATTATATTATTTGTTGTTATCACCCACTGAGCATTAGCTCAGCGTGTTGGTTTTTACCTCACGCAGGTTGTAGATAACATAGGCACGTGAAGTTCATCAGAGGTCTACATCAGATACCAAGGCCATTATCATAGCTGGTTGTTTTGAGTCTCTGAGTCGTCGTGTAGTTATATTTTGGCATGTACATATTTAGTAGTGTGAGTTGTAAAGGTTATGTAATCAAAGACTAGTAAGATGTCAAATATTAGTTGATAATTTTTCATGTGTTTTTCATGTGCTATAGTTTGAAATATTAATGAAGCAGATGAGACTCTGTTAACTTTTTGGTTTAAAATCTCACATTTATTTGATAAAATTTACATGCATTACCTTAAAACTTGGTATTTACAGATAAAGGTAATTGTTTAGTTGTGATATATCTAAAAAGGTATAGTTTGTGACATTCCTTGCACTGTCTACTCTTTGATAGGGTAAGGGGTGTTACAATTAGTGGTATCAGAGCATAGGTTTAGGCGGTTCTAGGTCATAGTATATATGTGTATATGCATAGTATATGTACATGCCAAAATGAGTTACAGCTATGATATGGTTCTGATGTAAATCTCTTCTTTTTGTGTTTAGGTCGTATATAAGATGTCATCTGACTCACAGAGAGCAATAGATGAGGAGGTAGAGAGTCATGCTCCCTCTGAGGCAGCTGCACCTGCTGCTACTCCTCCACCTGCTGCTGCTGGCGGACTAGGGCAGGATGCATTATTTCAGCAAATAGCTGAGTTGCTTAGGAGGGTTACACAACTAAAACTGAAAGTTCCCTGATATGCATAGCTGTGAGGTACATCCTGATATCAGCATGTAATCCATGCTCAAAGCGTTTACATCTTTCTTCCTCTGTAGGAACTATCTCTGTGGCATACTTACTAAGTCTGACAAATTCTCGCTCGTACTCAGTTACTGTAAGCCTGCCCTGTCTGAGGTATAAGAACTCCCTCCTTCTCTCCTCTATATATAAGGCCCCAACATACTTCTTCTTAAACTCTGACAAAAAGAATTCCCAAGTCTGGCGCTCTGGTCGAACCATCTGTGTTAAAGTTGTCCACCATCGATACGCTTCATCTTTTAGCAATGATACTGCACACATCAAGCTCTCTACTGGTGAACACTGTAGCTGCTGTAAAACCCTTTCTGTACTTTCTAACCAGAATTCTGCAGCTGAAGGATCATCTTCCTTTTTACCTCTAAAATCTGTTGCACCATACTTGTTATCACCCACTGAGCATTAGCTCAGCATGTTGGTTTTTACCTCACGCAGGTTGTAGATAACATAGGCACGTGAAGTTCATCAGAGGTCTACATCAGATACCAAGGCCATTATCATAGCTGATTGTTTTGAGTCTCTGAGTCGTCGTGTAGTTATATTTTGGCATGTACATATTTAGTAGTGTGAGTTGTAAAGGTTATGTAATCAAAGACTAGTAAGATGTCAAATATTAGTTGATAATTTTTCATGTGTTTTTCATGTGCTATAGTTTGAAATATTAATGAAGCAGATGAGACTCTGTTAACTTTTTGGTTTAAAATCTCACATTTATTTGATAAAATTTACATGCATTACCTTAAAACTTGGTATTTACAGATAAAGGTAATTGTTTAGTTGTGATATATCTAAAAAGGTATAGTTTGTGACATTCCTTGCACTGTCTACTCTTTGATAGGGTAAGGGGTGTTACAACTTCGCAACCCTGTCCACTCACGCGAGTCGCCACATTATCTGTACGTACGGACCCATACGACAGCAAGTGTGGTCCTGTGGCAGAAAGGTCGTAACACGCCAGGGGAAGGGGGATAAAAAAAGGGAGACACCCTCCTTACAGGGAGAGTTTTTTTTTAAGTTTAGAGAACGCTCTGTAAACCTTATCTTCAGGATCTCATACCATCATTTTGTATCATTGATATGAAATAAAAGTATTCATATATGAAAAATATGGACTGTATAAATATTCAACAAAATACTTAATATTTATATTTGATATTTTATGTACTATGGATTTATTTATAATAAATATTTATTCAAATATAATATGTTTGATAATATAATAAATATAAAATATACAACTCAATTATTTATTCTCCAAATCTCAAAGTACTGAGAATGTTTATTTAAGATAATATATGATATTTATGGGTTAACCAATATTAGGAATTACAATGACTTTTCCATTTTCATCCACAATAACCCTGACTCTGTAGCAGCTAAACGATGCATCTATAATCGGACCCTTGGTCACAATTGCATACACATTTTTGTTCTCCTTCTCTATGATAGCGGCTGCAACGTTTCCGTCTTTCCCAACAAGCTCTGGCCATGCCCACTTACCTAAGAAAGTCAAAAAATTTAATGATCGACAGTAATAATTCATGAATTAAAGAAAGTTTTAATTTAAAAGGACTTGCATATGCTTATATATATATAAAAGGGAAGGACTTGCATATAACTATAGTTTAATTACCTGGTGGACATTCCATTCTCCTCTCAATCTTTCTTCCCTACTGAAATCTATATGGATTGAATGTTAAGTATATTGATGGTTTTGCCAAAACTGCAAGTTTATATAGATACTAACACCTTTAGCCGTTAAATTCATTTGAGTCTCCTCTAATTTGGCTGTTAGCTCGGCTTAGGCTCCTGGCTTAGGCTCCAAAAATAGAATCTGAGCATCACCTATAACTAACCAACCTTAAGCAGCCGTTGTCCACCACAAGCCTCTCCTCTTAGCTCAGCTTGATTTTTTCAAAAAAATATAAATTCAAATATTCTTTGTAATTTTAATTTTATTTATGTCATGATTTAAATTTATAATTAAAATAAACGTTTAGCACACTAAAATAATAAATCATGATTATTTATGCTTATATAGATTTAAATTGTTTATTTCTACTTATACAATCTTAAAAAACTTAACATAGAATTAAAGAGAATTTTGCTTTTCACCACATATTTATAATGATTTTCTCTTTATCATTGTTCAGCTTCTTTTTATTTCATTCTATAATTAAATTAATAATTTCATTTAGATTGTTTTCATTAGATTACTAGAGGAAAAGTATGATAATTTTTTTTGTTAATTTTAAAGTTATTACATGCATGTGTATTTGTAAATTTATAAATCTTTACATGAAACTTGAAGTAATTTTTTTTATATAATATATGAACTTTAAATTTGTAGATTAATAAAATAAAGTTAATATTGTACGCAAAAGGTAAAAATAAAATTATTAGTGTGAACCATAAAAGAATTAAATAACAGGAAAAATTAATAAAATATTCGTTCCTAATAAAATGAGCATAGGCAAAGCTTAACGCCCCACACATAAATTAATAAAATTTAATCCTCTAATTTAATAAAGTTAACTATTTTAGTTGTTTTTTTTTTTAAAACACATTAAATATTTTTTTTGCTTTTAATAAGATATGATATATAAGACCCTCCGGTTAATATACATGTTCACAATTTAATAGATTTTTAGCAATCTAAGAACATCGATCCTGATAAAGGTTAGGTAAGTCGAGTACGACCTTATTCGATCATGAGATAAATATAAATTTGTAATGGTCGGCTTCACTAATTTTTATCGAAACTATAAATATACAAATTATAAGATAGACTGATATGATATGGACAAAAGAATGGAACATATGTTAATCGGTTCCGTATTTATTAACCGACTGTCCACTGTTGACACATCTATCAAAAGATGTCCCATCAAATTTGATAGGATATAAAATAGAGAAGGGCAGAACTATGAGATAATATATATCAAAATGATTAGAATATATATACCCTGTGCAAAAACTAATTCCATATTATTTAGACTTTGAGATAACTTTAATACAATTTTAATTAATGCTTTTTAAATCGTATTAAAATTATCTCAAATTAAACTCATAATTTAAAAAAAAAAAAAGAATCATAAAAAGTAGTTTTTCAAATAATATGAAAGGAGATTAACTTATATATAATTTTAAAGAATGTAATATCTAGTAAACCATCATTTTTTTTTTTACCGATTCTACTAAACCATCATTTTTTTTAATAATTTTTATTAAACTATTATTAATAATTTTAAAATTTTATCTTTATCGATTAAATTTATTTTTTAATATATATTTATTTAATTAATAATTTTAAAATCTTATCTTTTATTGCTTTAAACATTTGATTTTTGTGTTTTGCAGCTATATTAGCTACTACTAGAACCAAGTTTGACTTTAGAGCGAATAAATGTATCTTCTTGGGATACAAACTTGGAATTAAGGAATTTCTTATCTTTGACCTATCATCTAGAGAAATTTCTATTTCCAAAAGTGTCATTTTCTATGAGTTTGTTTTTTCTTACAAGCATCAATCTAATTCAAATCTTTCCCATCTATTTATAAAATCTATTGTTCTTCCTCAAGACTGTACTATTTTTAGTGATTTCTCTATTTATCTCATTATTCTTAGTTATAATGCAGACTCTCAGTCTTTTGAATTGCTTGCCCTTCCTCAAGAATCACATGTTCCTAAGACTTCTAGTAGAACCAAAAGAAAACCTTCTTATCTCCAAGACTAACATTGCAACTCACTTAGTTTTGTTCCTTTCAACTCACAATCTAGTGTTCTTTATCCCCTTTCACAAGTTCTCACATATAATCATGTATCTTCCTTCTATAAGCACTTCATTATATCTACTTCAACTGTAACTGAACAAAGAACATATACACAGGCAATCAAAATCGATTATTAGAGAGAATCTATGTGAACTGAAATTGTTGTTTTAGTTGATTTTTAATAGCAGCTTTTATCTGTTACGAAAAAATAAATAAATTATTATTCCATAGAATCAAGAAAATTCAATTAATACATTACTTCTTTTCAATTGATTTTTCTTTTCAATAGCCATCTCAATTTTACGGTTGTTTTTATTTCTTGATAATTGAATTTTATTATTTATAAGAATTAGTTGATTTGTTGAAGCGCATCTTAGAAGCTGCGGTGTAAATATATGAGTTACATACAAAAATAAATACTAGACGTGCATTTCTTTTAGTTAATGAAAATTGAAAATCAAGTCCTCTACTTTATAGAATAAAAAGGAAAATAATAAGAAAAGGTAATATGTCAAATTAATATTTTAATCAAATTTTTATAATTGAATTGCATAAATTAAGTACGTCAATCTATATAACTCAAATATTTATTTTGAAAGTCTCAAAGTACAAAGACTTTTTATTTCATATTATATGACGTTTATTGTTTAAGCCACCATAGGAGTTCGAATGACCACATTATTTTCATCCACCCAAACCCAGACCCTGTAGCACACGAAATCTTTTGGCACATATGTTCCAACCTTGACCACGATTGCTTTCACATTGTTCTCTTTTTCTATAATAGCTGCTGCATATTTCCCATCTTTTCCAACAAGCTCTGGCCAGGCATGCTTACCTTAAAAAATTAAAATTTAATGATCAATAACAGTGATGCGTGAAGGAAGAAAAAAAAATTATAGAGGACTTGCATATAATTGAAGGCATAATTACCTGGACAATAGAGTTCCATTCTTTTCTCGATCTTTAGTTCTCTAATGATTTTGCTCCAAATTCATGGTTATATAATTTGCAAACTTCTGTATATTTATTTATTAAAAGTTAAATTTATCAGCTCAATTATAATTTTATTAATAAAATAATTTATCTTTTATGGATTTTCACTTAATCCCCAATAATAAAATTAATCTCTATCTAATCAAACTTAATATTTTTATTAATATAAATTCAATTATTATTTGTAATTTTACTTTTTATTTATCTCAAGATTTGAACTTAAATAAATAAATGTTTTAGGTCATTAAATAATAAATCATGATTATTTATACTTATGAATAATCTTTTAAAGATTTAAATTATTTATACTTTAAAAAACTCGTATAACATAAAATTAAAGAGAATTTTGCCATTTTCACAAATTTATCGCAATTTTTCTCTTTATTATTTTTAAATTTCTTTAATTTTATATAACAAATTAAATACTTAATAATTAAGAAATAACTAAAAATACTTTAAAATTTTAATTATATATATATATAGTTAATAACTAAAAATACTCAAAGTTTTCTACTTTTAACAGTTTTATCCATATATTCTTTTAACAAATCTAATATATATTTTAGTAATTAATTTATTTATACTCAACCATTATTAATTTCAATGAATAACACCATTAACGGTGTGGAAAAATTTCAAATTGTATAGAAATATTTAAGTAGTTTTGTATCTAATAAAAAAGTTATTATTAAATTTCTATATATTTAAAAAATTTATTAATTAATTTTTATTTTAAAATTATTCAATTAAAATATTTTATATTTTATAAAATTAAATTTTTTAATCTTTTTAGTAAATAAATTTTTATCCTTCTTCAATACTATTTAATTCATTTAATTTTAATTATTTATTTTATTTTATCTCTATCATTCCCTATTTTTTACTATTCAAAAAATTTTATTTTATATTTTCAAAATTTCAATTTCAATACGTAAATATTTTTTAAATTATTCATTTACTGTATAATTTAATTTTATACACTATTTTTATTATTAAAAAGTAATTATCTTACTTAGTTTCTAATCTATTTATATAATTAAAATTATTTGTTAAACTATCTAAATTTAGAGAAATAAATTTTAAATGTTTATAAATAAAAATATTTTATGAGTAATGTTTTATTAATTAATGAGTTTCATGGACTATTTAAATTTAAAAAATAATTTAATTTTAAAAATATAAATTTAATGGATAATAAGCTAAATAATTTAAATTTAAAAATATTTAAATATAAATTATGTATTATTTATATAGATAATAGGTTAGATTATTTAAATTTTAAAAAAATAAATGAAATATTATTTTTATAGCTAATAAATAAAATATTTTGATTTGATAAAACTATTTTTTCATTCATTCTGTTTAAAAGATACTTTAGTTAGATTATTTTTTACTTTTAAATTTCTATGTTATTCAGTATTTTAATTTTAACTATTTTACATACTATTTTTTGAACAAAAACTTATTCAGGTTATGTCATACTAAATGAGATTTCCCTTTGTACAAATCACTCAATCTTTTTTCTAATTAAACACATTAATTTATAAGCAGAGACATTTAATTTAAAGAAAAATTGATTGTGCTGTTCAGACTCTATTTTACCAATAGACACTTTAAATAATTGATTGTATTGTTTATATACTGTTATGATTTGAATATTATTTATTATGGACATTGGTGCAAATGTTTTATGTATGAAGTATAATTTTTATTAAATATATTTTTTATTTGTGAATGATTTCAAATTATACAAAGAATATCCAATTAAACACAGTAAATTATTTCGATGATCTATTAATTATTTGGATAAAAATTTCAACAGATTTACAATCAATATCGTTGAAAATGGCCAAAATTTTCAAAGATTTGCGAAGGATATATGTCATTTCTAATATTTTTAACGGCGTTAGAAATCCGTCAGAAAAATTTGGCCTATCCAATATTATAATTTAACTTAAAAAATTAAATTAAAGCAAATGGCAAAGAATTAAAACAGCGCCAGGAAGATCATCCTAATAATTCATGAATTAAAAAAAAATTAATTTAAAAGGACTTTAATATGCTTATATATATAATAAAAAGAAGGACTTGCAGCTAAGTACTAAAGGTTTAATTACCTGCGGGACATATTCTCGCCATTCTCCTCTCCATCTTTCTTCCTTACTGAAATCTACAAATTGAATTTTAAGTATATTGATGGTTTTGCCCTGACTGCAAGTTTATATAGATACTAACACCTTTAGCAGTTAATTTTTTTGAAGTTAAATTCATTGAGTCACCTTTAATTTGGCTGTTAGCTGCATTCTATTGTGGCTCTGGCTTAGGCTCCAAAAATAGAATTTGAGTATCACCTATGACTATTGTGGACTCAGCCCCGAACCAACCTTAAGCAGCAGCCTTATTTTTTAAAAAAATATAATTCAATTACTCTTTGTAATTTTACTTTTTACTTATGTCATTATTTAAACTTATAATTAAAATAAACATTTAGCACACCAAAATAATAAATCATGATTATTTATGCTTATATATATGATTTTAAAGATTTATAATGATTTTCTCTTTATCATTGTTCAGCTTCTTCTTGGCAATCTAATTTTTTCTTTTCTTTTAATTTCATTCTATTATTAAATTAATAATTTTATTTATATTGTTTTCATTAGACTAATAGATGAAAAGAATGATTTTTTTGTTGATTTTAAAGTTATTATATGCTTGTGTATTTTTAAATTTATAAACCTTTACATGAAACTAATTATTTTTATAATATACGAATGTTGAAATGGTAATTAATAAAATAAATTTAATATTGTATGCAATAAGTAAAAATAAAAGAAGGAATGACAAATAAATTTCAGTGATTCTAATTTCAAAATAGTTAACAATTTTAAAAGACAAACAATTTATTGTGTTTTTTAAAATTTGAAATTAAATAGTTAATTTTATTAAAATCATAAGGACTGAATAGTAATTTTCTTAAATAACAATAGAATAAATAGTATTTTTGCTATAAAATTAAAAATAATAATTTTCTTTCATATCTAATGAATAGAATACATCTGTTCCTAAATTTATTATTTTAAAATATTTAAATTTCAATAATATCATATCAGACATTATAATAATATTGTATTAGAAATTAAAAGTAGAGAGATAAATAAAGTAAACTGCCATAAATTATTTAAATTTCAGATTAATAAAAATTCAGCCAAATTCAATTTATTTATTAAAAAAATCAAGTTTAACCTAAATATAAGACTTATTTAATAAATGAATTATATGCTTATAATTAATGAGTTGTCCGGTAAATATATTGATTAATTAAAATTATTTAATTTTAAATTTATTATTTTAAATTAAAACTCAATATAATCATAAATAAATAAATAGAGCAGTTCATAGGGTATTTTATATTAATTTTTTCCTAGAAAGAATGAAATTATAAAAAAAAATCTATATAATAAAATTACATAGTTATATTAACTGAATTCTAAATAAGAATAAAATATAAAAAAGAAATATTTTACAATTAAAAGAAAAAAAAACTCAGCCAATGAATCATAAAGATAAAATTAAGAAAATTAATTTTATTTTAGATTAATTGAACTGCTAATAAACATAAAATAACAAAAAAATTTATTTTACATAATTACATTGGTAATTTAATAACATAAAAATAATAATTTTATTTTACATCAATCGATTCCTAATAAATATTTATATACATAAAAGTCATAAGGACTAGAGAAAGTTTCTGCTGAGGAAATTGATTGATGCTTTGAGATTTAAATATTTTCTTATTTTTATTTACATTTATTTTTATTTTTTTTGAGCGTATTTTCACTATTTTACTCTTTAACTTGAGTGCCATTTTTATGCGGATAGAATGTACATGAGTATGAGATTTTGACTAGAGATATAATCGAATCGAGTCGAACCGAATTTTATAAAGTTGAAGTTTGTTTATTAAAAATTTTTATAAGTTCGAGTTCAAACTCGATTTGAATTGTAATATTTAGTTCGAACTCAACTCAAAAATTAAATACTATAATTAAGCTCGATTCGAGCTCGACTCGTAAAAAAATTCGTTTAAACTAATAACGAGTCTAATTGAAACTCGAACTTGAAAACTCGATTAAAAAACTTATTTAAACTAATAATGAGTTTTGATGATCGCTGGATTTCTTCACCCCGGTCTAAAAGGCCAGGCCCATGAAAACAGTCCATGATCCGAAGGCTTCAATGTTCCCTTCGAGAGTCAGGTCCAGCCCGCTCAGTCACAGGGCCGGACTCCGCCTAGACTCCTCAATCAAGCCGGCCCAAACCTCTCGGCCCAGTAATCAGGCCCTCACCAGGCTCAACTTCAGCCCTACCATTCAACCCAGCCCGGAAAGGGGAAAATGACCAAGATGCCCCGCTGGTAGGTCCTTCCGCATGCGTATCAGAGGAGAATTAATGGCCGTTACGCATGGAGCAAGCGCCTGACACATCCGTACATACGGAGCTAGGCGGCAGAAGACAGCTAGCATTGTGGCAGAGAGACAGATATATATATCACGGTAGAGGCCACGCAGAAGGGGGCTCTCTTCTTCTTCTTTCTCCTTCCTGGACACCATTTTTTATTCTTTCTGCAACTCTTGCCTAAATATACTACTCTGAGCCATAAAATCTGACTTGAGCGTCGGAGGGCCTCCACCGGGGCACCCCCGGTAGGCCCCTGACCATTCTTTCTTATTTTACAGATCCTTTCACCAGGTAGAACATGGAGAGACCCATCAGAAAGCCCAGCAAGAAGGGACCCAGAAGAAAACCAGATCTATTATGGACCAGGAAGAGGAAAAGATTTATCAAGTGGCGCCGTCTGTGGGAACGAAGGGGACCTTTTCGTCACCGGAGTTCCTAAATCCACCCATTGAGATCCACATGGAGGTATGAAAGCTTATACGAAAAAGAAAGCTGGAGATTTACAGTAACCCAGCTGAAAAAGAAAGACCCAGCTGGTTTAAGAATATCTTGACAGTCTCTTAATCTTCATTTCCCTACCCTCTGTAACAGCCCGGCCCTTTTCCACCGGCCCTGTGAGCAGCTCTTAACATCCTCTCACCCTCACGGGCTCTTGAGGCAGGATTTGTCCCTCGGGGGAGCCACTACGGCCCACCCTAGCCCAAGGGTTTTGGCTTATGGCACTTTTCTTTGAGATCTGATGAGGTGAAACTTCAGATCGAAATGCTTGTCTCTGAATGTAGATTTTAATCTTTTCTGTAAAAGGAAAAAAGAATGAGAAGTATATATATATATATTTGTTGAAATTGTGAGGTCGGCTGTAAAATTTCAGGTTACCAAGTTAGAGATAAAATTAATAAATGAAAAATAGACAAGGTCGGACTAACATTTCAGGTCGGATAGGACATGAGGTCAGAGGATACACGATTCATAGCCATCCAACTCTGTTGCAGAGCAACGCCCCTCAAGTATCAGAGCAACCTGGAGATAATAGGAAATAATCAAATATCCAGGCAAGGTGGATAAGCTCCGACGCGGTATGCCGTCCAGCTCAAAGACAAGGTGACGATCCAATGTCGCGTCCAGTCATGGGTGTCACCGGCAAAGTCTGAAGCCGTACGTTGTAACAGCAGAGAAGGCTCAATCATCTTAAGGATGGGGAAGACAACTGTGGGAGGTCGCGGGATCCCTTGCGATGCCTTCAACTTCGTATGCGCCGGCGGCGGAAAGGAACGCCGGCGAAGCACAAAGGTTTTATTACGGCCGATTTTTTCTTTGAAGCCTGTGAATATTTTCTGTAAAAGGAAAAAAAGGGTGAGTAATTTATGTATTTGTTGAAATTCTGAGGTCAGCCGTGTATATATATATATATATATATATATATATATATATATATATATATATATATATATATATATATAAAAGAAGGAAAAAGAAAAGAAGAAGGCGAGAGAAAGAGAAGAGGAGCCCGTAAGAAAAAAGGAGGTCGGAGCCGTGTTTGAAATCGGGCTCACATTCCAGGTCGGATGGCTGGACTGTCCTGAAGATTCGAATTAACAAGTTAGCCGAATTGAGTGAATTTGGAGAAATAGATTGGTCGGTCGGTTGGAGTAGCAGGACTGAAAGGAGCTCGACAAATACGTTGAGGTCGGAGCCAGGCTTCGGACCCGTGCTCGAAATTAGATTTGTGTTCGAGGTCGGAGCCAGGCTTTGGACCCGTGCTCGAGATTAGATTTGTGATCGAGGTCGGAACTCGGTGTGTCGTCTAACGTGAAGACGAGGTCGGTAGGGTTAAGAGGTCGGCAATCCTTCTACCTCTGATTAAACAGATCTGATTCAGTACCAGAACGCTTGATCAAGGCATCAAGCTCTCTCTTCTCCTCTTCCCCCGTTGCCGCCGCCGGCACAGACTAAACCTCCAGCTGAATTGTTATCCGGCCACTCCCAAGATGAGAGTCACAATGGCAATTCATCTCTTGCTTACAATCAAACCCTAGATCAAAACGGATAATCATCACTTTCCCAAGCAAGATCTCCCAACCCAGATCGACTTTCAACCATTTCAAAAGGATCCGGCTCCAAGACATCCAATGTCAAGTATTGAGAATGTCTAAGGAACCCCGCGGCCAGCATCGGCGGCAATGCTTTTGACGGCTGTGGTGAGTTCGTGCCTGGGGGAGAAGAAGGCACAATCGAAGCGTTAAAAGATGCGGCTCCTGACTGCCACCGTAACTTCCACCGGAACGAGGTGGATGGGGAGACTCAATTTGGTCCGAGTTCGCGAAGAAATCCGCTCGTCCTTCAAATGCCACCACCACCACCATGTGTTTTATCCAAGAAAAGGTTTAGGACCAAACTCACTCAAGAGCAGAAGGATAAAATGATGGAGTTCGCAGAGAGGATCGGGTGGAGGAAGAGGAGGTGGAGCAGCATTAATGAGAAAATGAACCTGCAATAAGCATGCCGATTGATGATTGAAATAAGGAGGAAGCAACACGAGTTGAAAACTCTCAGACTGCATTTACTTTGATGCCCTGACAAGCGGCAACTCGACAATGGCTTGAGTGATGTAATAACCATCAAGAAAAGAAATTGGTAAGGTGCTGTGGAACCCACACGCACAGATGGAGGCACGTTACGAGATTTTGTTTGTGTTGAAAATGCCAAATTGCACAGCAATGCTGTACCGCATGCAATAAATTTCTTTCATTTGAGGATGGGACCCATCCCCTGCCAAAAATCCATGAATGGCCCCCTCGAAGTTTGGACACTCCATATTCATTCATATGCCTTCTTGCTTCAGCTGCTTCATTCCATTCCCCAACAGCAACATGAACGTTTGCTAAGTGGATGTGCCGGCCACCATGATCGGGGTCCAATTCAATTAGGAATTTCCCTATCTGCTTACCTAATTCTGTATTTCCATGAATCTGACAGGCATTTAGTAGTGCTCCCTATATGATAGCATTTGGTTTTACTAGCATTCGCTCAATCAGATCTGTTGCTCTCTTCAGCCAACCTGCTCGATCGAGTAAATCAACCATGCATCCATAGTGCTCTACCGTCGGGTCCAAGCTATGAAACTTCTCCATGCTGTCAAATAGGGATTTTTCCTATGCAGAATTGGTTGATGATTGAAATAAGGTACATATAACTTGCCATGTGTCATTAGCATAATTGCTGTCGGAGAAATTTACAAGCCCTTAATTACTTATCTTAAATACAAATGATCTCATAGATTATTCGAAGGCATGCTTCACATGTAAATAGTAAGACTAAATTTAATCAAAATATACCTCTATGAGTTTAGATATCCTGATAATTGCTTATATTTCATATATATTGAAAAATCCTGGAGAAATTTACACATGCAAAAATATTGTTCATTGCATCTCTAAAATTGCATGAGTTAATACTTGCATGTATCTGAAAAATGAAACTAAGTGACATGTGCGACATATTATTGATTGATGAATATCATTGAATTAACAACGAGCATCCTCGTTATATGTGCTCTGTGTAAGTTCTTATTTTGCAAAAAAATCCTGAATCTCTCAGAAGACCTTGAGACATAGAGACCACAGAGGTACAAGGCTGGCGGATCTCAAAAGATCTCCCAAAACAAAAAACAACCGGCGGGACCCCGAGGTCACCCCGGAACAAAAACAGCTAGGATCCCGTAAGATCTCCTGGAGCAAAAACAGCCGGCGAGGCCCTGAGGTCATCCCGGAAAAAAGCAAAGAAGACCGGGATCTCCTAGAACTCCCGGGAAAACAAAATAAAAAACAGCCGGCGGGGCCCCGAGGTCACCCCGGAACAAAAACAGCCAGGATCCTGTAAGATCTCCTGGGGCAAAAACAACCGGCGGGGCCCCGAGGTCACCCCGGAACAAAAACAGCCAGGATCCTGTAAGATCTCCTGGAGCAAAAACAACCGGCGAGGCCCTGAGGTCATCCCGGAAAAAAGTAAAGAAGACCGGGATCCCCTAGAACTCCCGGGAAAACAAAACAAAAAACAACCGGCGGGGCCCCGAGGTCACCCCGGAACAAAAATAGCCAGGATCCCGTAAGATCTCCTGGAGCAAAAACAGCCGGCGAGGCCCCGAGGTCATCCCGGAAAAAAGCAAAGAAGACCGGAATCCCCTAGAACTCCCGGGAAAACAAAACAAAAAACAACCGGCGGGGCCCCGAGGTCATCCCGGGAAAACAAAGAAGGCCGGGATCCCCTAGAACTCCCGAGAAAACAAAGAAGACTGGGATCCCCTAGAACTCCCAGAAAAACAAAACAAAAACGATTGATGAAGATCTCAAAGATCTCCCGGAGCAAAAACGGCCGGGATCCCCAAGATCGTCCGGTGCCACAAGCAAAAACAACTCATAAGAACATAGTTCCGATCTCACATAAAAGATTGGGGCACGGGATCATAAATGAAAAGCTAAACTCCGACCTCCCAAAGGACCTCGAGTCATCAGGTAGAGAGACTTTGATCTCACACAACAGCCAAAAGTACCAAAACACCATGCCGATCTCAAGAAAACGAGCGTAGTACTGGTAAACCCAATAGGTAGACCGAATTAAGGCAAGGCGATTCCTAAGCAAACTGCATACCAAAATACAAAGCCAAACAGAGAATCAGGGGCAATTATAAGAGGCACCGACCTCGAGAATTGACCACTCACACCAAACCAACTCAGCTGACCTAGAGAAAGGTCTAGGCAACAAAGAGCCCGCAAAACGCTCGAGAGAAGATAACCCATAAATACTCAAGGATAAAAAACATACACGAGAGTCCAACGCTCAGACAAAAATAATAAAAAGGCAAGAAAGGGATACTTTCGACAAGAGCAGTTCTCAGACCACACGGTCATGAATAGAGTTTAAAGATTTATCCCCTCACCAGTCATGGAATAACTGCTGAGGAGATAAAGGGGCAATTGATGATCGCTGGATTTCTTCACCCCGGTTTAAAAGGCCAGGCCCATGAAAACAGTCCATGATCCGAAGGCTTCAATATTCCCTTCGAGAGTCAGGTCCAGCCCACTCAGTCACAGGGCCGGACTCCGCCTAGACTCCTCAATCAAGCCGGCCCAAACCTCTCGGCCCAGTAATCAGGCCCTCACCAGGCTCAACTTCAGCCCTACCATTCAACCCAGCCCGGAAAGGGGAAAATGACCAAGATGCCCCGCTGGTAGGTCCTTCCGCATGCGTATCAGAGGAGAATTAATGGCCGTTACGCATGGAGCAGGCGCTTGACACATCCGTACATACGGAGCTAGGCGGCAGAAGACAGCTAGGATTGTGGCAGAGAGACATATATATATATCACGGTAGAGGCCACGCAGAAGGGGGCTCTCTTCTTCTTCTTTCTCCTTCCTGGACACCATTTTTTATTCTTTCTGCAACTCTTGCCTAAATATACTACTCTGAGCCATAAAATCTGACTTGAGCGTCGGAGGGCCTCCACCGGGGCACCCCCGGTAGGCCCCTGACCATTCTTTCTTATTTTACAGGTCCTTTCACCAGGTAGAACATGGAGAGACCCATCAGAAAGCCCAGCAAGAAGGGACCCAGAAGAAAACCAGATCTATCATGGACCAGGAAGAGGAAAATATTTATCAGGTTTAATTCAAGCTTGAACTCGAAAGTTCGACTAAAAAGTTCGTTAACCAAATTTAATTAATTTAAATTTTTAAATATTTAAATTTTAAATTAAAAAGTAAAAAAATTTCATAAAATTAAATATAATTTAATTAAAATCTACTAGAATTAAAATTTTAATTTAAAATATAATAGAAAGTAAAATCTAATAAATAAATAGAATTGGTCATGGGCTATTTTCTATTATTTTTTTCCTAGAAAGAATGAAATTATAAAAAAAAATCTATATAATAAAATTACATAGTTATATTAACTGAATTCTAAATAAGAATAAAATATAAAAAAAATATGTTACAATTAAAAGAAAAAAAAAACTCAGCCAATGAATCATAAGGATAAAATTAAGAAAATTAATTTTATTTTAGATTAATTGGACTCCTAGTAAACATAAAATAACAAAATCTTTATTTTACATAATTACATTCGTCATTTAATAACATATATAGTTACAAAAATATTTGTAAAAAATTTATAAAAATAATAGTTTTATTTTACATTAATTGGATTCTTAATAAGTATTTATATACATAAAAGTCGTCATTAGAGTATATTTCTATTGAGAAGATTAATTGATACTCTGGGATTTAATATGATTTTGGATTTCAGGATTTTTTTAAGCTAGTTTAATTATTTTTTATTTTTTCTATTTTTTTAGCATGTTTCACCATTTTATTTCTTGACTTGACTGTCTGTGTATGAGATTTTAATTCCTATGAGACGACTATTTAATTTTCTTTGACCCTTTTAGAATATGATTCCTATTATTACAGGCTTTACTCATATAAGTACGTTGGTGATCAATCAGACTTGACTGCTCCAAGCCCTATCCTACCTATGAAACTAGATCTTGATTAGTTTGCATTTCATTTTATGCGATATGTTGTAGATTTATATTATGTTAATTTAAATCTCTTTGATGTGAGTTTCTGAATGGTTGACAATCCGGAACTCATTGTCATCAATAATGATCTTAATTAAATCACCGGCAACATAAGAAGAACAACTTTTTCTAGGGCCTTTATATTGAGAACATGGGGGACCAAGTGAGCTTGCCTATGACAGAGGCAGAGACGCAATCACCACTTGATTATCAAGAAGTTACTCAAAACAAATACTATATGTTTTTTTTATGATTTTTCAACGTTAAATTATATTTAATAACTTTTAAATTTGAAAAACTCATAGGCTCAATAACAAATAGAAAAATAAAGAGCTACATACAAAAAAATTCAAAAAAACATAATTTAAATTTGAGTTTGCTATTTACTTTTAAAATAATAATAAAGTTATGTCCAATTAAACTTTTGTTAAAAAAATTACAATTTTAAAAAAGTAGTTTTTCAAATAATTAATATGAAAGGACATTAACTTCTATACAGGAAATTTCTTGTACACATCAGCTTGGACACAAGAAAGTAGAAAAAATTAATACACAAGACTTTGGTGAAGATATATGCTAACTGGGACTGAGAAGTAACTTTGACCGCGGCGATGAATCCTTTGAGAATCTCATCCCCAGTTGATTTCCAAGTGTTTTATTTTTTGAAATACAGATTTTGCAGCTATGTAAATGGCAGCTTGGTTATCATAATAAAATGCAATGGGAAGAGATAATTTGATTTGAAAATCTGTTAATAAATAAGAGATCTACTTCAACTCACAAACAGTAGCTACCATACTTTTGTATTCAGTCTCTACAGATGACTTGCTTACTGTGTTCTGCTTCTTTGTTTTTCAAGATATTAAGGACTGGCTAAAGAATACATAATAACCACTGACTGGACTTTTTGTGTCTGTGCAAGCAACCCAATCAGCATCACAAAAGTCAGATAACTGAAAATTGAAATCTACAGGAAAGAAAACTCCTTTTGAGGGGCAACCCTTTAAGTACTTGAGGACATATAATGCTGCTGTCCAATGGGGTTTTCTGGGACTTCGAAGGAACTGACTTAATTGTTGGATAGAGAAAGCAATATCTAGTCTTGTGAGGCTCAAATACAGGATTCTTTCCACAAGTCTTCTGTATTTGTCTGGTTCTTATAGAAAGTCACCTTTATCTTTAAACAGATATCCATTTTGCATCGAAAAGGAGACAAACTTGGCATCTTATAACCCCACATCTGCTAAAATGTCTAGGACATACTTCCTTTGATGCAAGTACAATCCATAGGAAGATTTGGCCAGTTCTATGCCCGAGAAATACTTGGCATAACCCAAGTCCTTGATGGTGAATTGGTTGTGTAAGTAGGTCTTTATTTCTTGAATCAAATCCTCATCAGTTCTTAAGATCAATATATCATCTATAAATACAAGCAACACTAAAAAATAAGAATTAGTGGACTTTGTGAACAAGCAATGATCTTATTTGGATTGTGTGAATCCAAAGTTCTTGAACTTTTCAGTGAACTCTTTGTTCCATTGTCTTCCTGCTTGTTTAAGTCCATAAAAGGATTTAACGAGTTTATTCACGAATATCTTAACGAGTCCGTTCATGAGCTTCTTAACGAGTCAGCTCACGAATCTTAACGAGTCGAATATTACAGAGTTCAAGTTTGTCTCGTTTAATAAACGAGTCTAAAAATTAATCTTGAACTTGATTCGTTTAGAAATCGAATGAGTCCGATCAAATTTTTATCGAGTTGAGTTTCGAATAACTCACGAATAATTTGATTTAAGAATATATCGGTGACTTTTGGATTTTGCCTGCGGCGTGCATTTTGAATTTGACAAAACTTAAAAAAAAAAACAAAACAAAACAAAAATTTTAAAAACTATGTCAATACTCTATGGTTTCTAGTCATAAACATATGAATAAATTAAGAAATTTGAAATCATAAAGTAGACTGGATAAATTTAAAAATTAAAATTAAATCAAATATAATAATTAGTTAATTCAATTTATCATATTTATTTAATTGTATAACTAGAAAATCACCTTTAACTAAATTGTTTGGAGTTGAACATTGTTGTTCTGTCTGATTCTTCCTGTCCATCTGAGGTTGCTGCTATTGTTCATAATATTCTTTTTAATTTTATTCATAGATCTGTAAATTTAGCATCAAATTGAGTAGCTAAGCAAGATAGAATGAGTGTGCTTTGTAAGGATGGATCTCCAATCCTCTGATTCAGTTATATACTTTGCTTTATAGAGACATTAATTTGTTAGTAATAATATCATTCTTTACTTTTAAAAAAACAAAAAAATTACTTTCGATCTCTTCTTTTTCTTTTTGATACATAAAAATACACAAAAAAAAATTGCATAACGATAAATATAAAAGGATGTAAAAAAACTAAAAGCCCAACCTACATTGAATCAAACCACTCAACTTTCAAAATTAAACCATTAATCCAGCCTTAAATCACCGATAGTCCTAACTAAGCAATAAACAATTTGTTAGAGTCGTCAAATGTAAAAATGAATCCAATTGTCACTGAAATCCAAAAACAACAATCAACAATGCTACCAAATATGCAACAATGGCAATTGCAAGGGCCAGCAGACGACCAACAAAACCACATATTGAGAAGAGCCTTGGCATGACATAATCAAAACAAACTTTGTGCAAGATGAACATACTCCACTCATTTATCTCTCATCAGAAGCATTGGTATGGTCTCAAGATGTTAGTTTCGGAAATGAGATAATTTTCTCTAAAAGTCTAATTAAAACGAAGCCAAAACCTCAATGAAACTCTCAACTTTGACAAGAAATTTTATTTTTTTATTAATTTAATAATAATTAAAAATTACTACAAAATAAATTTAATTTTTTATTATATATAATAATATATTTTAATAAATAGTTTATTTATATTTAACTTTTAAACCACTCTTTTTATTTAATCTAAAATAGTTAATATAATTATTTAATAATTTTTTATTTTATATATTATCATTTACACTGCTAATTACTCGACGCAAAATTCTCATATATTCTAAGCTGTGCAGTATTTTTTCTCTATTAAATTTTACAATGAATTTATCACAACTATGTTGTGTTAAATTAAATATAAATATTACTAATTAAGATGCTCTATATAATTATAATTCCATACTACAAAAAATTTAATTATTACATTACTTTCTTTCGATTGATTTTTTTTAAGCATTCATTTCAGTTGTACAGTTGTTCTTATTTCTTAATAATTGAATTTTATTATTTATAAAAATTTGTTGATTTGTTGAAACACATCTTAGAAACTGCGGTATAAATATGTGAGTTATATACAAAAATAGATACTAAATGATTAAGTCCTCAGCTTTCTAAATAAAAAGAAAATAATAAAAAAAAGTAATCAGCCAAATTAATATTTTAATCGGTTCTTATAATTGAGTTGCAATACAACTTTCAATTGCATAATTAGGTATATCAACCCATATAACTCAAATATTTATTTTGAAAGTCTCAAAGTATAAAAACTTTTTATTTGATATTATTCACCCAAACTACGACTCTCTCGCACCTTATTTATTTCAGATTTGAATTTATAAACAAATAAATGTTTTAGCTCATTAAATAATAAATCATGATTATTTATACTTATAAATAGGCTTTTAAAGATTTAAATTGATTTTATTTATGCTTAAAAAAAACTCAAAAAGAATTTTGCCACCTTCACATGTTTATTGCGATTTTTTTCTTTATTATTCTTTTAACTTGTTTATTGCAATTTTTCTTTTTATTATTCTTAAACCTTTTTAATTTTATATAATAAATTAAATACATAATAATTAAGATATTATTTATCGATAAATTAAATACTTAATAGTTAAGATATTATTTATAAAAAAAAGCATAACACTTTCAATATATTATATATAATAATATTATAATAAATATGAAAAATTAATAAAAAATTAGTATATTATTATATATATATTTATTAATTCAGTCTATAATAATAATAATATTATTATATTATTGAAAAAATAAGTTTTATATTGAAAGTAATAATAATGTTATCTGTATAATAAAAAATTAAACTATTTATATTTGACAGATCTCACATGTAAAAATAAATTAGAGAAAAAAATAATAAAAGAATCTTTAAAATAAAATAAACTGGATTGAAAGATTTAAACATAATTAAATAATACTAAAAGAAAAAAATTAATTAACATTCTTCTACATCTTTCCACTTTTAAGGGTATTTATGTTTATATATATATATTATTTTCAATGAATAATGTTATCTCCAATCAATAATCTTGCCATAAATAATTCAATATCTTTAGTTAATTTGTGGTGTTTAAAATCCTTAGGTACTTTCCATTTGTTGTTATGTTTGTATATATTATAACAACTCAGACTCTAATTTATTTAAATAACTTTTATATCATTACTTTCATTTAATTTAACATGATTAATACAACTATTTAATAATTTTTAATTTTATTTGTTACCATTTGAACGGTTAATTTCATGATATGAAATTATTGTTAGAGTAAGTAATTGATCGTTCAGTTTCAAATTAAATTAAAATTGAAAAATCGAATTATTTATTTTAAAAATCAAACCAAATTAAAAATGATAATTAATCAAATTGAATCGAATTGAAATAAATCAATTTGGTTTGATCACTCGAAATCGATTTGATGAATAGAGCGAAAGAATCAAAGAAATGACATCCTCTACCAATATCTCAATTCAATCAATCTTCAAGAAAATCTTAAAATGCACATCTCAATAATTTAATCCTCAACTAAACATTATATTATAATTAAAACAACCTATGAACGAGAAGAAGAAACATCAAAGAACAAAACCATAAATCAAAAATTAAAAAACTCACAAATATAAGTCATAAATAAAAAACCAGAAAAACCTAAATCTGAACGATGCCACTGCAAAATATGGAAGATAGATATGCAATGAACATATGTGCATTCACATGTGATGAGCCGATGACCAGACGTGCGACAACCAGGACATCTACGGCGTTCCTCCCCAATCAGCAGTGACAAATCATCTATTTAGGGCCTTGTTAGTCACGTTCCTCGCTGTGAGTAAGAGAAGGGTCTTGCCTTCATCATCTTGGGTGAGAGAGAGGAGTTCCCTTCCTTGCCGTGAGTGAGAGACAAGGCTAGGGGACTAAAGGGTCATGATAAATCATCAACAACACTGTTAATGATAAATAAAAGTCGGACAACCATTTCAGAAGTTGGACGACCATCCAAGGTCAGACAAAAATCGAAAAGGTTGGACGACCACTCCAATAGACTAGGTCGGACTACCACTCTAAGATGACCAGGTCAAAATACCAGGTTGGACGACTGCTCCAATAGACCAGGTTGAACTACCACTCCAAGATAACTAGGTCAGACAACTATTCAAGATGACCAGGTTGGATAATCACTCCAATAGACCAAGTCGAACTACACTCTAAGATGACCAAGTCGAACAACTATTCTAAAATGACCGAATTGAAATTAATGAACGATAAGACGATCACTCCAAGATGACCAAATCAGACAACTATTCTAAAATGATTGGATTGAAATCAATCGAATATTCCAGAATTTTCTCCCTTCTGCTCTCTTAAATGTTTTCTGTTATAGCAATAGTTGTATATTATGACGCATACTTTATTTCAGAATGCTCGATAGATCTGTATATAAATACATTCTACTCAAATAAAATAATCAAGCTTATTTTGCCATAATCTCTCTATTTTGGTCCAGTTTTCTTTTACAACATGGTACCAAAGCAATAACTTTTTTTTTTCTTCTTGCTTCCAACTGCATTCATGGAAGGCTAAAATATGAGATTCTTGAATTAGTCTCAAAACCAAACAACCGATTATCAAACCAAACAATGGATTATCTCACCAATCCTTCAAATCCATATTTTTTACATCCAAATAAAAATTCTGCATTGATTCTTGTGTCATCTGCTCTCTCAGGACCAAATTACCATTCTTGATGCAGAGCCATGAAATTGGCCTTACAATCTAAGAACAAGATCAAGTTCATTGATGGATCTTTGAAGATGCCAAAAGCCATGGATCAAATTTTTGCAACATGGGAAAGGTGTAATAACATGGTTCTATCTTGGATCACAAAATCTTTATTATAGAGTATTATTTGGATTGATGTTGCAGCAGATGCTTGGAAAGACTTTCAAGATCTATTCTCATAGAGAGATATGTTCCGCATCTCTGATTTACAAGAAGAGGTTTATAGTCTCAAATAGGTAGATTCATCTGTTACAAACTATTTCACTCATCTAAAAACCTTGTGAGATGAATTAATCAATTTTAGGCTTATACCTCGGTGCACATATAATTTTGCCATTTTCTCATCTCATGTTTCTCATGTTTATCGCGATTTTTTTCTTTATTATTTTTAAATTTCTTTAATTTTATATGACAAATTAAATACTTAATAATTAAGAAGTATTAAAAATACTTAAAAATTTTAATTATATATATATATATATATATATATATATATATAATTAATAACTAAAAATACTCAAAATTTTCTACTTTTAACAGTTTTATTCATATATTCTTTACTCAACCATTATTAATTTAAGTGGATAACACCATTAATCGGTATGGTAAAACCAGCCACGGAGTCAAGTGGGCCAAGGGACTATGGCCTAAAAATTTTAAATTGTATTGAGATATTTAAATAGTTTTATATATAATAAAAAAATTATTATTAAATTTTTATATATTTAAAAAATTTATTAATTAATTTTTATTTTAAAATTACTCGATTAAAATATTTTATATTTATAAATTAAATTTTTTAATCTTTTTATTAAATAAATTTTTATCCGTCTTCAATACTATTTAGTTCATTTAATTTTAATTATTTGTTTTATTCTATTTTTATCATTCCCTATTTTTTATGATTCAAAAAATTTTATTTTTTATTTTTTATTTTTAAAATTTCAACTCCAATACGTAAATATTTTTTAAATTATTTATTTATTATATAATTTAATTTTATATACTATTTTTATTATTAAAAAGTAATTATCTTACTTAGTTTCTAATCTATTTATATAATTGAAATTATTTATTAAACTATCTAAATTTAGAGAAATAAATTTTAAATGTTTATAAATAAAAATATTTTATGAGTAATGTTTTATTAATTGATGAGTTCCATGGAATATTTAAATTCAAAAAAAAAATAATTTAGTTTTAAAATTATAAATTTAATGGATAATAGGTTAAATAATTTAAATTTAAAAATATTTAAATATAAATTATGTATTATTTGTATAGATAATAAGTTAGATTATTTAAATTTTAAAAAAATAAATGAAATATTATTTTTATAGCTAATAGATTAAATAATTTAATAAATTTTATAATAAATATTATATTAAATTATTATATTTCTTTAATAATATAATTTTTTTATAAATTTGTACATAAAAATCATAATAAAAAGTGGTTTTCAATGATAAATATTATTAAAAGTGGATTCCATAATAAAATAAGATGTGAGTTATTAATTAATTGGTTGGTTGTTGATTGAAAAATATATTTATAAATATTAAAAATAAAGTTATTATTAATATATTTTAATGATATATTATATATTTTTTAACTATTTATTTTATATTTTTTATTTTAAAAATTCAATTAAAAAATTTTGTTTTGATAGAACTATTTTTTATTCATTCTGTTTAAAAAAATATTTTAGTTAGATTATTTTTTACATTTAAATTTCTATGTTATTCAGTATTTTAATATTGAGTGTACATTTTTTAAAAATGAGAAAAATATTATTAACTCAAAGCGATAAAAAAAACTATATGAGGAGGAGGGACATGAACCCAAACTCTTTAATCTGACTCAGAATGAGCCGATGTTGCTAGAAAAAAACTATATAAGGAGGAGGGACATGAACCCAAACTCCTTAATCTGACTCAGAATGAGCCGATATTGTTAGAACATGAGCGACATCATTCGCAGACCTGTGAATAAAAACATATCTTACTTCCTCATAACTGGATAGATGAGAGAAATATTGAGTGTACATACTCTAACTAAATACGATTTTCCCTTTGTACAAATCACTCAAGCTTTTTTCCAATTAAGAAAAATTACTATATATTTAATTTCTATAATATAGAAAAACTTACTAATTGATTTTATAATTTTAAAAAATACATTAAAACGTTTTTAACGTTTGAAAAAGTCTACTAGTTTGTCGCTTAATTAGTTTCAACTGTTAAATATTGTAAAAAAATTTAAAACACTCTTCATACGAAGAGATTAATTAGTAAATTTTTTAAAAATTTGAAAAACCAATTAATAAGTTTTTTAAAATTATAGAGACTAAATAGTAAAATATTTAATGGTAAAATTAATAGAGAGACTAATTAGTAGACTTTTTAAAACATTAAAAACTTTTTAATGTATTTTTAAAAATTGAAAGAGTAACTAATGAGTTTTTATATATCATAAAAATTAATTAAGTAGTAATTCTTCTTTAATTTAACTTGAAATGCATGTGAAAAACAATTGCAAAAATGATAAGGAAAATGGGATAAACAAAAAGACCAAGGCAAAAGATCAAAGCATAGTTTCAAGACCAAAAAAAAATTGCAGAAAACTGATAAATGCATATTTTATAAAAACTTTTTTTTTTCTATTGAACTGGAATTGTATTACAAACTATGTCATTTAGCAAGAAGCTTCTAGGAATTTAGAATTTCAGGCTGTTTGGAACTGCTAATTTTTTGGAGGACTGAAATTGTAGTGCATAAACTTTCATCTCATAACCTATTGCCCATTTATTATTTTGATTCCACCTACATCATGAATTCTAATTCATTATAATTAGATATCTAACCCTTTTAGACTCTGCTTCATCATTAGACACTTTAGAAAATTAATTATGCTGTTTATGTACCGTTATGTTTTATGAATTTCTTTGCAACTTTGAATTTTATACATTATTAATTATTTTTTTTTATTTTTGTTGATGTATAATGGACATTGATGCGAATGTTAATTTTTATTAAATATATTTCTTATTTGTGAATGATTTCGAATTATACAAAAAAATATCCAATTAAACATTCAATTGCATAAGCAACATGAACTCATAGAATTCAATTATTTATTCTGCAAGTCTGAGAGTACTGAGACTGTTTATTTAAGATAATAGATGATATTTATGGTTTAACCAATAGTAGGAGGACTAATGACTTTTCCATTTTCATCCACAAAAACCCTGACTCTGCCGCAATAAAATATCGGACGCACCGGATGCACAGACTCACTTTGCTTAATCACAATTGCATTCACATTTTCGTTCTCCTTCTCTATGATAGCTGCTGCAACATTTCCGTCTTTCCCGACAAGCTCTGGCCATGTCCACTTACCTTAAAAAATTAAAAGATTTAATGATCGATAATAATAATTCATGAATTAAAAATATTAATTTAAAAAGGACTTTCATATGCTCAAGGGCGGAGGGAGGGTACGGTAAGGGGCACGTGCCGTACCGGCTACCGGAAAATGCTTTCATCCGCAGCAGTGCGCAGCGGTGCCCTACTAAAGGGAAGCTCCTCCCTCCGCCCCTGCATATGCTTATATATATATATATATAAAAGGACTTGCAGAAAAGTACTAAAGGTTTAATTACCTCGTGGGCATATGACTCCCATTCTGCTCTCGATCTTTCTTCCTTATTGAAATCTACGAATTGAATGTTAAGTATATCGATGGTTTTGCCCTAACTGCAAGTTTATATAGATACTAACACCTTTAGCAGTTAAATTTTTTTTGTTGAAGTTAAATTCATTGAGTCACCTTTAATTCGGCTGTTAGCTGCATTCTATTTTGGCTTCTGGCTTAAGCTCCAAAAATAGAATTTGATTATCACCTATGACTATTGTGGACTCAGCCCCCGAACCAACCTTAAGCAGCCGTAGTCCACCACAAGCCTCTCCTCTTAGCTCAGCCTGATTTTTTTAAAAAATATAATTCAATTACTCTTTGTAATTTTACTTTTTACTTATGTCATGATTTAAACTAATAATTAAAATAAACATTTAGCACACCAAAATAATAAATCATGATTATTTATGCTTATGTATATGGTTTTAAAGATTTAAATTGCTTATTGTATTTATACAATCTTAAAAAACTTAACATAGAATTAAAGAGAATTTTGCTTTTGCCACATATTTATAATGATTTTCTCTTTATCATTGTTCAGCTTCTTTTTATTTCATTCTATAATTAAATTAATAATTTCATTTAGATTGTTTTCATTAGATTACTAGAGGAAAAGTATGATAATTTTTTTTGTTAATTTTAAAGTTATTACATGCATGTGTATTTGTAAATTTATAAATCTTTACATGAAACTTGAAGTAATTTTTTTTATATAATATATGAACGTTCAATTTGTAGATCAATAAAATAAAGTTAATATTGTACCCAAAAGGTAAAAATAAAATTATTAGTGTGAACCATTAAAGAATTAAATAACAGGAAAAATTAATAAAATATTCATTCCTAATAAAATGAGCATAGGCAAAACTTAAGGCCCCACACATAAATTAATAAAATTTAATCCTCTAATTTAATAAAGTTAATTATTTTAGTTGTTATATTTTTTAAAACACATTGAATATTTTTTTTGCTTTTAATAAGATATGATATATAAGACCCTCCTGTTGATATATATATTCACAATTTAATCGATTTTTAGCAACTTAAAAAAATCGATTCTAATAAAAATTAGATAAGTTGAGTACGACCTAATTCGATAATGAGATAAATATAAATTTGTAATGGTCGACTCCACTAACCCTTATCGAGACTATAAATACACAAGTTATAAGATAGACGGATATAATACAGATAAAAAAATGGAACATATATTAATTGACTTCGTATTTTTTAGCCGACTATCCCTTATTAATAACCCGATTGACACACTTATCAAAAGATATCCCATGATATTTGATGGATATAAAATAAAGAAGGGCAGAACTATTAAAAAATATATACTAAAATGATTAGAATATATATACCTGTCCAAAAACTAATTCCATATTACTTAGACTTTGAGATAACTTTAATACAATTTTAATTAATACTTTTAAAATCGTATTAAAATTATCTGAAATTAAACTCATAATTTAAAAAAAAATAAAAGAATCATAAAAAGTAGTTTTTCAAATAATATGAAAGGAGATAAACTTATATATAATTTTCTAATATATATTTATTTAATTAATAATTTTAAAATCTTATCTTTTATTTCTTAAAACATTTAATTTTTTTGTGTTTTGTAGTTATATTAACTACTGTTAGAACCAAATTTGACTCTAGAGCGAATAAATACATCTTCTTGGGATATAAATTTGGAATTAAGGAATTTGTTATCTTTATCTATCATTTAGAGAAATTTCTATTTCCAAAAATGTCATTTTATATGAGTTTGTTTTTCCTTACAAGTATCAATCTAATTCAAATTTTTCTCATCTATCTGCAGAACCTATTGCTTTCTTTGTTTATCCCATTATTCCTAGTTATAATGGAGACTCTCAGTCTCTTGAATTGCTTGCCCTTCCTCAAGAATCACATGTTCCTAAGACTTCTACTAGAACCAAAAGAAAACGTTCTTATCTCCAAGACTAACATGGCAACTCACTTAGTTATATTCTTTTCCACTCACAATTTAGTGTTCTTTATCCCCTTTAACAAATTCTCACATATAATCATGTCTCTTCCTTCTATAAGCACTTCATTATATCTACTTCAACTGTAACTGAACCAAGAATATATACACAGGCAATCAAAATCGATTGTTAGGGAGAAGCTATGTAAACTAAGATTGTTGCTTTAGCTGATTTTTAGTAGCAGCTTTTATCTGTTGCAAAAAAATAAATAAATTTAATTTTTTATTATATATAATAATATATTATAATAAATAGTTTATTTATATTAACTTTTAAATCACTCTTTTTATTTAATCCAAAATAATTAATATAATTATTTAATAATTTTTTATTTTATATATTATCATCTACACTGCTAACAATTATAATTTCATACTACAAAAAAATTTAATTATTACATTACTTTCTTTCGATTGATTTTTTTTTCAGCAGTCATTTCAATTTTACCGTTGTTTTTATTTCTTAATAATTGAATTTTATTATTTATAAAACTTTATTGATTTGTTGGAGCACATTTTAGAAACTGCGGTATAAATATGTGAATTATATACAAAAATAGATACTAAATGATTAAGTCTTCAGCTTCTAAAAAAAAAAAGAAAATAATAAAAAAAGTAATCAGCCAAATTAATATTTTAATCAGTTCTTATAATTGAGTTGCAATACAACTTTCAATTGCATAATTAGGTACATCAACCTATATAACTCAAATATTTATTCTGAAAGTCTCAAAGTATAAAAACTTTTTATTTGATATTATTCACCTTTATTGTTCAACCCACTATAGAAATTAAAATAACCACCTTATTTTTATTCACCCAAACCACGACTCTCTCACACTTTATTTATTTCAGAATTTGAATTTATAAACAAATAAATGTTTCAGCTCATTAAATAATAAATCATGATTATTTATACTTATAAATAGACTTTTAAAAGATTTAAATTGCTTTTATTTATGCTTAAAAAAACTCAAAAAGAATTTTGCCATCTACACATGTTTATTGTGATTTTTCTCTTTATTATTCTTTAACTTGTTTATTGCAATTTTCCTTTTTATTATTCTTAAACCTTTTTAATTTTTATATAATAAATTGAATAATAATTAAGTTATTATTTATCGATAAATTAAATACTTAATAGTTAAGATATTATTTATAAAAAAAACATAACACGCTATCAATATATTATATATAATAATATTATAATAAATATGAAAAATTAGTAAAAAATTTTTCAATCAATCAATCTTCAAGAAAATCTTAAAATGGCATCCTCTACCAATATCTCAATTCAATCAATCTTCAAGAAAATCTTAAAATGTACGTTTTAATAATTTAATCCTCAACTAAATATTATATTATAATTGTAACGACCCGAAAACCGGACCGCTACCGGCGCTAGGATCCAGATCGGCTTAAGGCCGCCGGGACCCGTAGCAAGCCAAACATATATCCTGTATACCTGTTAATACCCATACATGATCATACATAACATAGGACTGTAAAATTTCTTTCTTTCTTTTACCCAGCTTAACCTGCACATACTCATAACATAAACATAAACCACACATTGGAGCCCTCATCAAATGCTCCAATGGGGTATCATAACATATATTAAGCTGGGTCTAATATAAACATCATAAAACATGGATCATGTATATAAGAGGGGTTAACCATACATATAGGGTCAAGCACAATCTCTAATCCTCAATAACATAATATTGCATTACATGGCTGTACTATACTTTACATTACATCATATTCATGTCCACTCTAACTATTACATAATACATGACTTCTTTACTCTTGACAATCTCCTAGTCTATCCCGTACCTGCAAGCCTGGGGGTTAAGGGAGAGGGGTGAGCTACTAGAGCTCAGTGAGTAGAATAGTAAAAAAAACATTATATTAAATTTTCATGCTTTCATGGAATGCATCACATCACAACAAATCACATCACAACAAATCACATCAAGGATGGTATTGTCACTAATAGTCCTCTACATAGTCCAATCGTGCCAGGGGCGTAGAGTGGGCCTCGACCTGGACTTTCTCTTAACATAGCATAACATAACATGACATTCCAATAGTGCCAGGGGCGTAGAATGGGTCTCGACCTGGACTTCCATACATACCATAACATCATCGTATCATATCATATGAGGACTAAAAGATCATCCAATATCCATCCACATTATCATCATAAAATGCAATGCAACATATTCGTGAATTCTAATGCACACAACCTACAATATCCCATGGCAATCGTGATGCATGAATCATGCTAAAATTTCATATTTCGTTAATTTAAAACATAAGAGTTTATTCTACTCACCTCTGGCTGACTCTGGAAAGGCTCTATGGCAGCTGACTCACTGCTGGGGTCCTCGGTTCCTCAGGTCCGAACCTACACAGGTGGACTCCAATGAGGGACCAAACATACATAAACATGGCTCTAAAATACTCCCCAAAAACCCCCCTAAAACACCTCAAAACAATCATGGAAAGCATGCAAAGGAGGGCTGAACAGGGCACTTTCGGCGGTAGGTTCGGCGGCCGAAAGTCCCTCCAGAGCCGAAAGTCATGCACCTTCGGCGGCACTTTCGGCGGCCGAAAGTTCCCTCCAGAGACGAAACTCATGCATGTTCGGGGGCACCTTCAGCGGCCGAAACTCCCTTCCAGAGCCGAAAGTCCAACTTTCGAGGGCAGGGTTCGGCAGCCGAAAGCTTGCCTCCACAGGCAGGTTCGGCGGCCGAAAGTCCTTTCGGCTGCCGAACCTGGTTTCTCGCAAAGGGCAGAAACTCGATTCAAACATGCTCCAAAGCCTCCCAAACTTCCAAACATGCATCCAAACCTCTCAAAACATGCATACACACATACATCAACACCTAGGGGTCTCAAACTATCCTACACCACAACTAAAACACATCAAACATGCATATACAACACACATTGTCCACAAGAGCACCTAAGCCCTATCAACATGCATAAACTCTAACACATGCATTCTACCCCATGATACAACTTAAAACTTGTTTAAAACATAAGATAAGCTAGAGATCGACTCTTACCTCTTGAAGCTCGAGAGTAGAGGCGATATAACTTGGAGTTGGGAGAGATCTAACCCCTTGGACCTCCAAGCTCTAAAAACTTGCTCTTTTGTTCAAATATCTTCAAATCAACAAAAAGCTTGATAAAACATGAAAGATCGGAGGAAAATCATCAAAAATGAACCATGGGAGAGTATGGACTCACCGTTTGCCGAAAATGGAGGAAAACTCGCCTGTTTCGGCCATGGGGTCCTTATATAGGGGCTGGCCAGATCACCTTCGGAGGCCTAAAGTGCCTCCTAAACTCATGTAAGTTCGGCGGCCGAACCTGAGCCATCTTTCGGGGGCCTAACTTTCCCCCCTAAACTCTCAAATGTTCGGCGGCCGAACTTGAGGTTCGGCGGCCGAACCTGGAAATGCCTCCATGGTCCTTTTCATTCAAAAACTCAATTTAATTCTTACTTAAAATCATAAAATACATGAAAACATTTTATGAAAACATGATTTTACCCTTCTAGGGTTTCCGATATCCGAGATTCCACCGGACAGTAGGAATTCCGATACCGAAGTCTAGCCGGGTATTACATTCTCTCCCCCTTAAGAACATTCGTCCCCGAATGTTCCTCAACTAGCACATGTATAGCATACATCATAACATACATAAAAACACATAGAACACATAGAGACTAACCTTAAAAGAGATGATGATATTGCTGGAGCATAGACTCCCGTGTCTCCCAGGTGCACTCCTCTATGTTGTGGTGATTCCAAAGGACCTTCACCATCGGGATTTCCTTGTTCCTTAGCTTTCTGATCTGAGTGTCTAGGATCCGTACTGGCTGCTCTACATAAGTGAGATCTCCTAGGATCTCTACATCAGGCTCACTAAGAATCTTGCCCGGATCTGACACGAACTTCCGTAACATAGAAACATGGAAAACCAGATGGATTCTCTCCATGGAAGCAGGCAAGTCCAACTTATACGATACATTCCCAATCTTCTGTAAGATCTCGAAGGGTCTAATGTACCGTGGAGCTAGCTTACCTTTCTTTCCAAACCGCATCACCCCTTTCATAGGAGACACCTTTAGTAATACCAAATCCCCCTTCTGAAACTCTACCTGCCTTCTGCGGATGTCTGCATAGCTCTTCTGTCGACTCACAGCCGTCTTGATTCTTTCTTTGATCATGGGTACTACTCTGCTGGTGATTTCTACTAACTCTGGCCCTACCAAGGCCCTTTCCCCAACTTCCTCCCAACAGATAGGTGACCTGCACTTCCTTCCATACAAAGCTTCATAGGGAGCCATCCCGATGCTAGCGTGATAGCTGTTGTTGTAGGCAAACTCCACCAAGGGTAGATGCTGCCTCCAAGAACCGCCAAAATCTAGCACACACATTCTGAGCATATCTTCTATAGTCTGGATGGTCCTCTCTGACTGTCCATCAGTCTGAGGATGGAAAGCAGTGCTAAAATCCAACCTGGTACCCATAGCATCCTGCAGACTCCGCCAAAACCTGGAGGTGAACTGGGGCCCTCTATCAGACACTATAGAAACAGGGACCCCATGCAGCCTGACAACCTCATCAACATACACCTGTGCCAATTTGTCCACAGAGTAGTTGCTCCTGACAGGGATGAAGTGAGCAGATTTGGTGAGTCTGTCCACAATCACCCATATGGAGTCTAGTCTATTGGACGCTGCCGGTAACCCCACTATGAAATCTATAGCTACATTCTCCCATTTGCACTCTGGAATCGGCAGTGGGTTGAGCATTCCAGCCGGCTTCTAATGTTCCAGTTCCACCCTCTGACATACTTCGCAGGCTGACACAAACTGTGCCACTTCTCTTTTCATAGCTGGCCACCAATAGACTCTTTTCAGATCCTGTTACATTTTGGTGGCTCCAGGGTGAACACTGTACCTAGCATTATGAGCCTCCCTCATAATGTCTCCCTTCAGGCTTATGTCATCTGGTACACATAATCTATTCCCATAGCGGAGGATCCCTTTGCTGTCAAACCTGAACTCACCATCCTTGCCTGACTGAACAGTCCTGGCAATCTTCACTAACTCTGGGTCCTCGTGCTGTTTCTGAGCCACCTGCTCCAGAAACACAGGTGTCACTCTCATCTGGGCTATTAAAGCACCTGTACCAGACAACTCTAACTGTAGACCTTCATTAATGAGCTTGTAAAACTCCTTCACCACCGGCCTCCTCTCTGCTGATATGTGGGACAAACTGCCAAGTGATTTCCAGCTTAGGGCGTCTGCCACAACATTCACCTTACCCGGATGGTACTGAATCTTGCAATCATAGTCACTGAGCAGTTCTACCCATCTCCTCTGTCTCAAGTTCAACTCTCTCTGACTCAGGATGTACTGCAGGCTTTTATGATCTGTAAAGATCTCATATTTAACCCCGTAAAGGTAGTGCCTCCACATCTTGAGTGCAAAGATCACGGCTGCCATCTCTAGGTCATGTGTGGGGTAATTCAACTCATGCTTCTTCAACTGCCTGGAAGCATAAGCAATCACCCTTTCATTCTGCATTAACACACAACCTAGTCCCACATGGGACGCATCACAGAACACTGTGAAATCCTCCTCACTGTTAGGCAGAGCTAACACCGGTGCTGAAGTCAACCTCTTCTTTAGTTCCTCAAAGCTTTCCTCACATTGGTCCGACCACACGAACCTCTGGTTCTTATTAGTTAACTTGGTCATAGGAGCAGCAATTTTTGAGAAGTCCTGGACGAACCTCCTGTAGTAACCTGCCAAACCCAAGAAGCTCTTGATCTCTATCACTGTGGTGGGTCTAGGCCAGTTAGCTACAGCCTCTACCTTCTTGGGGTCTACTTCAATACCTTGTTCTGACACAACGTGCCCCAAGAAAGAAATGCTCCTCAACCAGAACTCACACTTGGAGAACTTGGCATACAAGCCGTGTTCCCTCAAGGTCTGTAAAACTGTCCTCAGATGATGGGCATGCTCCTCTGCATTCCTGGAATACACTAAGATATCATCTATGAAGACAATAACAAAGTGATCCAGGTACTGGCTAAACACTCGGTTCATGAGATCCATGAATGCTGCAGGGGCATTGGTTAACCCGAACGGCATCACAAGGAACTCAAAATGCCCATATCTGGTCCTGAATGCTGTCTTCGGCACACCTTCATCTCTTATCCTCAACTGATGGTACCCCGATCTCAGATCTATTTTGGAGAAACAACCCGCTCCTGCTAGCTGGTCGAATAGATCGTCGATCCTAGGCAATGGGTACTTGTTCTTGGTAGTGACCTTGTTCAACTGTCTGTAGTTGATACAAAGTCTGAGGGATCCATCCTTCTTTCTTACAAAGAGCACTGGAGCACCCCAAGGTGAGGTACTCGGTCGGATGAAGCCCTTATCTACCAAATCTTGCAACTGTTCTTTCAACTCCTTCAACTCAGCTGGTGCCATCCTGTAGGGAGGGATAGAGATCGGTCTGGTTCCATGCATCAATTCTATCTCGAACTCTATCTCCCTAGCAGGTGGTAAACCTGGCAGCTCGTCTGGGAAAACATCTAAGAACTCTCTGACCACTGGCACTGAGGCGGGCTCTCTAACCTGACTGTTAAGCTCTCTCACATGAGCCAAAAATCCCTGACATCCCCTTCTAAGCAACCTACGAGCCTGAAGAGCTTATATCAGACCTCTAGGTGTACCCCTCTTGTCTCCTCTGAAGACGACCTCTAACCCGTTCTGATCTCTGAACCTAACTACCTTGTCCCTGCAGTCCAAGGTAGCACTATGGGTAGATAGCCAATCCATCCCTAGAATGACGTCAAAATCTGTCAAATCTAGAACAACAAGGTCGGCTGAAAGGCATCTTCCCTCTATAAAAACTGGACTACACTGACAGACTGACTCTGCCACTGACGGGTCACACTTGGGTCCACTGACCCATAGGGGACACTCTAACCCAGAGACCATCAAACCCAACCTCTCGACGGCTCTTGGAGCAATAAAAGAATGAGATGCACCCGAGTCCATTAATGCATACACATCAGAACACTCGATGATGAGATTACCTGACACCACGGTGTTGAAGGTGTTAGCCTCCTGCTGTGTCATAGTGAAGATCCGTGCTGGAGCTGATGGACCTTCACCTCTGAACCCTGCTGAAGAAGAGGCTGCCCCTCTCCCTCTGCCTCTGCCACTGGCCTGTGTCGCGGCTGGAGCTACTGGCTGTGCCACACTACCTGAAGCTGTCTGTTGGGGCTGTGTCACGAAAGCTGCTCTAGGACACTCCTGAGCCATGTGTCCCTCCTGTCCACATCTGAAACATACATTCGTCCCAGCCCGACACACTCCCTTGTGTGGCTTACCACACCTCGCTCAAACTGCATTATCTGCACCAGAGCTTGAGCCACTGCCTAATCCCAGCCCTGACTTGATCTTGCTCCAGAACTTGTTCTTCTTGGACTTGGCTTTACCCCACCTCTTACTGCCTGAACTCAAAGATGAAGGGTCTAGTCTTCCCCCAGTCGGAGTCTTGGAACCAGAAGGCTATGCTACAGACTATTTAACTTTTCCTTCAATGATTGCACTAGCCTCCATCCTCCGGGCCATATCCACTATGGCATGAAAACTCTCCCTTTCGGCTGACTGGATCAAGGAGGAATACCTGGAATGGAGCCTCATGATATACCTCCTTGACTTCTTCTGATCTGTGTCCAGATTTTGCCCTGCAAACGGCAACAGCTCCAAAAATCTGTCTGTGTACTCATCCACACTCATCTCATCGGTCTGCCTCAAATGTTCAAACTCTATCATCTTCAATTCCCTTGAGCTATCAGGGAAAGCCCATCCTGCAAACTCATTTGCAAACTCTTCCCAGGACATACTATCCACCCTCGGGTTCACGTAGTTTTTAAACCACTCACGGGCCTTCTTGCATTTCAGTGTGAACCCAGCCATCTGAATGGCTCTACTGTCATCAGCTCCTATCTCATCTGTAATCATCTTGACCCTCCCAAGGTACTCAAAAGGGTCATCACCTGTTTCATATTGGGGAGCACCCAGCTTCATGTAATCGGTCATCTTGACCTTGCTCCCTCCAGATGAGGTAGGTTTAGGTGTTTGGGTATCTGGGACTGTAGGTTCTGCTGGTGGTGGAGGAGGTGCAGCATTCCCTGGGGTAGGGTTTGCTGTACCTGGATAGTAAGGTGGAGGTGGGTACATGAGATACTGTGAGTATGGTGGGTAGAAAGGTGGGTATGGCATGTGTGTGGGATAAGGGTTAAAGCTAAGGTAATCCGATGTACCTCCCATCGAATACCCGAGATTCTGAGAAAAGGGTGGGTATTGCGGTGGCTGAGCAAACCCCGAGGCCTGAGTGCCTCCCTGTGACTCTCCCATACCCTCTTCTGACATACTCATTCCAAGACTGCCATCCCTCCTCTGATCCACATCCATCTCATCCCTCACATCATCTGACGTTCCTCCTTGAACTGTTCCCCTTACTGATCGGCTTCTTCCCATATCCAAAGACCTTCTAGGGTCTCTAGCTGCTCTATCCCTGCTGGACCTACTTGACATTACCCTAGGCAATGCTGGAGGACGGGCATCAGTGCCCTCATCCTGAGGTGGTACCCCAGTCAATCGTGCAGATCGACGAGTTCCTCTCATCTTGTTTTCTGAAAAACAGTACATATCATACAACATTAGCATCATATGGTTCATGTGGAAACACATGAACCCGCATCACATACAAAGCATACATATCATAGCATTAATGGACATGCATATTATCATGGCATTTCACATCATCATACAAAACAGGACTCAACATCCTATCCTAGTGGACATGATCTTTCCTATTGTGCTTGACCTTCTATAACCTCTATGAGCCCGACACTCTAGGTCCGACCATATGAACCTAGGGCTCTGATACCACTTTGTAATGACACGGAAACCAGACCGCTACTGGCGCTAGGATCCAGATCGGCTTAAGGCCGCCGGGACCCGTAGCAAGCCAAACATACATCCTGTATACCTGTTAATACCCATACATGATCATACATAACATAGAACTGTAAAATTTTTTTCTTTCTTTTACCCAGCTTAACCTGCACATACTCATAACATAAACATAAACCACACACTGGAGCCCTCATCAAATGCTCCAATGGGGTATCATAACATATATTAAGCTGGGTCTAACATAAACATCATAAAACATGGATCATGTATATAAGAGGGGTTAACCATACATATAGGGTCAAGCACAATCTCTAATCCTCAATAACATAATATTGCATTACATGGCTGTACTATACTTTACATTACATCATATTCATGTCCACTCTAACTATTACATAATACATGACTTCTTTACTCTTGACAATCTCCTGGTCTATCCCGTACCTGCAAGCCTGGGGGTTAAGGGAGAGGGGTGAGCTACTAGAGCCCAGTGAGTAGAATAGTAAAAAAAACATTATATTAAATTTTCATGCTTTCATGGAATGCATCACATCACAACAAATCACATCAAGGATGGTATTGTCACTAATAGTCCTGTACATAGTCCAATCGTGCCAGGGGCGTAGAATGGGCCTCGACCTGGACTTTCTCTTAACATAGCATAACATAACATGACATTCCAATAGTGCCAGGGGCGTAGAATGGGCCTCGACCTGGTCTTTCTCTTAACATAGTGCCAGGGGCGTAGAATGGGCATCGACCTAGACTTCCATACATACCATAACATCATCATATCATATCATATAAGGACTAAAAGATCATCCAATATCCATCCACATCATCATCATAAAATGCAATGCAACATATTCGTGAATTCTAATGCACACAACCTACAATATCCCATGGCAATCGTGATGCATGAATCATGCTAAAATTTCATATTTTGTTAATTTAAAACATAAGAGTTTATTCTACTCACCTCTGGCTGACTCTAGAAAGGCTCTATGGCAGCTGACTCACTGCTGGGGTCCTCGGTTCCTCGGGTCCGAACCTACACAGGTGGACTCCAATGAGGGACCAAACATACATAAACATGGCTCTAAAATACTCCCCAAAAACCCCCTAAAACACCTCAAAACAACCATGGAAAGCATGCAAAGGAGGGCTGAACATGGCACTTTCGGCGGCAGGTTCGGCGGCCGAAAGTCATGCACCTTCGGCGGCACTTTCGGCGGCCGAAGGTTCCCTCCAGAGACGAAACTCATGCATGTTCGGGGGCACTTTCGGCGGCCGAAACTCCCTTCCAGAGCCGAAAGTCCAACTTTCGGGGGCAGGGTTCGGCAGCCGAAAGCTTGCCTCCACAGGCAGGTTCGGCGGCCGAAAGTCCTTTCGGCTGCCGAACCTGGTTTCTCCCAAAGGGCAGAAACTCGGTCCAAACATGCTCCAAAGCCTCCCAAACTTCCAAACATTCATCCAAACCTCTCAAAACATGCATACACACATACATCAACACCTAGGGGTCTCAAACTATCCTACATCCCAACTAAAACACATCAAACATGCATATACAACACACATTGTCCACAAGAGCACCTAAGCCCTATCAACATGCATAAACTCTAACACATGCATTCTACCCCATGATACAACTTAAAACTTGTTTAAAATATAAGATAAGCTAGAGATCGACTCTTACCTCTTGAAGCTCGAGAGTAGAGGCGATATAACTTGGAGTTGGGAGAGATCTAACCCCTTGGACCTCCAAGCTCTAAAAACTTGCTCTTTTGTTCAAATATCTTCAAATCAACAAAAAACTTGTTAAAACATGAAAGATCAGAGGAAAATCATCAAAAACGAACCATGGGAGAGCATGGACTCACCATTGGCCGAAAATGGGGGAAAACTCGCCCGTTTCGGCCATGGGGTCCTTATATAGGGGTTGGCCAGACCACCTTCGGAGGCCTAAAGTGTCTCCTAAACTCATGCAAGTTCAGCGGCCGAACATGGGGTTCGGCGGCCGAACCTGAGCCATCTTTCGGGGGCCTAACTTTCCCCCCTAAACTCTCAAATGTTCGGCGGCCGAACTTGAGGTTCGGCGGCCGAACCTGGAAATGCCTCCATGGTCTTTTTCATTCAAAAACTCAATTTAATTCTTACTTAAAATCATAAAATACATGAAAACATTTTATGAAAACATGATTTTACCCTTCTAGGGTTTCCGACATCCGAGATTCCACCGAACGGTAGGAATTCCGATACCGGAGTCTAGCCGGGTGTTACAATAATTAAAACAACCTATGAACGAGAAGAAGAAACATCAAAGAACAAAACCATAAATCAAAAATCAGAAAACTCACAAATATAAGTCATAAATAAAAAACCAGAAAAACCCAAATCTGAATGCCACTGCGAAATATGGAAGACAGATATACGATGAGCTTATGTGTATTCACATGTGATGAGCCGATGACCAGACGTGCGACGACCAGGAGATCTACTATAACGATTCGAAAACCGGATCGTTACCGGCGCTAGGATTCAAATCGACTTAAGATCGCCGGAACCCGTAGCAAGCCTACTATACATCCTGTACATCTGATAAAATCCCATACATGATCATACATTTATAAAAACTTAAATATAATATGAACCAAGACTCAACCTGTGCATGTATTATAAACTGAAAACATAAAAACATACTAGAGCCCTTATCAAATACTCTAGTATGGTGAACATCACATGCCTCAAGTTTGGTTCAACATACATCATAATAAAAAAAACTTTTACATAATGATCATGTTAACAGGGATTACAAAACTATCATTAGGGCAAAACACAATTTTAATCCATAATATATTACATATTGTAACGACCCGGAAACCGGACCGCTATCGGCGCTAGGATTCAGATCGACTTAAGATCGCAGGAATCCGTAGTAAGCCTAACATACAACCTGTCATACTGGATGAATCCCATACATGATCATACATTTTCATAAAAATTGTAAACTTTTCATCTACCAAGCTTGACCTGTGCATGTACTAAACTGTATACATCAAAATCCCATACTAGAGCCCTCATCAAATGCTCTAGTTGGGTCAACATATCATACATCAAGCTTGGTTCACATATCTTAACATTAAGCATTTACAAAAAGATCATATGCAACAAGGGATTAACCATACATTAGGGACAAGCACAATACTGATCCTCATCTTATTACATTACATCACATTACAATATTTTACATCACATGTCCACACTAATCTATTACATACACATAACCTTCAACCTCGACGACTTCCCGATCTAACTCTGACCTGCAAGCCTGGGGGTTAGGGGAAAGGGATGACCTACTAAAGCCTAGTGAGCAAAACATTAAAACAATTTAATAACATATGCTTTCATGAAATGCATCACAGCACAAACAATTCACATCACGGATGGACTTGTCACCAATAACCCTCTATATATCCAATGTGCCCGGCCCTCGACGGAGCTCCTCAGGACTTCCTCTTAAACATAACATAGAGCCAGGACGTGTGGACATGGGCAGCCCTGGACTTCATTACATAATGCTAGGACGCATGGAACAGGGCAGCCCTGGACTTCATTAATCATCATAATATCTCGAGGGCTAATAGGTCATCCAACAGCCATCCACATCAACATCATAAAATGCAATGCATAATATTCGTGAATTCTAATACAAAAACATCCTAATACATATCATGACAGTCGTGATGCATGAACATGCTAAACTTTCACTAGTTTAAAACATAATTCAGTTCTACTCACCTCTGGCTGACGCTGGACTGACTCTGAAACAGCTAACACTGCTGACCTCCTCGGTTCCTTGGGTCCGATCCTACACAGGTGGACTCACATGAGGGACCAAATATACTCTATCAAAACTCTAAACATCTCCCCAAAAATTCCAAAACATCATTATAACATGCATAGAAAATAGGCAAGGGAAGGCTGGACAGGGGACTTTCGGCGGCAGGTTCGGCAGCCGAAAGTCATTCTAGAGCCGAAAGTCACCAACCTTCGGCGGCAGGTTCAGCGGCCGAAACTCCCCTCTAGAGCCGAAAGTCCAAACTTTCGGGGGCGAGTTCGGCAGCCGAACCTGGATCCTCATGGGTGGCAGAACTCGATTCTGCCATCCCTCACCAAGCCTCCCAAAACCCTCCAAACTCATACTCAACACTCAAGAGCATGCATAAACACCTCATCAAGCATATAGGGACATAAACTAGCCTAAACCCCCAACATAACATCACATTAACATACATTTTCATACATTTAGCATTTAACTAACATAAACCCTAACATTTTACAACTAGCTTAAACATGCATTAAATACCCTTAAAACTTACTTAAAACATAAAAGAAGACAACGATCTACACTTACCTCTTGAAGATCGAGAGGAGAGGTGATCCAAACTTGGAGGTTGGGAGAGGTGATTTTCTTTTCAATAGCCATCTCAATTTTATGGTTGTTTTTATTTATTGATAATTGAATTTTATTGTTTATAAGAATTTGTTGATTTGTTGGAGCACATCTTAGAAGCTGCGGTATAAATATATGAGTTACATATAAAAATAGATACTAGATGTGCATTTCTTTTAGTTAATGAAAATTGAAAATCAAGTCCTCTATTTTATAGAATAAAAAAGAAAATAATAAGAAAAGGTAATATGTCAAATTAATATTTTAATCAATTTTTATAATTGAATTGCATAAATTAGATATATCAACCCATATAACTCAAATATTTATTCTGAAAGTCTCAAAGTACAAAGACTTTTTATTTCATATTACATGACGTTTATTGTTTAACCCACTGTAGGAGTTCGAATGACCACATTATTTTCATCCACCCAAACCCATACCCTGTAACACACAAAATCATATGGCAAATGTGTTCCAACCTGGACCACGATTGCTTTCACATTGTTCTCTTTTTCTATAATAGCTGCTGCATAATTCCCATCTTTTCCAACAAGCTCTGGCCAGGCATGCTTACCTTAAAAAATTAAAATTTAATGATCAATAACAGTGATGCATGAAGGAAGAAAACAAAAATTATAGAGGACTTGCATATAATTGAAGGCATAATTACCTGGACAATAGAGTTCCATTCTTTTCTCGATCCTTAGTTCTCTAATGATTTTGCTCCAAATTCATGATTATATAATTTGCAAACTCCTGTATATTTATTTATTTATTTATTAAAAGTTAAATTTATCGGCTCCATTAGAATTTTATTAATAAAATAATTTATCTTTCATGGCTTTTCGCTTAAACTTCAACAATAAAATTAATCTCTATCTAATTAAGCTTAATATTTTTATTAATATAAATTCAATTATTATTTGTAATTTTACTTTTTATTTATCTCAAGATTTGAACTTATAAACAAATAAATATTTTAGGTCATTAAATAATAAATCATGATTATTTATGCTTATAAATAGACTCTTAAAGATTTAAATTATTTATGCTTAAAAAAACAAATATTTATCGCAATTTTTCTCTTTATTATTTTTAAATTTCTTTAATTTTATATGATAAATTAAATACTTAATAATTAAGAAATAACTAAAAATACTTTAAAATTTTAATTGCATATATATAGTTAATAACTAAAAATACTCAAAGTTTTCAACTTTTAACAAATCTACTATATATTTTAGTAATTAATTTATTTGTACTCAACCATTATTAATTTCAATGAATAACACCATTAACGGTGTGGAAAAATTTCAAATTGTATAGAAATATTTAATGGATAATAAGTTAGATAATTTAAATTTAAAAATATAAATTTAATGGATAATAAGTTAGATAATTTAAATTTAAAAATATTTAAATATAAATTATGTATTATTTATATAGATAATAGGTTAGATTATTTAAATTTTAAAAAATAAATGAAATATTATTTTTATAGCTAATAAATTAAATAATTTAATTTTAAAAAATAAATTTTATAACAAATATTATAGTACATTATTATATTTTTTCAATAGTATTATTTTTTTATGAATTTATATGTAAAAATCATAATAAAAAGAGGTTTTCAATGATAAATATTATCAAAAGTGAGTTTCATAATAAAATGAGGGGTGAGCTATTAATTGATTGGTTGTTGATTTATATTTAAAAATTATTTATAAATATTAAAAATAAAGTTATTATTAATATATTTTAATGATATATGTTATATTTTTTATTTTTTAATTTTTTATTTTAAAAATTCAATTAAAATATTTTGATTTGATAAAACTATTTTTCATTCATTCTGTTTAAAAGATATTTTAGTTAGATTATTTTCCCTTTGTACAAATCACTCAAGCTTTTCTCTAATTAAACACATTAATTTACAAACAAGAAAAATTGATTGTGCTGTTCAGACTCTATTTCACCATTAGACACTTTAAATAATTGATTGTACTGTCTATATACTGTTATGTTTTGAATATTATTTATTATGAATTTCTTTTCAACTTTAAATTTTATACATAATTAATTACTTTTGTCGGTGTATAATGGACATTGATGCAAATGTTTTATGTATGAAGTATAATTTTTATTAAATATATTTCTTATTTGTGAATGATTTCAAATTATATAAAGAATATCCAATTAAACACAGTAAATTTTGTTGATATATTAATTATTTGGGATATATTTGTAATGAATATTGTTGAAAATAGATAAAAATTTCGACAGATTTTTAATATATTTACAATCAATATCGTTGAAGATTTGCGATGGATATATGTCGTTTCTAATATTTTTAACAGCGTTAGAAATCCGTCAGAAAAATTTAGCCTATTCAATATTATAATTTAACTTATAAAAATTTAAATTAAAGCAAAGGGCAAGGAATTAAACCAGCGCGCGCCAGAAAGATCATCCTAATAATTCATGAATTAAAACATTTTGCATAGCACAATCAAAATTTAAATTAAAGCAAAGGGCAAGGAATCCAATAAGACCATTGAAATCCAAAAACAACAATCAACAATGCTACCAAATATGCAACAATGGCAATTGCAAGGGCCAGCAGACAACCAATAAAACCACATATTGAGAAGAGCCTTGGCATAGCACAATCAAAACAAACTTTGTGCAAGATCAACATACTCCACTCATTTATCTGTCATCAGAAGCATTGGTATTGGTATGGTCTCAAGATGTTAATTTCAGAAATGAGATAATTTTCTCTAAAAGTCTAATTAAAATGAAGCCAAAACCTCAATGAAACTCTCAACTTTGACAAGAAATTTTAATTTTTTTATTAATTTAATAATAATTAAAAATTACTACAAAATAAATTTAATTTTTATTATATATAATAATATATTGTAATAAATAGTTTATTTATATTAACTTTTAAATCACTCTTTTTATTTAATCCAAAATAATTAATATAATTATTTAATAATTTTTTATTTTATATATTATCATCTACACTGCTAACAATTATAATTCCATACTACAAAAAAATTTAATTATTACATTACTTTCTTTCGATTGATTGTTTTTTTCAGCAGTCATTTTAGTTTTACCGTTATTTTTATTTCTTAATAATTGAATTTTATTATTTATAAGAATTTATTGATTTGTTGGAGCACATATTAGAAACTGCAATATAAATATGTGAGTTATATACAAAAATAGATACTAAATGATTAAGTCTTCAGCTTTCCAAAAAAAAAGAAAATAATAAAAAAAGTAATCAGCCAAATTAATATTTTAATCAGTTCTTATAATTGAGTTGCAATACAACTTTCAATTGCATAATTAGGTACATCAACCTATATAACTCAAATATTTATTCTGAAAGTCTCAAAGTATAAAAACTTTTTATTTGATATTATTCACCTTTATTGTTCAACCCACTATAGAAATTAAAATAACCACCTTATTTTTATTCACCCAAACCACGACTCTCTCACACTTTATTTATTTCAGAATTTGAATTTATAAACAAATAAATGTTTCAGCTCATTAAATAATAAATCATGATTATTTATACTTATAAATAGACTTTTAAAAGATTTAAATTGCTTTTATTTATGCTTAAAAAAACTCAAAAAGAATTTTGCCATCTACACATGTTTATTGTGATTTTTCTCTTTATTATTCTTTAACTTGTTTATTGCAATTTTCCTTTTTATTATTCTTAAACCTTTTTAATTTTATATAATAAATTGAATAATAATTAAGTTATTATTTATCGATAAATTAAATACTTAATAGTTAAGATATTATTTATAAAAAAAACATAACACGCTATCAATATATTATATATAATAATATTATAATAAATATGAAAAATTAGTAAAAAATTAGTATATTATTATATATATTTATTAATTCAGTCTATAATAATAATATTATTATTATATTATTGAAAAAATAAGTTTTATATTGAAAGTAATAATAATGTTATCTGTACAATAAAAAATTAAACCATTTATATTTGGCAGATCTCACATGCATGTAAAATATAAATTAGAGAAAAAAATAATAAAAGAATCTTTAAAATAAAATAAATTGGATTGAAAGATTTAAACATAATTAAATAATACTAAAAGAAAAAAATTAATTAACATTCTTCTACATCTTTCCACTTTTAAGGGTATTTATGTTTATATATATATTATTTTCAATGAATAATGTTATCTCCAATCAATAATCTTGCCATAAATAATTCAATATCTTTAGTTAATTTGTGGTGTTTAAAATCCTTAGGTACTTTCCATTTGTTGTTATTTAAATAACTTTTAAATCATTATTTTTATTTAATTTGACATAATTAATACAATTATTTAGTAGTTTGCAATTTTATGTATTACCATTTCAACGGTTAATTTCATGATACAGAATGGTCGTTAGAGTGAGCGAATGATCGATTCGATTTCAAATCAAATTAAAATTGAAAAATTGAATTATTTATTTTGAAGAATTGAACCAAACTAAAAATGAGAATTAATCAATTTGAATCGAATTGAAATAAATCAATTTGGTTCGGTCACTCGAAATCGATTTCATGAATAGAGCGAAAGCATAAAAAAAATGACATCCTCTACCAATATCTCAAATCAATCAATCTTCAAGAAAATCTTAAAATGCACATCTCAATAATCTAATCCTCAACTAAACATTATATTATAATTAAAACAACATATGAACGAGAAGAAGAAACATCAAAGAACAAAACCATAAATCAAAAATCAGAAAACTCACAAATATAAGTCATAAATAAAAAACCAGAAAAACCCAAATTTGAACGATGCCACTGCGAAATATGGAAGATAGATATGCGATGAACATATGTGCATTCACATGTGATGAGCCGATGACTAGACGTGCGATGACCAGGACATCTACGGTGTTCCTCCCCAATCAGCAGTGACAAATCATCTATTTAGGGCCTTGCTAGTCACGTTCCTCGCTGTGAGTAAGAGAAGGGTCTTGCCTTCAGCATCGTGGGTGAGAGAGAGGAGTTCCCTTGCTGTGAGTGAGAGAGAAGGCTAGAGGACTGAAGGGTCATGGTAAATCATCAACAACACTGTTAATGATAAATAAAAGGTCGGACAACCATTTTAGAAGTTGGACGACCATCCAAGGTCAGACAAAAGTCGAAAAGGTTGGACGACCACTCCAATAGACCAGGTCGGACTACCACTCTAAGATGACCAGGTCAAAATACCAGGTTGGACGACTGCTCCAATAGACCACGTCGAACTACCACTCCAAGATAACTAGGTCGGACAACTATTCAAGATGACCAGGTTGGATGATCACTCCAATAGACCAAGTCGGACTACTACTCTAAGATGACCAAGTCGAACAACTATTCTAAAATGACCAAATTGAAATCAATGAACGATGAGACGATCACTCCAAGGTGACCAGATCGGACTACTATTCTAAAATGATTGGATTGAAATCAATTGAATATTCAAGAATTTTCTCCCTTTTGCTCTCTTAACTCATATGTTTTCTGTTGTAGCAACAGTTGTACATTATGACGCATACTTCATTCCAGAATGCTTGGTAGATCTGTATATAAATACATTCTACTCAAATAAAATAATCAAGCTTATTTTGCCATAATCTCTCTATTTCGGTCCAGTTTACTTTTACAACATGGTACCAAAGCAATAACTTTTCTTTTCTTCTTGCTTCCAACTGCATTCATGGAAGGCTAAAATATGAGATTCTTGAATCAACCTCAAAACCAAACAACCGATTACCAAACCAAACAACCGATTATCTCACCAATCCTTCAAATCCATATTTTTTACATCCAAATAAAAATTCTACATTGATTCTTATGTCGTCTGCTCTCTCAGGACCAAATTACTATCTTGATGCAGAGCCATGAAAATTGCCTTACAATTTAAGGACAAGATAAAGTTCATTGATGGATCTTTGAAGATGCTAAAAGCCATGGATCAAATTTTTGCAGCATGGGAAAGGTGTAATAACATGGTTCTATCTTAGATCACAAAATCTTGATTACAGTCAATTGCACAGAGTATTATTTGGATCGATGTTGCAGCAGATGCCTGGAAAGACTTTCAAGATCTATTCACATAGGGAGATATGTTCCGCATCTCTGATTTACAAGAAGAGTTTTATAGTCTCAAATAGGCAGATTCATCTGTTACAAACTACTTCACCCATCTAAAAACCTTGTGGGATGAATTAATCAATTTCAGGCCTATACCTCAATGCACATGTAATCCTTCATGCAGTTGTGGTGCAATTGTAACTGTGAGAACTTACAGAGAAAACGATTATGTCATTAGATTTTTAAAAGGTCTCAATGATCAGTTCAACAATGTTAGGTCGCATATCATGATGATGGATCCACTGCCTGCAATAAATAAAATTTTTTCTCTTGTGGTACAATAAGAAAGAGAATTATTTCTTAGTGTAATCTTAGAACCTAAGGCATTGATTGCCAAATCTAGCCAAGAAACGTTTCATGTTGACATCTGGGGACCATTCAAGATCATATCTATACATGGTCATAGATATTTGTTAACAATTGTAGATGATTTCTCCAGACACTCGTAGATATTTTTTATGAAGCACAAGTCAAAGGCATCAGGTTTGCTACAAACCTTTGTCCAACTCATTGATAATCAATTCTTTATCAAAGTTAAAACCATTCGAAGTGATAATGGAACAGAATTTAAAAGGAAGATTTACAATTTAGTCCCTGAATATTGCCATTATTAACAAGTCAGTCCCTGTATTTTTAGAAACCTATTAAAACATCCTTATATTTTCTTTCCGTCAACGAAATAGTCCTTCCGTCCTCTTTTCCGTTAAAATTAGATAAAAGAGGAGAGAGAAAATTTTTAAAATCAAATTTTACCCTCAAATAAAACATCTTATTTAGTCCTTAGATATTGTTATTATTAACAAGTCAGTCTCTATATTTTTAAAAATCTATTAAAACGTTCTTATCTTTTTTCATATCTATTAAAACGTCCTTATCGTTTCTTTCCATCAATTGAATAGTCCTTATCTTTTCTCATATCTATTAAAACGTCCTTATCATTTCTTTTCGTCAACGGAATAGTCTCTCCTCATCATCGTTTCTTTCCGTCAATAAAATCGTCCCTCCCTATATTTTCAGAAATCTATTAAAACGTCCTTATCTTTTCTCATATCTATTAAAATATCCTTATCATTTCTTTTCGTCAACGAAATAGTCCCTATATTTTCTCACATCTATTAAGACGTCCTTATCGTTTCTTTCCGTCAACGAAATAGTCCCTCCTCCTCCTCCTCCTCCTCCTCCTCCTCCTCCTCCTCCTCCTCAAAAAAGAAGAAAAAAAAAGAAGAAGAAATTGATGATGATGAAGGAGAATAAGAAGAAAAAGAAGAAAAAAAAAGAAGGAGAAGAAGGAGAAGAAGAAGAAGAAGAAGGAGAAAAAGGAGAAGAAGGAGAAGAAGAAGAAGAAGAAGAAGAAGTCCTCCTCCTCCTCCTACTCAAAAAAGAAGAAAAAAAAAAGAAGAAGATGATGATGATGAAGGAGAAGGAGAAGAAGAAGAAGAAGAAGAAGAAGAAGAAGAAGAAGAAGAAAAAGAAGAAGAAGAAGAAGAAGAAGCAGAAGTAGAAGCAGAAGAAGGAGGAAGAATCGATGAAGAAGGAGGAGGAGAAGGAGGAAAAGAATGGGGTAATTTGGTCTTTTACTATATTTTTAACGGCAAAAATAGACGGAAGGACTATTTCGTTGACAGAAAGAAAACATAAGGACGTTTTAATAGGTTTCTAAAAATACAGGGACTGACTTGTTAATAATGACAATATTCAGGGACTAAATTATAAAACTCCTTATTTAAAATTGATTAGTTTTATACAAATAAGGGTATGATACACCAGACAAATTGTGTAGAGACCTCAAAACAGAACTCTATTATTGAGAGAAAACACCAGCATATTTTGAATGTGGTTTGAGCCTTATTATTTCAAGCTAATCTACCAAAGGTGTTCTGGTCTTATGCTATTTCGCACTCAGTTTTCTTGATTAACTGATTTTCTACACCAGTCCTTGAAAATAAATCACCACATGAATTGTTTTATCAAAAGCTACCTGATCTTTTATTGCTTAAAACATTTATTCTTTGTGTTTTACAGTTAAATTAACTACTGCTAGAACCAAGTTTGACTCTAAAGCGAATAAAAACATCTTCTTGGGATACAAACTTGGAATCAAAGAATTTGTTATCTTTGATCTATCATCTAGAGAAGTTTGTATTTCCAAAAATATCATTTTCTATGAGTTTGTTTTTGCTTACAAGTATCAATCTAATTCAAATCTTTCTTATCTATCTACAGAACCTATTGTTCTTCCTCAAGACTATACTATTCCTACTGATTTCTCTGCTTATCCCATTATTCCTGTTGAACAAAGAGCTGACAAACGACAAGAAGAAAGACAAAAAAGAAAGAATATATAACTCACAAAACAGGAGGAATAAAGCTGCGAAGGAGATTAACAATTATTCAATGAAATGACTGACTATTTATAGGCTTACAAAAGACACATTGCACCAACATTTTACTGAGTCATAGTGTAACGACCCGAAAATCGGACCGCTACCGGCGCTAGGATCCGGGTCGACTTAAGGCCGCCGGGACCCGTAGCAAGCCTGACATAAAACCTGTAAACCTGTATAATCCCATACATGATCAACAACATGCATAAAATTTAAAACTCTTCTTTCCATTGAACATCAACCAAACTCAACCTGTGCATAACATTAACATAACTTTGATCCCTCTGTGGGATCTCATCTGTGCCCTCAATGGGTAACATACATCTGTTGAGTTGGTTTACATAAACATCAGCAAAATCTCTAAGATCATGTATAAAAGGGATACAACAATCTATGGTCAAGCACATACTAATATCCATAAAACTCATCACATAACTATGCTGTACTTTTACATTACAATTTGATCATGTCCATTGCTAGCTATTACACAGGCATAACTTCTTTACTCTATCCGGACTCCCGTACTATATCCTGTACCTGTAAGCCTGGGGGAAAAAGGGAGAGGGGTGAGCTAAAAGCCCAGTGAGTAGAGCTATTAAAACACATCAACACTATGCTCTATGAAATGCATCATAACACAAACAATTCACATAAGGGTTGGGCGAACTCGTCACCAATTAGTCCAAGTTAACTCTGTGCCAGGCCTGTAGAATGGGGTCCTGGTCTTTCCTGTCAGAACATACATTACTTACCATTTTCCCAGGGCCTCCTCTGGCTCCTGGTCTTCAAGTCCCATAACCGTGCCTTACTCTGTGCCAGGCCTGTAGACTGGGGCCTGGACTTGTTTACTCTGTGCCAGGCCTGTAGCATGGGGCCTGGTCTTCCTGTCTTGGACTAACTGGGTCATCCGACATTCACCCACAACAACAACAATTTATGCAATGCGGCATATTCGTGAAAACTAATGCAATCATCCTATTGCATAATCATGATGCATGAAACATGATAAAGCATTTAATTTAAAAGATTAAGTTATAGTTCCACTCACCTCTGGCTGACTCTGACAATACCGAAGCAGCTGAACTCACTGCTGGGGTCCTCGGTTCCTCGGGTCCGAACCTACACAGGTGGACTCAAATGAGGGACCAAACATACCTGAACATAACTCTAATATCCTCCCCAAAAACCCCCTAAAACATCCTGAAAATATCACATAGAGATATGCATGAAATGGCTGAACAGGGCACTTTCGGCGGCACCTTCGGCGGCCGAAAGTCCTGGACAGAGACGAAACTCAGGCAGGTTCGGCGGCACCTTCGGCGGCCGAAAGTCCCAGACAGAGACGAAAGTCTCTTTTTGGGGGCAACTTCGGCAGCCGAAAGGCCTGCCTCCCCAGCCATGTTCGGCGGCCGAAAGTACCTTCGGCTGCCGAACCTGGTTTCTGCCAAAGGGCAGAAACTTGGCTCCCTTAGCACATTTCCCCTCCAAACCTTCCAAACATGCATATTTTTCAACCAAAGCATGCATACAAGTTCCTAGGGGCCTCAAACATACATATACCCCATCTACAACACTTCAATCACACCCAAACAAGCTACATTGTTCAAAAAGTCATCAAAACCCATAGGTTCAACATATGCCCTAACATACATTCTACCCCTTAAAAACTTCATAAAACTTGTTTAAGTCATACATTGAGCTTAAGATCGGCTCTTACCTCTTGAAGATCGAGGGTTGAGGAGATCTAAACTTGGAGATGGGAGAAGTTCCAACTTTTGGTCTCCAAGCTCCAAAACTCGTTCTAAGCTCAAAGATCTTCAAAAACAAAGTTATAAACTTGTAAAGATCATGGAAAAAGGAAGGAAAAACTCAAGATTGGGGAAGGATGGCGGAATGCTCACCTTGGCCGAAATGGGGAGAAAAAGCTCGCCCATTTTCGGCTAAGGGACCCTTTTATAGGTGGCTGGCCAGGCCACGTTCGGGGGCCGAATGTGCCTCCGCATCCATGCCATGTTCGGCGGCCGAACTTGACTTTCGGCGGCCGAACCTGAACTTCCCTAACTCATGCTTTCGGGGGCCTAACGTGCCTCCAAAACGCATGCATGTTCGGCGGCCGAACTTGACTTTCGGCGGCCGAACCTGGGTTTTCCTCCAATGCTATTTTCATGCAAAAACTCATTTAATTTAATACTTAAAATCATTAAAACATGAAAACATTTTACAAACACATGATTTTACCCTTCTAGAGGTCTCCGACATCCGAGATCCCACCGGACGGTAGGGATTCCGATACCGGAGTCTAGCCGGGTATTACATTCTCCCCCCTTAAGAACATTCGTCCCCGAATGTTCCTCAACTAACATACAAAGCATGGCATCAATCATAACATACAACATAGCATACAATATATCATACATGCAACACATAGAACTACTAACACTCACCTCAAAACAGATGGGGGTATTGCTGGAGCATGGACTCCCGTGTCTCCCAGGTGCATTCTTCAATATTGTGGTGGTTCCAAAGGACTTTCACCATTGGGATTTCCTTGTTTCTTAACTTTCTGATCTGAGTGTCAAGAATCCGCACTGGCTGCTCAACATAGGTGAGATCCTCTTGGATCTCCACATCAGGCTCACTAAGAACCTTGCCCGGATCTGACACGAACTTTCTCAACATAGAAACATGGAAAACCGGATGGATTCTCTCCATTGAAGCAGGTAAATCCAGCTTGTACGATACATTCCCAATCTTTTGCAAGACTTCGAATGGTCCGATGTACCGCGGAGCCAGTTTACCCTTCTTCCCGAACCGAACCACTCCTTTCATTGGAGACACCTTGAGCAATACCAGATCCCCCTCCTAAAACTCTACTAGCCTTCTGCGGACGTCTGCATAACTCTTCTGTCTGCTTGCAGCTGTCTTGATTCTTTCTCTGATCATGGGCACCACCCTGCTGGTGATCTCTACTAGCTCGGGTCCTGCTAAAGACCTCTCTCCTACCTCTTCCCAGCAAACAGGTGATCTGCACTTCCTTCCATATAAAGCTTCATATGGAGCCATCCCGATGCTAGCATGATGGCTGTTATTGTAGGCAAACTCCACCAAAGGTAGATGCTGCCTCCAAGAACCGCCAAAGTCCAGCACACACATTCTGAGCATATCTTCTATGGTCTGGATGGTCCTCTCTGACTGTCCGTCTGTCTGTGGATGGAAGGCAGTGCTGAAATCCAACCTAGTACCCATAGCATTCTGCAGACTCCGCCAAAACCTGGAGGTGAACTGGGGCCCTCTATCTGACACTATAGAAACAGGAACCCCATGCAGTCTGACTATCTCATCAACGTACACCTGCGCCAACTTGTCCACAGAATAGCCACTCCTGACAGGGATGAAGTGAGCAGATTTGGTGAGTCTGTCCACAATCACCCATATGGAGTCCAATCTGTTGGACGTCGCCGGTAACCCCACTACGAAGTCCATAGCTATATTTTCCCATTTCCATTCTGGAATAGGTAGCGGGTTAAGCATTCCAGCCGGCTTCTGATGTTCCAGCTTCACCCTCTGACATACTTCGCAGGCTGACACGAACTGTGCCACTTCTCTCTTCATAGCTGGCCACCAATAAACCTTCTTCAAGTCTTGATACATCTTGGTGGCTCCGGGGTGAATGCTGTATCTTGCATTATGAGCCTCTCTCATAATGTCTCCTTTTAGCCCTATGTCATCTGGTACACATAAACGACTCCTATAGCGGAGGATTCCCTTATGGTCGAATCTGAACTCACTGTCCTTGCCTGACTGAACAGTCCTGGCAATCTTCACTAACTCTGGGTCCTCGTGCTGTTTCTGAGCCACCTGCTCCAGAAACACGGGTGTCACTTTCATCTGAGCGACCAAGGCACCTGTACCAGATAACTCCAACTGTAGACCTTCCTCAATGAGCTTGTAAAACTCCTTCACCACTGGTCTCCTCTCTGCCGTGATGTGGGATAGACTGCCTAGTGACTTCCGGCTTAGGGCGTCTGCCACGACATTCGCCTTACCCGGATGATACTGAATCTTGCAATCATAGTCACTCAGCAACTCTACCCATCTCCTCTGTCTCAAATTCAAATCCCTCTGACTCAAGATGTACTGCAAGCTTTTATGATCTGTGAAGATCTCACATTTTACCCCATAGAGGTAATGCCTCCACATCTTGAGTGCAACGATTACTGCTGCCATCTCAAGGTCATGTGTGGGGTAATTCAACTCATGCTTCTTTAGCTGCCTAGAAGCATAAGCAATCACCCTCTCATTCTGCATAAGCACACAACCCAGTCCCACACGGGACGTATCACAAAAGACTGTAAAGTCCTCACCACTAGATGGCAGAGCTAAAACTGGTGCTGAAGTCAACCTCTTCTTAAGCTCTTCAAAACTTTCCTCGCACTGGTCGGTCCACAGAAACTTCTGATTCTTCCTGGTTAGTCTGGTTAGAGGAGCTGCTATCTTTGAGAAGTCCTGAACGAACCTCCTGTAGTAACCTGCCAAACCCAAGAAACTCCTGATCTCTGTCACTGAAGTGGGTCTAGGCCAGTTAGCCACAGTCTCTGTCTTCTTGGGGTCTACCTCAATCCCATTCTCTGACACTACATGCCCCAAAAACGAAATGCTCCTCAGCCAGAACTCACATTTAGAGAACTTGGCATACAAGCCCTGTTCCCTCAAGGTCTGTAGGATCAACCGCAGATGATGGGCATGCTCCTCTGCATTCCTGGAATACACTAAGATATCATCTATGAAGACAATAACGAAGTGATCCAGGTACTGGCTAAACACTCTATTCATGAGGTCCATGAATGCTGCAGGGGCGTTAGTTAACCCGAACGGCATCACAAGGAACTCAAAATGCCCATATCTGGTCCTGAAAGCTGTCTTTGGCACGTCCTCTTCCCTGATCCTCAACTGATGGTACCCCGATCTCAGATCTATTTTGGAGAAACAACCCGCTCCTGCTAGCTGGTCGAATAGATCGTCGATCCTTGGCAATGGGTACTTGTTCTTGGTAGTGACTTTGTTCAACTGCCTGTAGTCGATACAAAGCCTAAGGGATCCATCCTTCTTTCTCACAAACAACACTGGAGCACCCCAAGGTGAGGTACTCGGTCGGATGAAGCCCTTGTCTACCAGTTCCTGTAACTGCTCCTTCAACTCTTTCAATTCTGCTGGCGCCATCCTGTAGGGAGGGATAGAGATCGGTCGGGTTCCAGGCATCAGTTCTATCTCGAACTCTATCTCCCTAGCAGGTGGTAAACCTGGCAGTTCGTCTGGAACACATCTAAGAACTCTCTAACCACTGGCACCGAGGCGGGCTCTCTAACCTGACTATTAAGCTCTCTCACATGAGCCAAATACCCCTGACATCCCCTCCTAAGCAACCTACGAGCCTGAAGAGCCGAGATCATACCTCTAGGTGTACCCCTCCTGTCTCCTCTGAAGACGACCTCTGATCCATCCTGACCTCTGAACCTGACTACCTTGTCCCTGCAGTCCAAGGTAGCACCATGGGTAGATAACCAGTCCATCCCTAGAATGACGTCAAAATCTGTCAAATCTAGAACCACTAGGTCGGCGGACATGCATCTCCCCTCAACAAAAACTGGACTATACTGACAGACTGACTCTGCCACTGATGGATCACACTTGGGTCCACTGACCCAGAGAGGACACTCCAACCCAGAGATCATTAATCCCAACCTCGCTACGGCCCTCGGAGCAATAAAAGAATGAGATGCACCAGGGTCCATCAAAGCATATACATCCGAACATCCAATGACGAGATTACCTGCCACCACGGTGTTGGATGCGTCTGCCTCCTGCTGTGTCATTGTGAAGATCCGTGCTGGGGCTGATGGACCTTCACCTCTGAAACCCGCTGAAGAAGAGGCTGCTCCTCTCCCTCTGCCTCTGCCACTGGCCTGAGTCATGGCTGGAGCTGCTGGCTGCGCTACACTGCCTGAAGCTGTCTGCTGGGACTGAGCCATCGGGGCCGCTCTTGGACAATCTCGAGCTATATGCCCCTCCTGACCACATCTGAAGCAGGTGTTTGTCCCAAACCGACATACTCCCTTGTGTGGCCTACCACACCTTGCACAAACTGCATTATCCGTACCAGAGCTTGAGTCACTCCCAAATCCCAGACTAGACTTGACTTTACTCCAGAACTTGTTCTTCTTACCCTTGGGTTTACCCCATCTCTTGCTGCCTGAAGCTGCTGCACTCAAGGTAGAGGGATCTAACTTTCCCCCACCCGGAGTTTTAGAACCAGAAGCTTGTGCCACTGTCTGCTTAACTGTCCCCTGAATGATGGCACTAGCTTCCATTCTCCTAGCCATATCTACTATGGCGTGAAAACTCTCTCTATCTGCTGACTGTACCAAGGAGGAATACCTGGGATGGAGCTTCATGATATACCTCCTCGACTTCTTCTGGTCTGTGCTAAGGTCTTGCCCAGCAAATGGCAGCAACTCCATAAATCTGTCAGTATATTCGTCTACACTCATGTCATCAGTTTGCCTCAACTGCTCGAATTCTATCATCTTCAATTCCCTTGAACTATCAGGGAAAGCCCATCCTGCAAACTCGTTTGCAAATTCTTCCCAAGTCATGCTGTCCACTCTCGGGTTCACATAATTTTTGAACCACTCCCGTGCCTTTTTGCACTTAAGCGTGAACCCGGCCATCTGAATGGCTCTACTGTCATCTGCCCCTATCTCATCTGTAATTGCCTTGACCCGCTCCAAGTACACAAACGGATCATTACCGGTTTCAAACTGGGGAGCACCCAGCTTCATATAGTCTGTCATCTTGACCTTGCTCCCACTGGCTAAGCTAGGTCTAGGTGGTTGAGCAACTGGGGCTGCTGGTTCTGCAGGTGGTGGAGGTGGTGCAACATTTTCTGAGGTAGGGTTGGCTGGATTGGGATAGTAGGGTGGAGGTGGATACATTGGGTACTGAGAGTATGGTGGGTAGTAAGGTGGGTATGGCATCTGTGTGGGATAAGGGGTGAAACTAGGGTAATCCGATGTACCTCCCATCGAATACCCGGGATGTTGTGAGAAATGTGGGTAGTGAGGTGGCTGTACAAATCCCGAGGCCTGAGTGCCTCCTTGGGACTCTCCCATTCCTTCTTCTGGCATACTGACTCCCAAACTGCCATCCCTCCTCTGTTCCACGTCCATATCATCCCCCATATCCTCTGACGCTCCTCCCTGAACTGTTCCTCTGACTGACCTGCTTCTACCCAGATCCAAAGACCTTCTAGGGTCTCTTGCTACTCTGTCCCTGTTGGACCTGCTAGACATTGCCCTAGGCAATGCTGGAGGACGGGCGCTCATGCCCTCATCCTCAGGTGGTACTCCAGTCAATCTTGCTGATCGACGAGTTCCTCTCATCCTGTTTTCTGAAAAACAGTGCACATCACAAGCAACATTAGCATCATATGGTTCATGTGGGCACTCATGAACCCTCATCACATACATCACATATCATAGCATATCATTAATGCACATGCATAAAATCATGGCATTTCACATCATCATGCAAGACAGGACTCCACATCCTATCCTAGTGGACATGATCTTTTCCTATTGTGCTTGACCTTCTATAACATCTATGAGCCCGACACTTTAGGTCCGACCATATGAACCTAGGGCTCTGATACCATTCTGTAACGACCCGAAAATCGGACCGCTACCGGCGCTAGGATCCGGGTCGACTTAAGGCCGCCGGGACCCGTAGCAAGCCTGACATAAAACCTGTAAACCTGTATAATCCCATACATGATCAACAACATGCATAAAATTTAAAACTCTTCTTTCCATTGAACATCAACCAAACTCAACCTGTGCATAACATTAACATAACTTTGATCCCTCTGTGGGATCTCATCTGTGCCCTCAATGGGTAACATACATCTGTTGAGTTGGTTTACATAAACATCAGCAAAATCTCTAAGATCATGTATAAAAGGGATACAACAATCTATGGTCAAGCACATACTAATATCCATAAAACTCATCACATAACTTTGCTGTACTTTTACATTACAATTTGATCATGTCCATTGCTAGCTATTACACAGGCATAACTTCTTTACTCTATCCGGACTCCCGTACTATATCCTGTACCTGTAAGCCTGGGGGAAAAAGGGAGAGGGGTGAGCTAAAAGCCCAGTGAGTAGAGCTATTAAAACACATCAACACTATGCTCTATGAAATGCATCATAACACAAACAATTCACATAAGGGTTGGGCGAACTCGTCACCAATTAGTCCAAGTTAACTCTGTGCCAGGCCTGTAGAATGGGGTCCTGGTCTTTCCTGTCAGAACATACATTACTTACCATTTTCCCAGGGCCTCCTCTGGCTCCTGGTCTTCAAGTCCCATAACCGTGGCTTACTCTGTGCCAGGCCTGTAGACTGGGGCCTGGACTTGTTTACTCTGTGCCAGGCCTGTAGCATGGGGCCTGGTCTTCCTGTCTTGGACTAACTGGGTCATCCGACATTCACCCACAACAACAACAATTTATGAAATGCGGCATATTCGTGAAAACTAATGCAATCATCCTATTGCATAATCATGATGCATGAAACATGATAAAGCATTTAATTTAAAAGATTAAGTTATAGTTCCACTCACCTCTGGCTGACTCTGACAATACCGAAGCAGCTGAACTCACTGCTGGGGTCCTCGGTTCCTCGGGTCCGAACCTACACAGGTGGACTCAAATGAGGGACCAAACATACCTGAACATAACTCTAATATCCTCCCCAAAAACCCCCTAAAACATCCTGAAAATATCACATAGAGATATGCATGAAATGGCTGAACAGGGCACTTTCGGCGGCACCTTCGGCGGCCGAAAGTCCTGGACAGAGATGAAACTCAGGCAGGTTCGGCGGCACCTTCGGCGGCCGAAAGTCCCAGACAGAGACGAAAGTCTCTTTTCGGGGGCAACTTCGGCAGCCGAAAGGCCTGCCTCCCCAGCCATGTTCGGCGGCCGAAAGTACCTTCGGCTGCCGAAAGTACCTTCGGCTGCCGAACCTGGTTTCTGCCAAAGGGCAGAAACTTGGCTCCCTTAGCACATTTCCCCTCCAAACCTTCCAAACATGCATATTTTTCAACCAAAGCATGCATACAAGTTCCTAGGGGCCTCAAACATACATATACCCCATCTACAACACTTCAATCACACCCAAACAAGCTACATTGTTCAAAAAGTCATCAAAACCCATAGGTTCAACATATGCCCTAACATACATTCTACCCCTTAAAAACTTCATAAAACTTGTTTAAGTCATACATTGAGCTTAAGATCGGCTCTTACCTCTTGAAGATCGAGGGTTGAGGAGATCTAAACTTGGAGATGGGAGAAGTTCCAACTTTTGGTCTCCAAGCTCCAAAACTCGTTCTAAGCTCAAAGATCTTCAAAAACAAAGTTATAAACTTGTAAAGATCATGGAAAAAGGAAGGAAAAACTCAAGATTGGGGAAGGATGGCGGAATACTCACCTTGGCCGAAATGGGGAGAAAAAGCTCGCCCATTTTCGGCTAAGGGACCCTTTTATAGGTGGCTGGCCAGGCCACGTTCGGGGGCCGAATGTGCCTCCGCATCCATGCCATGTTCGGCGGCCGAACTTGACTTTCGGCGGCCGAACCTGAACTTCCCTAACTCATGCTTTCGGAGGCCTAACGTGCCTCCAAAACGCATGCATGTTCGGCGGCCGAACCTGGGTTTTCCTCCAATGCTATTTTCATGCAAAAACTCATTTAATTTAATACTTAAAATCATTAAAACATGAAAACATTTTACAAACACATGATTTTACCCTTCTAGAGGTCTCCGACATCCGAGATCCCACCGGACGGTAGGGATTCTGATACCGGAGTCTAGCCGGGTATTACACATAGGAACGTGGCAAAACAGATTCACTATCAACTAAAGAATCGGTAACAGCAAAACGACTAGGTAACTAAAGCTAGCTAATAATTCGGTAGACCACTAAGCCATTAGCTAATAAATAAATAAATAAATAAAAGAAGATGGTAATAAGCTTGGTCAACAAATGACCACGTGTTGGTGGCTGGTGTTGATATCTTCAATACTCCCCCTCAATATCAGCTTCTACTTTGTTCGCCCCGCCAAGCTGATGATAGAAACTTTCGAACTTGTTGCCACTCAAGCCTTTTGTAAACAAATCTGCAGCTTGATTTTCTGTGCTGACATGCTTTAACTCAATTTCCTCTTGCAAGAATTTCTCTCGGATAAAGTGGTAATGCACCTCCACATGCTTAGTTCTTGCATGAAAAGCTGGATTCTCCGCCAAACATATTGCTGACAAATTATCGCAATACAGAGGAATTGGATACGTCACCGGTTGATGCAAGTCCTCTAACAGTTGCATAAGCCAACTACTCTCTTGAGCTGCCATCGCTGCTGCTCGGTACTCCGCTTCGGTGGTTGACAAAGACACTGTTGGTTGTCTTTTGCTACACTAAGAAATTGCTCCTGACCCAAGCATGAAAACATACCCGGTAGTTGAGCGTCGAGTATCATGGTCACCTGCATAGTCAGCATCACAATAGCCAACTAGTTTACAACCTCCTCCTCTTTTGTACATAATACCATAGCCAAACGTATTCTTCACATATCTCAGAATTCGATGAACTGCATCCAAATGAGGCTTCTTCGGATGTTGCATGTACCGACTCATCACACCAACTGCAAAAGAAATATTTGGTCTAGTTAAAGTTAAGTAGATAAGACTACCCACCAACTGCCGGTACATTGTAGCATCTTCTAAATCTTTCCCTTCATGAGCACATATTTTGGCGTTTGGCTCCATTGGTGTTGAGATTGGCTTACACTTAAGCATTCCAAACTTCTTCAGTAAATCTTTGGAATACTTTTGCTGATGGAGAAATATTCCTTCTTGAGAATGATCGACCTCTATACCAAGAAAATGCTTGAGCTGTCCAAGTTCTTTCATCTGAAAGCGAACTGACAAATTCTCCTTGGTTCGAAAAATTTCTTCTTCACAATCTCCTGTGATGATTAAATCATCCACATATACTAGCACGATAGCTAGCTTCTCTCCTTTAGCTTTGACGAACAAGCTAGCATCCGCACTTGTCACCAAATAACCACTATGAGTAAGAAATTCAGCAATCTTGCCATACCAAGCCCTCGGTGCTTGTTTTAATCTATAAAGCGCCTTCCGTAGCTTACACACATACTCAGGATGATCTTGATTATGAAAGCCCATCGGCTGGTCCATGTAGATCTCCCGATCCAGCTCCCCATGCAAAAATGCATTCTTCACGTCCATTTGCCACAAATTCCAATTTTTGAAAGCTGCAAGTGCTTATAGGACTCGTACAGTTGTAAGCTTTGCAACTAGACTGAACGTTTCATCATAGTCTAGTCCATATTGTTGAGAGAACCCTCGAGCTACCAGGCGAGCCTTGTGTCTCTCTATTGATCCATCTGTGCGGCGCTTTATCTTGTATACCCATTTGTAAGAAATAGGCTTAACATCTCTTGGCTTTGGCACGAGCTCCCATGTCTGATTTCTGTCTAGCGCGACAATTTCTTCTTCCATAGCTTTAATCCATTCTGGATTCCGGAACGCTTCCTCGAATGTCTCCGGCTCTTTTGCATCTGCTTCTTCCACTATGGCGGCATTGGCATACTTTGGATTTGGCTTTCTAATTCTTGTTGACCTTCTTAGTGGAGTTGGTGCTTCCACTCCATTAGGCTCATCTTGTTCGCTTGGTTGTTGATACACACCAGTTTGCCAAGGACTTTGAGCTACACCTTCTTCGACATTGCCTTCGTCATCTACATCTTTAGCTTCACCTAAACCCAATTGGATTTGAGAAGATTGCACCACGTCTTTAAAAACATCTGAGTCTGGCAATACTTCCTTGTCTGAGAACCACCATGAAGAAGCTTCATCGAACACCACATTCCGGGATGTGTAGCACTTTCTGGTTGTAGGATCACAACATCTCCACCCTTTTCTTTGACTGTCATATCCTACAAAAATGCATCTAACAGCCTTCTTGTCCATTTTGCTACGTAAATGATCAGGTACAAATACATAGCAAACACATCCGAAAACTCTGAAATAACTAACTGAAGGTTTCATGTTCCACAATTTTTCAAAAGGTGAAGTAAAACATAACCTCTGTTGAGGAAGCCTATTGATCACAAATGCAGCCGTCCTCATTGCTTCAGCCCAAAAACGTCCTAGTACATTCTTCGCGTGAAGCATGCTTCGACAAATTTCTGCCAGATGCCTGTTCTTCCTTTCTGCTACGCCATTTTGTTGTGGAGTGCTAGCACATGTGAACTGATGGCGTATTCTGCATTCTTGAAGGAATTCACAAAACTCGTCTGATGTATACTCTCTCCCATTGTCACTACGTAGACAACGAATTCCTTTGCCAACTTCCGCTTCTGCTACCTCCTTAAACTCTTTGAACTTTGAAAAAGTTTCAGATTTTTCCTTCATGAAGTAAAACCACACATACCTTGAGAAGTCGTCAATGAAAGTCACCATGTATTTCATCCCAGCAATGGAAGCTTGTTTAATTGGTCCAAACACATCCGAGTGGACCAACTCTAGTGGTTTCTTCGCTTTAAATTTGGACTCTTCATACAGCAACTGGTGTGCTTTTCCATACTGACAGCCTGCACATACCGTGTCTTTTCTCACTTCAAGTTGTGGAAGTCCCTTCAACATCGACATCTTCATCATCACATCTAATTTGGAATAGCTAACGTGACCTAGCCGCATGTGCCACACGTCTGTCGTTTCATTCCTTCTTGTCTTGTCTACGTATGCGATTTCTGCAGACATTATGTAGACTGATTCCAACCTCTGTTCCTTCATCACCGGTTCTTCTATAATCTCCAGGTCCCGATAAACCTTCACATCTTCTGGACCAAAGAGAACAAAATGGCCAGAAGATATTAACTGTGCTACCGAGAGAAGATTTTTCTTCATACCTGGGACATGGTAGACATTTTGGAGCGGCACCTCGGTATCACTATGTTGAGGAGAGACTACCGTATTACCGATGTGAGCTATCGGTAGCTTTGAGTTGTTCGCCGTTACGACCACCCGGCTTCCCTTATACTCTGACAGGTTCTGCAGCTTCTCTTTATCACCCGTCATATGATTTGAGCATCCCGAGTCAACGATCCAATCTCTCTCGTAATCAATCTGTTCAGATGTTGTTGCTGTGAAAGCTAACTCCTCTCCTTTTGCAGCAAGTAGTGCCTCAGCATCCCATTCATCTTCAATCTGTTCAGACGTTGTTGTTGTAAATAATGCCTCAGCATCCCATTCATCTTCGCTTTTAGAAGCAGCCACGTTACTCTCCACCGACTTTTTCTTTGACCAACAAGCTTTTGCCATGTGACCCTTCTTCCCGCAATTGTAGTAGTTCCCTTCAAACTTTTTGCCATTGTCTTGATTCTTCGAAGCTCCCCCTGCACGAACGCTCCCTTCGCCTTGATGACTTCTTGCCTTGTCATCATTCTTTTTGAATCTACCGGTGGCATGTTGCTTGGAATTCCACCTGCCTCTATTGGCATAGAGTGCCTCTTCTTCCTTCTTCAACGAGACTCCTCCCATTTGCTTAGCTAAGGCTTCTTGACTAGCTAGCAAATTTTCGTATTCTACAAGCGACGGCTGAGTTTGCCATCCTTGTATGGCAGCAACGAAACTCCTGAATTCTGGCTTCAACCCATGGATGATGATTCGCTTCATCCTCGTATCACCAATAGGAGCCTCCGGATCCAACTCAGAAATCTCCCGGCATAGCGTCTTTACTTTATGAAAGTACTGTGCGACCATCATGTCGCGTTGTGCCACCGACAGCAACTCACTCTCTAAGAGTTGGAGCTTCGTATCGTTCTTCTTTGAGAACAGCTTGGCGAACGTATCCCAAGCTTCCTTCGGAGTTTTGGCATCACGTATATGCTCTAGCACATCTTCTTCGACTGTGGTCTTCAAGGCGAACATCGCTTTACCCGCTTTGATTCTCCACTTCCGTAAGATACCATTCGTGTCTTCTGCTTCTGGCGACGTAACCTCATTTCCATTTACTACTTCCCACAAGTCTTGGCCTTGCAAGTACGACATCATGCATGTAGACCAAGAATTGTAGTTTTGGTTGTTGAGTTTCTTGATTCCACCAACCACTTGAAGATCGCCCATCCTGACAGCGCAACTTGTCTTCAAACACGACGCCTACTGATGCTGACCCACGAAACTAATATAGAGTGCCCAGGAGAAACCTTGCTCTGATACCAGATTGTTGAACAAAGAGCTGACAAACGACAAGAAGAAAGACAAAAAAGAAAGAATATATAACTCACAAAACAGGAGGAATAAAGCTGCGAAGGAGATTAACAATTATTCAATGAAATGACTGCCTATTTATAGGCTTACAAAAGACACGTTGCACCAACATTTTACTGAGTCATAGGAACGTGGCAAAACAGATTCACTATCAACTAAAGAATCGGTAACAGCAAAATGACTAGGTAACTAAAGCTAGCTAATAATTCGGTAGACCACTAAGCCATTAGCTAATAAATAAATAAATAAATAAAAGAAGATGGTAATAAGCTTGGTCAACAAATGACCACGTGTTGGTGGCTGGTGTTGATATCTTCAATAATTCCTAGTTATAATGCAGACTCTTAGCCTCTTGAGTTGCTTGTCCTTCCTCAGGAATCACATGTTCCTATGACTTTTACTAGAACCAAAAGAAAACCTTCTTATCTCCAAGACTAACATTGCAACTCACTTAGTTCTATTCCTTCCCGCTCACAATCTAGTATTCTTTATCCCCTTTCACAAGTTTTCACATATAATCATGTCTCTTCCTCCCATAAGCACTTCATTATGTCTACTTCAACTGTAACCGAACCAAGAACATACACACAGGCAATCAAAATCGATTGTGAGAGAGAAGCTACGTAAGCTAAGATTGTTGCTTTAGTTGATTTTTAATAGCAGTTTTTATCTGTTACAAAAAAATAAGTAAATTATTGTTTCATACTATCAAAAAAATTCAATTAATACATTACTTCATTTCAATTGATTTTCCTTTTCAATAGCCATCTCAATTTTACAGTTGTTTTTATTTCTTGATAATTGAATTTTATTGTTTATAAGAATTTATTGATTTGTTGGAGCACATCTTAAAAGCTGTTGTGTAAATATAAAAAAAGAAAATAATAAAAAAAAGTAATCAGCCAAATTAATATTTTAATCAATTTTTATAATTGAGTTGTAATCCAACTTTCAATTGCATAATTAGGTACATTAATCCATACAACTCAAATATTTATTCTGAAAGTTTTAAAATATAAAAACTTTTTATTTGATATTACATGATATTTATTGTTTAACCCACATATTATTTTCATCCACCCAAACCCAGACCCTCTCGCAATTGATATCTTTTGTCACATGTGTTCCATCTTTGAACACGATAGCTTTCACATGTTTGTTCTCTTTGTCTATAATAGCTGCTGGAATATTTCCAGCCACGGAGTCAAGTGGGCCAAAGGACTATGGCCTAAAAATTTTAAATTGTATTGAAATATTTAAATAGTTTTATATATAATAAAAAATTATTATTAAATTTTTATATATTTAAAAATTTATTAATTAATTGTTATTTTAAAATTACTCAATTAAAATATTTTATATTTATAAATTAAATTTTTTAATCTTTTTATTAAATAAATTTTTATTCTTCTTCAATATTATTTAGTTCATTTAATTTTAATTAATTATTTTATTTTATTTTTATCATTCCCTATTTTTTATGATTCAAAAAATTTTATTTTTTATTTTTTATTTTTAAAATCTCAAGTCCAATACGTAAATATTTTTTAAATTATTTATTTATTATATAATTTAATTTTATACACTATTTTTATTATTAAAAAGTAATTATCTTACTTAGTTTCTAATCTATTTATATAATTGAAATTATTTTTTAAACTATCTAAATTTAGAGAAATAAATTTTAAATGTTTATAAATAAAAATATTTTATGAGTAATGTTTTATTAATTAATGAGTTCCATGGAATATTTGAATTTTAAAAAAAATTAATTTAGTTTTAAAAATATAAATTTAATGGATAGTAGGTTAAATAATTTAAATTTAAAAATATTTAAATATAAATTATGTATTATTTGTATAGATAATAGGTTAGATTATTTAAATTTTAAAAAAATAAATGAAATATTATTTTTATAGCTAATAGATTAAATAATTTAATTTTAAAAAAATAAATTTTATAATAAATATTATATTAAATTATTATATTTCTTTAATAGTATAATTTTTTTTATAAATTTGCACGTTAAAATTATAATGAAAAGAGGTTTTTAATGATAAATATTATTAAAAGTCGATTCTAGAGGTGAAGTATTAATTAATTAGTTGGTTGTTGATTGAAAAATATATTTATAAATATTAAAAATAAAGTTATTATTAATATATTTTATATTTTTTAACTATTTATTTTTTATTTTTTATTTTAAAAATTCAATTAAAAAATTTTGTTTTGATAAAACTATTTTTTATTCATTCTGTTTAAAAAAATATTTTAGTTAGATTATTTTTTACTTTTAAATTTCTATGTTATTCAGTATTTTAATTTTAACTATTTTACATACTATTTTTTTAACAAAAACTTATTCAGGTTATATCATTTTAATATTGAGTGTACATACTCTAACTAAATAAGATTTTCCCTTGGTACAAATCACTCAAGCTTTTTTCCAATTAAGAAAAATTACTATATATTTAATTTCTATAATATTAGAAAAACTTACTAATTGATTGTACAATTTTAAAAAATATATTAAAACGTTTTTAACGTTTGAAAAAGTCTACTAGTTTATCGCTTAATTAGTTTTAACTGTTAAATATTATAAAAAAATTTAAAACGCTCTTCATACGAAGAGATTAATTAGTAAATTTTTTAAAAATTTAAAAAACCAACTAATAAGTTTTTTAAAATTATAGAGACTAAATAGTAAAATATTTAATGGTAAAATTAATAGAGAGACTAATTAGTAGACTTTTTAAAACATTAAAAACTTTTTAATGTATTTTTAAAAATTGAAAGAGTAACTAACGAGTTTTTATATATCATAAAAATTAATTAAGTAGTAATTCTTCTTTAATTTAACTTGAAATGCATGTGAAAAACAATTGCAAAAATGATAAGGAAAATGGGATAAACAAAAAGACCAAGGCAAAAGATCAAAGCATAGTTTCAAGACCAAAAAAAAATTGCAGAAAACTGATAAATGCATATTTTATAAAAACTTTTTTTTTTTTTCTATTGAACTGGAATTGTATTACAAACTATGTCATTTAGCAAGAAGCTTCTAGGAATTTAGAATTTCAAGCTGTTTGGAACTGCTAATTTTTTGGAGGACTGAAATTGTAGTGCATAAACTTTCATCTCATAACCTATTGCCCATTTATTATTTTGATTCCACCTACATCGTGAATTCTAATTCATTCTAATTAGATATACTAAGCAAACTTAAATTAGAAAAAATAGTTAACTTTGTAATAATCATATCAAGAAATTTCATCATATCTCACCGTTTCAGACTCTACTTCATTATTAGACACTTTAGAAAATTGATTGTGCTATTTATCTAACGTTTTATTTTATGAATTTCTTTGCAACTTTGAATTTTATACATTATTAATTATTTTTGTTACTTTTGTTGATTTATAATGAACATTGATGCAAATGTTTTATGTATGAAGTATAATTTTTATTAAATATATTTCTTATTTGTGAATGATTCCAAATTATACAAGAAATATTCAATTAAACACGATAAATTATTTCGTTGATATATTAATTATTTGCAATATATTTATAATGAAAATAAGCAAAAGTTTCGATGGATTTTTAATATATTTGCAATTAATATTGTTGAAAATGGCCAAAATTCCTAAGGATTTTTTACGGACATATATCTCTAATATTTAACAATGTTCATAAAATTTAAAATAAATTCATTACTTAATAATTGTCATAAAATTTAAAATAAATTCATAAAACTTAACAATGTTCATAAAATTTAAAACTAATCTATGAATTTGTTGAACCATCTGATAGAGAAGTAGAATCTGCAGTTGTATTATGCGGTGAAGATTTTTTTTTTTTTGTTCTTTAATGATTTCATCTGATCTTTTATTTGTTTTTCTATCTGCACTCGCATTTGCTCTTGCATTTGCTCTATGTCTTCTTTCGTTTTGATCCGGTTTTGCTCTAATATTTGTTCAACATTTTCTAAAGAAAATATAGTTTGAGAAGGTCCTCCAGGATGAGTTGATGTGCATGAGAAAGAGGTAGTTGGAGTTCCTGATTTTGCAATATCAGAAGATCCAAAACCATAAACCCTCCCTTTACTATTTCCAGAAATTTCAATCCACTTATTCAAATCAAAAGCAGACTGACTCTCACAATTGTCATTCACATTTTCAGCAATGAAACTCAAATAAGCTCTCTAAGTAAAAAAAAAACATCATAATAAACATTTTATTAACCATACACAACTAATAATAACATAACAAATAGAAAAATAACAATAAATAAGCAAAAAGTAACTTACATCAACTCGTCGTGATTTTCTATCAATGAAAACACCTTGACTCTCATTTTTTGTGTGAGTTGCACGAAATAGTTCAAGTTGAGTTGGTTGCCTACCTAACTTCTTTGCCTACAAAAAAGAAATAATCACACAACACAAACTTCATGAATAATTTCTAACCATCTATATAAAAACAGAATTGTATAAATAAAAGTAAGAAATAAAAGAGTTATACCAATTTATTCTCATGAACCTCCAGTTTTATTGAACCACCAGAGTGTTTCGTAATAGTCCCATCTTTTTCTATATTTCTATTTGCTTTACCAGCTTTTGATTTCTTTCTCCACTCTGGTGTACTCCAATATGCTACAAGTTCATTCCATATCTCTGTTTCCATCCATTCTGGTCCTAAATTGTATAGATAAGCAACATCTGTCTTCTGGTGCATGCTTAACAATTCGCTACTAACTCTATTAAGAGTGTCTCGCAGTCTTTCTTTATCTACATTTTCCCAAGTAATTCGAACCATATCTTCTTCACTCTCATCCCATATATATCGACTTTACAAATAACAATCAGTGTTATATAAATTTAATAAACTTAATTCTGTCCAAAATTTTTGCAACAAATGTTGTTCATCGCTAAATTCGTTGGAAATTCCAAATTCATCTATGAACAATCTATTGCTAATCTATCGGAAATAATCTGTTGCTAATCTATCTGAAATAATTAGCGACGGAAAATTTCCGTCGGAAATATTAACACATTTTAACAAACATTCTCACAAATCCGTCGCTAATCTGTTAAAATTCATTCACAAAAAATAATTTCCTGCTTTTATTTAGATATTTCTTGTAATTAAATAATTTATAATTAAAAATCATATTTAATATAAACCAAACATTAATAATTATAATTAATGTTCATAATACTTAACAATATTCATAAAATTTAAAATAAATCCATAATATTTAACAATGTTCATAAAATTTAAAATAAATTCATTACTTAATAATGATCATAAAATTTAAAATAAATCCATAAAACTTAACAATGTTCATAAAATTTAAAACTAATCTATGAATTTGTTGAACCATCTGATAGAGAAGTAGAATCTGCAGTTGTGTTATGCGGTGAAGATTTTTTTTTTGTTCTTTAATGATTTCATCTGATCTTTTATTTGCTTTTCTATCTGCACTCGCATTTGCTCTTGCATTTGCTCCATGTCTTCTTTCGTTTTGATCCGGTTTTGCTCTAATATTTGTTCAATATTTTCTAAAGAAAACATAGTTTGAGAAGGTCCTCCAGGATGAGTTGATGTGCATGAGAAAGAGGTAGTTGGAGTTCCTGATTTTGCAATATCAGAAGATCTAAAACCATAAACCCTCCATTTACTACTTCTAGAAATTTCAATCCACTTATTCAAATCAAAAGCAGACTGACTCTCACAATTGTCATTCACATTTTCAGCAATGGAACTCAAATAAGCTCTCTAAGTAAAAAAAAAAACATAATAAACATTTTATTAACTATACACAACTAATAATAACATAACAAATAGAAAAATAACAATAAATAAGCAAAAAATAACGTACATCAACTCGTTATGATTTTCCATCAATAAAAACACTTTGACTCTCATTTTTTGTGTGAGTTCCACGAAATAGTTCAAGTTGAGTTGGTTGCCTACCTAACTTATTTGCCTACAAAAAAGAAATAATCACACAACACAAAATTTACGAATAATTTTTAATCATCTATATAAAAACAGAATTGTATAAATAAAAGTAAGAAATAAAAGAGTTATACCAATTTATTCTCATGAACTTCCAGTTTTATTGAACCACCAGAGTGTTTCGTAATAGTCCCATCTTTTTCTACATTTCTATGTGCTTTACCAGCTTCTGATTTCTTTCTCCACTCTGGTGTACTCCAATATGCTATAAGTTCATTCCATATCTTTGCCCGATCCGTCGGAAAAAATTAGCGACATGACTTTAAGCGACGGATTTGAGTCCGTTGGAAATCCGTCGCTGAAAGTTTTAGCGACAGATTTTTTACTATCAGCGACGGAAAAATCCGTCGCTGATAGTCTGTTTTTTTTAGTGTAAATTGTATAGATAAGCAACATCTGTCTTCTGGTGCTTGCGTAACAATTCGCTACTAACTCTATTAAGAATGTCTCGCTGTCTTTCTTTATCTACATTTTCCCAAGCAATTCGAACCATATCTTCTTCACTCTCATTCTATATATGTCGACTCTACAAATAACAATCAGTGTTATATAAATTTAATAAACTTAAAATGCATATTAGAAATTTTAGAATATAAGTTGTATTTACCTGAAAAAGTCCGAAGAGCTCGTATTTTGTCTTTAAAGGTATTTCTGACCAAGTTTTCCATAGAGCAGTGTAGCGCATCTTAATATCATTAGTAACTGATCTAGTAAATGTGGAATCTAAAAAATTACAATATTTTTATATATAATGAGTAGTTGTAAATAATAATCAAATACACTGATCAATTTAACAATACATATTAAAGTAGAGTTGAATGAAGGCACATAAAGTAAACCGACCAAGCCGAACTATACCTATCCAGGAGTAATATATATTAATAAAATTATATATTATTATTATTATTATTTTGAAATTTATAAAATGACTTATTCTCTTAAAATTAAAAATATATATATATATATATTTTAAAAGGTCAGTAAAATTTAATAGGAGTGTAATTTCATCAACTGTATATGGCCATGACGAATCAGATGGACAACTTAATTAGTCAGTAAAATTACTCAATAAGTTTATCACAGTTGTCTTAATTTTGCATGTAGAATTCGATATACTTATAATGCAGAACTTGAGATGAATCAAAGAATGAAATAACTAGACTAATTACACCAGCACTTCTAGTGAAAAAAAAAATGAAAGTCAGCTCGTAGAAGGTGCAGTTATTCCTAGTTTAGGTAATATAATGATTAATAAAGGTAATATTTAATTAGATAATATATATTTTATTTTAAATTTGATAAATAACAAAAAACTGTAATTCTTACTATATTAAATAGTGTTAAATTTTTACTAGAATTATAATTTTTATTTTTTAATTAATTTCTTTTTTCGTAATATGAATCACAGGAAAAAGTATTTTTTATTTCTATATTTTATTTTTTAAAAAAAAATGATTGAATTTTTTTTTAAAATTGTGGGATAATGTTTAATTTGAATTATAATAAAAAACTTCTCCAAAAAGTATTTAAGTAAAATAAATATTAAATTTTTTTTTAATATAAATAATTCGGTTTGACTAATCTAGATTCATATTGGGCAAACCCATTAAAGAGACAAAACGTTCATTCCCAAATTTTTAAAAGTGTAAGAAGAGATTCACGCTATTTTATCTTATTTCCGGAAATGAATTAAAATTTATATATACTCTATAATTTATTTTAATAACGAATTTTTCCTATTTTAAGTCAAAATGTATGTTTAATACCAAAATCCCTTCGGTCTTTAAAAGTTTGCAGCCTAATTGTCTTGAGATAAAATCTATTGATCCTTCTTTTCCCTACTCTGCTTTAGATCTTATGACATTTTCTATCACTATTCGTGTTTGGTCCGACTAGAAAAAATCACACCCTGCTATCTTTTAGAAGTCTCCACCTTTCTGATCAATTAAATAGAATGTGGATGGCTGATCATTAGGCAAACCTAGTTCTAGTATAATTGGCGGTGTTCTACGCAATTTGCAAGGCAATTTCTTGCATCTCTTCTCTTGCATTAATGCTGGTTGCAATGATTCAAACCTTAGATAGCTGAAAGCTATAACTAAAGCTTTGTAAATTTCCAAAGATTTCCCTTTTGCCACTTCTTGCGATAGTATTTTTATCAAAAGCGTATTCAAAGATTGCTTTATCATGGTCACTGATCTCAACTCTGCTCCTTCATTATGAACTGTTTGGATACCTTGTCTTACGTTGAGTTCATCCACACACCTCGTCAAGCAAATTCAGCTGTTCATTCTCTAGCTAAACAAGATGTCTTTCACAATAGTAATTTTGTAGCCTTTCTCTAATTTAATATATTTTTTCTTTATATATATCTTAACTTAATTGTGAACGTTGCTTTTATAGTTCTTAACGTAAATTGGCATGGGTTAGGTTTTGAGCCCCTTCTTCTTTTATCTGCAATACAATCTCTTGGTTTATAAAAAAAGACAATTAGTTAAGTCTCTAATTATAATATTATTCTGTAATTATATATATATTTTATGAATTTCTTATATTCCTCTTTCTCTTTTATATATAATATAGAATTAAATTATATATTCCTCTATTATTAGCAATTCATGTATTTTATTACTCTTATAAATAATATTAACAATGATGCATGTGTTAATTTAAGAATTATTTATTTTTTCTTTAAAATTTTTTGCTTATATACTTTATATTTTTTATATATAGTATTAAAAATGTGAGTACTAAGAAATTAATATTATAATGATACTTATAATTTAAATTTTGCAGTTAAAAAATTCATGTAATAACATAGTAAAAATAAAATAAAATATTTTGCATTACTAACAGGTAAAAACAAATTGTAGTTAAAAGTTATTATTGTAATATCATAAAATTATTCATGTATTCTTAGTTCAATGTTATGTTTGTTGAATTAAAATTTTATAAAAAATATGATTTTTAATTAAAATTTTCAAAGTTTTTATATTCAAATATTCTTTATAAAAAATAATTTAAAATTATTAAAAATTAGAAACAAACTTTTTAATTTAAATGGTTTTGTGTTTTTTGATAAAATTTTATTTGAAGTATAATAATAGTCTTTTTAATCAATGATAAAGTTAATTAGAGTTTAACTTCAAATAGAGCTAAGAAATTAAAAATATAGTAAAAAAATTATAGAATAAATATGTAGATAATTTTGGTAGTATAAAGTTTGATTTGAATAATAAAACTAATTTAACTAAACAATCCAATTATTTTTTTTTAATTAATTATAATTTTTAACCAATTAAAATAAAGAAAAATTGTAATTAAGAAATCTAATCATGGGTATTTGGGACTTCCCACCTTTATATATTTATAAATATAAATCGAAGAAATAATTTTATATTTATACATAGGAATTTAAACTAAGTAGGGTTTTAAAGAGAAATTATTTAGTACTTTCATAATATTAAGGGATATGAACGTTATTTTACTCTTAATTAATAAAATTAAAATATTTATTTATATAGAACAATTAAAAAAAAAACTACTAATCCATTAAATTATTTTTATTCATGTAAATAGTGAAAAATACCGCCTCCTCGTGCTCCGCAATACTGCTATAACTTTCCAGTTTGAAATCTAAAATTTCAATCGAAATCAAACAACAAAGCCAACAAAACTTCAATTGGAAAAAAGGCCAAAAGACAAGAACAGTCCCAAGACCAAAAGATTACAGCAAACCAGTAAAATGCAAATGGCAAGGAATGGACAGAACTGCATTCACATTTTTACTGAGAGAATTGAAAACCTGCAGGTTACCTGTTGTGAAACTTTGGTCGACATTTGGAGAGGGGAAACAATTGAATGTGGGCATTCAACAACATGATTGTAAATTCCAACTCCCAAAACATTACACACAGGAGGATCTTAAATCTATCAATCATTAGTTTTAAAGGCGTTGTTTCCTTATATCAATTTTCAGTCTCAAATAGATCAAGCAGTCCAATCATTGTATATACAACAGTTGCATTGAATAATTTCTCCACCGAAGGTTCTTCTCCCGGCAACCCAGATCTAACTCATGCCTCTGATTTGGACCGTGGTGACTAAACAACTTTCTGGATTCCTCCCATAATCTGCCGGAAAACTCTTTCCATGTTTTTTTTTTATGAATAGAATGATTTTATCAACCAGAGATTAAGGCAGTAGCTTCAGAGCTAACTGCAAAACATGAACCAAAGCTAAAGCAAAACAGGAACGAAATACACAGCAAACACATGGATTAAAAAAAAAAAACATAACAAAATACACAGCTAAAGTATTGTAAAACAGCAACCAACAGCCCAACTACACCGAAAAACAAAACCAACTCCATGCCAAAGCATGAAACTACAGCAGAGAAACGACAAAGGGCCAAAGTAACCCAATGAACGAAAGGAACCAAAGCAAAACGAGTCCAAAAAAATTTAAAAAACAAGAAATCAACTTAGATTATTAAAGAGTTGAAAATCCTCTGAATGTGAAATGCATTTTCATTTAATTGGAGCCGCAATTGAACTTTCAATTGCATGACGTACATGAACCCAGACAATTCAAATATTTATTCTCCAAGTCTCAAAGTACAAAGACAGTTTATTTGAGATCATAGATGATATTTATTGTTTAGCCAATGGTAGGAGCCCGAGTGACCACGTTATTTTCATCCACCCAAACCCTAACCCTGTCGGTCCTAAAGTCCTTTGTCACAGGCGTTCCCTCTTTGAGCACAGTTGCTTTCACATTTTTATTCTCTTCCTCTATGGTAGCCGCTGCAGAATCTCCATTCGCTCCAACGAGCTCCGGCCATGTGGTCTTGCCTGCAAAAGTTTAATATTTAGAATTAGGCCCATGACCAAGAATAGTGATTCATTAATGTAGAAAAAAAGATGATTAAAAAGGACTTGCATATAATTATAAACAAGGGTTATATACCTGAATCGCTTGCCATTCTCTTCTCGATCTTTAATTCTCAAAGGTTGAAGCCTTAAAGGTTATCAAGTTTCTTGGTGATTTTGGTTTTAAGTGCAGGTTTATATAAGACTGAAACAGACTGCTCTATCAATCTGTAGTGGTTTAAATTAATTGCTGCAGCCGACTTATTTGAATTCTGGCTTCATATCACCTTTGGCATTTTGGCTCTATTCTCTTTTTTATTAATTGAATAGCTTTATTCCCTCGTGGCTTCTTACTTATGAAAAGCTTATCCCTTCTTATTTTTTAGGGAATTAATTGCTTAACCCAACGTGATTTCTATATGATCTGTCTAATAAATCTACGAGTTCCTAAATTTATTATTTTAAAATGTTTAATTTTCATCACAATATTTTAAATTTAATAATATTTACTATAAAAGAATCAAAATTTTTCGAACTCTGAGCGAAATAATTTTTTAACGTGATCTTTATGTTTGAAATTGAATAAAATACTATGATTTAGATCATTATTTATTACCACTGTTCATGAAACTACATATGCTTATATATGAATGCTAATTTATATCCATACATATATTTTATAATAATTATTTATATCATTTGATCTCTAATATAATCACATAGTATTTAATATGAATTACATTCACATGATTTAGAGAATAATATAGCTAAACTTTTACTAAAAAATAAGAAAAAATTTTGGCGATGATTTTATATCTTATAATTAGAGTGAAAGATTTATTTTGCTAATTACAGTGAAAGATTTATTTTTAAACGAGAATTATAAAATGTAGATTTATGTGTTATTATTAAATTAGAGGTATTTCTAATTAGATTAGATTTAAAAGATTTATTATTATAAATATGGTTAATAGATAAATTTTATTATTAATTTTTATGGATTTTTTTTCAAATTATGAATAATAAAATTTATCTATTAACCATATTTATAATAATAAATCTTTTAGATCTAATCTAATTAGAAATACCTCTAATTTAATAATAACACATAAATAGATTTATGTTTTATAATTCTCATTTAGAAATAAATTTTCACTCTAATTAGTAAAGTGTATTCCACTCAAATTATAAGTTAATAAGTTAATATATAAAGAAAAATAGTTGGTTAATTATGAATAAAATAAATTAATATATATTAATTTTATTATTGATTATAATAAGTTAATCTATTGAATCGCGGTTGTCGAAACCGGTCAAAAATAATCTTTCCGGTTATCAATAATTTTATAACTGCAGATAGTGGTAAAAGATCGAATCCGCAGAGAATTGTAAACTTATCTATTTTCCTCAATAAGACCAAGAGAATTAACTGAAAGCACAATTGAAAACAAGTAACGGAAAGCGGAATAAAAATAAATTGCGATAAAAGTAAAAAGGGGTTTGAGATTGATTTGACTAAACAACTATTGAAAGCAATTAAATCAGCAAGTAATTAAAATAAAAGAGAAATTCAATATGAGAAAGGTCTAGTTGAAGATATGGATCCACCTTGGTTGTTTGGATTGATCATTGAAACTTAGATTGTCTTGATTGATTCAATAGATTAGTTATGAGGTGAAAGACGCTTCTCATCACCATGTCTCTCCTTATGATTAAATCAATTAGGGAACGTCCTCTAATCAATTACTAATTAACAAATTGCCAAGGAACGTCCTTGGGCCATAGGCATCAAAACAATTGTCAATTGCATGAAGAAATAGAGAGATCCAATCCTAGCTACTCCAAACGCATGAAGATGGTGCTAGATCATACAATTCCTTAGTTTTTATACCAAGTGTTCTTAGGTCAGAATATTTTCAGCAATTACGGACTAAAAATAATCCCAACTAACAATCAATTACCTTGCAATCAAGAATCAAGTGGCCAATTTGATCAAAACAAGAAAGCAATCATGGAATTAAAGCATCAATTGCATGAATATTGAACAAAATCAAAGACAATAGTTTATGATCAGATCTCACAATCCATTAAATAACCTTAGTTTCAACCAATCCTCAACTAGAATAGGAGGTTTCAGCCACTCATGGCTGAACCAAAACAGAAAATAGAAGAAGAGGGCAAGAAAAGAAGAACTGGCGGTGGAGAAGGTGGAGGTGGAGCGACTGCCGAACCTTGGAGGAGATGGGGTGAATGAATTCTGCTCTTCTTGTCTTCTTGAGGCCTTTTTATATGTCTTGAGAGGCTGCCTAGGGTTTCTTGGCAGTCCATGTGATCAAACATAAATTAACCACATTTTTATTATCTTTATTATTGTTTATTTACACATTTTTTTAGCTTAATTTATAGTTTTTACCTTGTTTTTACAGAAAAGGAAGAAATTGAAAAAATAGAGAAAAAGTGCAGAAAATAACAGAAAAGTGATTGGGTCAGTAACTTGCCCAAATCACTCGCAGAGACTGGCCAAATCACTCGCAGAGACAGAAAACTGAAACTGGACAGACTCACAGAAAGCGATTGGGGCAGATAGACCAAGCGATCTGCCCAAATCACTGCCCCAATCACATTACCAGCAGAAATTGACAGCAGAGGCGGAAAAAGAGCAGAAAATTCGAATTCAAAGAAAAGATGTCCAAATCCACTTCAAACACCACAAGATCAGTCCCAAGAGCCACACCCTTCACTTAGAGAGTTCCATTCTCAATCAAATACAAAATCCAAAGAGAAATCAAAGACTACAAAGAAGACCAAATCAAAGTGAGATTTCAAAACCCTAATCAAATTGGACTTGGGACTCTCCAGCTATAAAAGGACAGCATCAAAATCATCTCGGCATCATCTCTCAGCCTCAGAAATTCTCCAGAATCGCAACAACCTTCTTTCTTCTTTCTTTTGTGTATTTTGTCCACCATGAGTGGCTAATTTTATTCTTTTCTAGTTGAAATTGAGGAAATTTAGATTTGTGATGAATTGGGAGATTTAAAACTCCATTGTTAAACTCTTGTTTGCTTTCAATATTTATGCAACTAGATCTTTTCCATAATTATTACTTTGCTTTTAGAATCAATAAGGGCCCGTTGCTTTTAAATTGCTTGAGTAATAAATTGTTTGAATGATTTAGGTCCGTAATTGCTTAGATTATTTGAGCATATATATAATCAGTTGCATAATCTAGACTTAACCACGCGGTTGGCAAGGATAGAATTGGGTTTCTCTAAGTCTTAATGCAATCAACAGTTGTTCGATGCTAAATGCCCCAAGGACGTTCCTTGGCAACTTGTTGATTAGTGTTTGGTTAGCGAACGTTTCCTAATCAAACTAAAACTAAGGAGGAATTTGGATTGTGAGAAACGTCTTCCACAACCAAAACTAATTTATTGAAATAAAATAGGAGTCCTAGATAATCAATGATCAATTCTGAACAAACTGAAATAGACTCATACTTCAACTAGAATCCTTCTCCCATTGAGATTTTCATTCATTTAAAATTATTGCTTTCTTTTGCTATTTAATTCATTATCATCAAAACAAAACCCCCCTCTTTTATTTACTTGTTATTTACCTAGTCATTATTAGGAAAATCTTTGGTGTCAATTCCCTGTGGTTCGACCCTATTGCCATTATCTACAAGTTTATTGTTGATTGTTTAATAGGTTTATTTTTGACAGCTTCGACAACCGCTTATCAAAAATTGGCGCCGTTGCCGGGGAATTGATTTAAACTAACGTATTTTCCCTTTATGACCAAGTCTGGCCGTAAAGACACTCTTCTTTACGACCCGGAGATTGAAAAAACTGCCAAGAGCTTAAGGAAGCAAGCAAATTTAAGGAACCAAGCCTCAAAATCATCTTCATCAACAACTCCATCTTATAGACTAGCTACTGCCCCTACTGCAGAAATTTCTGCACCAGCAGAAACTTCCATCATCGCACCTACTACCACTGAATTTGCACCAGAAACTGAACTTCTGGTTATGGCAGAAAATCCAGCAATGGCAGAACCCCCTGCTGCATGTGAAGAAGCTGAAAATCAAGATAGAAACTTGCCTATCCAAGAACCTCAGCCACGGGAAAGAACTCTCGGAGAGCTAGCTGAACCAGCAGGAGACCAAGCACCCTTATGCATTGAATATCCCCCATTGACAGCACCATTTGAGTTAAAAACAGGTTTGATCCATCTCCTTCCCAAATTCAGAGGCCTAGAAAATGAAGATCCTCACAAGCATTTGAAGGCATTCCACGTTGTGTGCTCAACCATGAGACCCCAAGGTATTCCAGAAGAGGATATCAAACTTAGTGTAATACCCGGCTAGAATCCGGCATCGGAATTCCTGCCCTCCGGCAGAATCTAGGGTGTTGGATCTCTCTAGAAGGGTAACATGTATTTTCTAAATGTTTTTATAATGATTTCAATGGTTTTAATTGAAATAGAATTGAGTTTTGAAGAGAAAAGACCAAGGAGGCGTTTGCCAGGTTCGGCCGCCGAAAGTGGAGTTCGGCCGCCGAACATGGAAAGGCTTCGGGAGTGCTTTTGGCCTCCGAAAGTCTTGTTTGAACGAGCCAAGGTTCGGCCGCCGAAAGTCAAGTTCGGCCGCCGAACATGCATGAGTTTAGGGGGCACGTTAGGCTGCCGAAGGTCTTTGACCAGGCCACCTATAAAGGACCCTCAGATCGGAAATGGGTGAGTTTTCTCCCCATTCTCGAGCTCAGGTGAGTTTATGCCTTCCTTTGGTCGTTTTCGTGTTTTCTCTACCCATCTCTCAAGTTTTTCATGATTTCTACCCTTGTGTTTGAAGATTTAAAGCTTAAAAGGAGTTTTGGGAGCTTGGAGCTTTTGGAGCTTGGATTCTCCACACCTCCGAGTTAGGGGTCACACCACCCTCGATCTTCAAGAGGTAAGTGTAGATCCTTGTTTCCCCAGTGTTTTCATGAAGTTTTATGAAGTTTTTGATGGTTGAGTATGGGTAGATATGCATGTTTAGGTTTATGTGGGTTTTATACCCAATGTATGTTATGTGATGCTTGTGTTGAGGAGTTTATGTTAGTTTATGCTCCTTTATGCTTGTGGGAGTGAGTATGCATGATTGGGAGAGAGTATGTGAGGATTTGGGTATATTTGAGTTTGGTTTTTGGCTTGGCAGAATCGGACCTGTCGTCCAGAGGGGACCAGGTTCGGCCGCCGAAAGGAGTTTCGGCCGCCGAACCTGCATGGGAGGCAGTCTTTAGGCTGCCGAATGTGCCCCCGAAGGAGGGACTTTCGTTTCTGTCCTAGGGTTTCGGCCGCCGAACCTGCCGCCGAACCTACCCGAGTTTCGTCTCTGGAAGGGACTTTCGGCCGCCGAAGGTGCCGCCGAAAGTGCCCTGTCCAGCCGTTTCTTGGGCGTTTTCCATGCATGTTTAAGTGATGTTTGGGGGGGTTTTTGGGGAGTTGTTTATGAGTTGTTAGAGTATGTTTGGCACCTCATTCGAGTCCACCTGTGTAGGATCGGACCCGAGAGACCGAGGAGGCCATCAGTGTTAGCAGTTGCAGAGTCAGTCAGCGTCTGCTAGGAGGTGAGTAGAACTAACTCAATCTTTTATTTTAAAGAAAATCAAATGTCTAATGCATCTTTTATTTTAAGAATTCAAATGCCTAAAGCATATGCATGCATCATGTTTATATGTAATAGGATGATTGCACTAGTTTCACGAAGGTGACGCATTGCATTATTTCATGTTGATGCTGAGGTAGGGTGGACCGAGGCGACTTCAATAGCCCATATCTGTCACGAGTCTTGTCTTAGTCCTTTGAGAGCCGGACAAGTACATGTAGGAAAGTCCATGTGAGCTCTCTGAGGACCAGACACCATGTCATGTATGTTACAGGCCTTTGTGAGCTCCTATGGGGGAGCCGGGCACCGACAGAGGGTATTTTTGAGGTCATGTCCATCCTCTGAGAGAAAAGATGCTAGCATTTTACGAGGACTCTCAGAAACCAGGTTCCGTGGGGAATGTATGCTTGTGTGAACCCCGAGACGGAAAAAGTTATGTGATTTCTTTGTGATATGACGCATTCATGAAAGCATGGAATAAAAGAAAGAATAAAATAAATAATGAATAATAAAATGAACCGTTTTTCTCTGTTTCTACTCACTGGGCTTTTTAGCTCACCCCTTTCCCCTAACCCCAGTGTTGCAGGTTTAAGTCAGAGTCCAGAGGCTGCAGGGTAAAGTCAAGGTTAAGATATGCATGTTGTAATAGCTTAGATTATGTTTATGTTTAGTATGTTAGAAGTGGACATGTATTATAAATTCATGTAAGATAATGTATGTAACTGATAGTAGAGTTTATGTTTATGGATTAGAGTGTGCTTGGCCCTATAGACTGGTTAATCCCTGTTGTAGCATGGTTATGAAATGTTTTTATGTTGAGTTGAGAACCAAACTTGAGGCATGTAATGTTACCCCATTGGAGTATATGATGAGGACTTCAGTGGAGGTTTTATGATTTTATGACTTATGATGTATATATTTCATGTCAGGATACATGCACAGGTCAGGTTTGGGTTCAACAGATGTTCGGTTTTCATGTTTTTATGGTTAAGTTTTAATCATGTATGGGATTTGACCAGGTAATTGTATGTATGTTTGGCTTGCTACGGGTCCCGGCGGCCTTAAACCGATCTGGATCCTAGCGCCGGTGGCGGTTCGGGCCGTTCCAGAGGGGTATCGGTTTCCGGGTCGTTACAGAGTGGTATCAGAGCTTAGGGCCTCAAGAGTACGATGTGTTGAGCGATGTGCTCAGGGATTTGAGATATCTCACATCGGAAAGAGGTTGTCATAGAGGTTGTGTTAGTAGGGCAAGCACATTAAGAAAGATTAAGAGTAAGAGCATGTCCACTAGGATAGGATGTCGAGTCCTGTCTTGCTACGATGATATGTTCTTATGTTATGTTTTTTTTATGCATGAGTAGTTGGGGAACATTCGGGGACGAATGTTTTTGTAAGGGGGGTAGAATGTAATACCCGGCTAGAATCCGGCATCGGAATTCCTGCCCTCCGGCAGAATCTAGGGTGTTGGATCTCTCTAGAAGGGTAACATGTATTTTCTAAATGTTTTTATAATGATTTCAATGGTTTTAATTGAAATAGAATTGAGTTTTGAAGAGAAAAGACCAAGGAGGCGTTTGCCAGGTTCGGCCGCCGAAAGTGGAGTTCGGCCGCCGAACATGGAAAGGCTTCGGGAGTGCTTTTGGCCTCCGAAAGTCTTGTTTGAACGAGCCAAGGTTCGGCCGCCGAAAGTCAAGTTCGGCCGCCGAACATGCATGAGTTTAGGGGGCACGTTAGGCTGCCGAAGGTCTTTGACCAGGCCACCTATAAAGGACCCTCAGATCGGAAATGGGTGAGTTTTCTCCCCATTCTCGAGCTCAGGTGAGTTTATGCCTTCCTTTGGTCGTTTTCGTGTTTTCTCTACCCATCTCTCAAGTTTTTCATGATTTCTACCCTTGTGTTTGAAGATTTAAAGCTTAAAAGGAGTTTTGGGAGCTTGGAGCTTTTGGAGCTTGGATTCTCCACACCTCCGAGTTAGGGGTCACACCACCCTCGATCTTCAAGAGGTAAGTGTAGATCCTTGTTTCCCCAGTGTTTTCATGAAGTTTTATGAAGTTTTTGATGGTTGAGTATGGGTAGATATGCATGTTTAGGTTTATGTGGGTTTTATACCCAATGTATGTTATGTGATGCTTGTGTTGAGGAGTTTATGTTAGTTTATGCTCCTTTATGCTTGTGGGAGTGAGTATGCATGATTGGGAGAGAGTATGTGAGGATTTGGGTATATTTGAGTTTGGTTTTTGGCTTGGCAGAATCGGACCTGTCGTCCAAAGGGGACCAGGTTCGGCCGCCGAAAGGAGTTTCGGCCGCCGAACCTGCATGGGAGGCAGTCTTTAGGCTGCTGAATGTGCCCCCGAAGGAGGGACTTTCGTTTCTGTCCTAGGGTTTCGGCCGCCGAACCTGCCGCCGAACCTACCCGAGTTTCGTCTCTGGAAGGGACTTTCGGCCGCCGAAGGTGCCGCCGAAAGTGCCCTGTCCAGCCGTTTCTTGGGCGTTTTCCATGCATGTTTAAGTGATGTTTAGGGGGGGTTTTTGGGGAGTTGTTTATGAGTTGTTAGAGTATGTTTGGCACCTCATTCGAGTCCACCTGTGTAGGATCGGACCCGAGAGACCGAGGAGGCCATCAGTGTTAGCAGTTGCAGAGTCAGTCAGCGTCTGCTAGGAGGTGAGTAGAACTAACTCAATCTTTTATTTTAAAGAAAATCAAATGTCTAATGCATCTTTTATTTTAAGAATTCAAATGCCTAAAGCATATGCATGCATCATGTTTATATGTAATAGGATGATTGCACTAGTTTCACGAAGGTGACGCATTGCATTATTTCATGTTGATGCTGAGGTAGGGTGGACCGAGGCGACTTCAATAGCCCATATCTGTCACGAGTCTTGTCTTAGTCCTTTGAGAGCCGGACAAGTACATGTAGGAAAGTCCATGTGAGCTCTCTGTGGACCAGACACCATGTCATGTATGTTACAGGCCTTTGTGAGCTCCTATGGGGGAGCCGGGCACCGACAGAGGGTATTTTTGAGGTCATGTCCATCCTCTGAGAGAAAAGATGCTAGCATTTTACGAGGACTCTCAGAAACCAGGTTCCGTGGGGAATGTATGCTTGTGTGAACCCCGAGACGGAAAAAGTTATGTGATTTCTTTGTGATATGACGCATTCATGAAAGCATGAAATAAAAGAAAGAATAAAATAAATAATGAATAATAAAATGAACCGTTTTTCTCTGTTTCTACTCACTGGGCTTTTTAGCTCACCCCTTTCCCCTAACCCCAGTGTTGCAGGTTTAAGTCAGAGTCCAGAGGCTGCAGGGTAAAGTCAAGGTTAAGATATGCATGTTGTAATAGCTTAGATTATGTTTATGTTTAGTATGTTAGAAGTGGACATGTATTATAAATTCATGTAAGATAATGTATGTAACTGATAGTAGAGTTTATGTTTATGGATTAGAGTGTGCTTGGCCCTATAGACTGGTTAATCCCTGTTGTAGCATGGTTATGAAATGTTTTTATGTTGAGTTGAGAACCAAACTTGAGGCATGTAATGTTACCCCATTGGAGTATATAATGAGGACTTCAGTGGAGGTTTTATGATTTTATGACTTATGATGTATATATTTCATGTCAGGATACATGCACAGGTCAGGTTTGGGTTCAACAGATGTTCGGTTTTCATGTTTTTATGGTTAAGTTTTAATCATGTATGGGATTTGACCAGGTAATTGTATGTATGTTTGGCTTGCTACGGGTCCCGGCGGCCTTAAGTCGATCTGGATCCTAGCGCCGGTGGCGGTTCGGGCCGTTCCAGAGGGGTATCGGTTTCCGGGTCGTTACACTTAGAGCCTTCCCTTTTTCCCTTGACGACTATGCCAAAGAATGGCTATTCTACTTGCCACCCGGATCCATCACATCATGGGCTGATATGGTAAGAGCATTCTTGAGAAAATTCTTCCCAACCTCAAAAGCCATAGGCATCCGTCGAGAAATAAGTGGCATAAGGCAAAAGCACTCCAAAGGCTTATATGAGTACTGGAAGAGGTTCAAAAAGTTATGCACAAGCTGCCCTCGGCATGATATTTCTGACCAATCTCTCATTGAGTACTTCTATGGAGGTCTGTTACCCTCAGAAAGAAAGTTTATTGATGCAGCCTGTGGAGGATCGATTGAACAGAAATCACCTCGAGAGATGAAGGACTTAATTTCCACCATGGCTGTAGCTTCTCAGCAATTTGGAGACCAAGAGCAACCACTAAGAAGGGTAAATGAGGTGAGTACATCCATTTTAGCATCCCAAATTTCTGATCTCACCAATGCTGTCCGTAGCCTTGTTGTGGGTCAAACCCAACAAGTCCAGCAGATTCAGCAGCCCAAGACATGTGGAATATGTGCCAACAACCACCCAACTGATCTATGTCCTTCCCTTCAAGAGGAGGACCAGCAAGTCAATGCTGTTGGAGGCTTCAATGGGCAAAGAAGGTATGATCCCTATGCAAATACTTATAATCCAGGTTGGAGGGACCATCCAAATTTCAGTTATGCAAGGGGAAATCAATATCCAAGCTACCAGCAAAGGAATCAAGCTCAAGCTGCACCTCAGAACTCTAATGCACCTCTTGAAGAGATTGTGAAGACTTTAGCAAATACCGTACAAAATCTTGAGAAACAAGTGAGCCAAATGGCCACTTCAATGAGCAAATTTGAGTCTCAAGGGAAGCTACCCTCCCAAACTGAGATAAATCCAAGGCAAAATGCTAGTGCCATCACATTGAGGAGTGGAAAGGAGTTGCAAGACAATAGGACTGAAAAATTGCAAAAACAGGCCATGGAGGAAAATCTACCAGAAAATGATCAGGGCAGTCGATCTGCCCAAATCACTGACCCAATCGCTAGGTAGACTAAGCTGCCCAGCAATGATCTGCCCAAATCACCAGAAAAGTCAGAAAGCGATCTGCCCAAATCAACAGATCAGGCAGAATCCAGTCAAAGGCAGAAACAGCAACCAACAGAGAAATTCAAGGTACCTCCTCCCTTCCCAAAGAGATTTGCAAGATCTCAGAAAGAAAAAGAGGAAAAAGAGATACTTGAGACACTCCGCAAGGTAGAAATCAACATTCCCCTATTTGATGCTGTAAAGCAAATTCCAAGGTATGCCAAGTTTCTCAAAGAACTATGCACCAACCGAAGGAAACTTGCTAAACGTGAAAAGGTAAGTGTGGGGGAGTGTTTTTCAGCTGTCATCCAAAGAAAACTTCTAACCAAATGCAAGGATAGAGGAATGTTCGCGGTTTCATGCAAAATAGGCAATGTGGGAATAAAGAAGGCCATGTGTGACCTTGGAGCTTCAATCAATGTCATGCCCCTTTCCATTTTTAACTTGTTGAATGCAGGTACACTCAAGGGCACCAGCATTATAATCCAATTGGCTGACCGATCTGTTGTCTACCCCAAGGGAGTGCTAGAAGATGTGTTGGTGCAAGTTGACCAACTAGTCTTCCCAGCGGATTTTTATGTAATTGACATGGAGGAAGACAAGAGCAACACCACCTCTGATATCCTACTTGGAAGACCATTCTTGAGTACAGCAAGAACAAAAATCGATGTGCATGATGGCACATTAACCATGGAGTTTGAAGGGGAAGTTATCAAGTTTAATGTTTATGATGCCATGAAATTCCCCAATGATGTTTCTTCTGTTTATGGCCTTGATATAATTGATGATTGAAGTCAGGAAATTTTTGACTTTGATCAAGAAAACTCACTTTATGATGGTCTTTGCAGGAAAGGAGAAGTGGACAGCAAAATCACTGAAGCAGTGAAGACAGCAGACTGCTGTACCTTGTAGGTGGCGGATGATCTACCCAAATCACCTAAGCAAACAGACCCCGTCTCGCCCAAACCACTGGAGCAGACAGACTTGACAGAGAGTGATTTGCCCAGATCACCAGATAATCTGCCCAAATCAGACAGCAAACAGCAGAAATCAGATCAGACAGCAGATGTAACGACCCGAAAATCGGACCGCTACCGGCGCTAGGATCCGGGTCGACTTAAGGCCGCCGGGACCCGTAGCAAGCCTGACATAAAACCTGTAAACCTGTATAATCCCATACATGATCAACAATATGCATAAAAATTTAAAACTTTTCTTTCCTTTGAACATCAACCAAACTCAACCTGTGCATAACATTAACATAACTTTGATCCCTCTGTGGGATCTCATCTGTGCCCTCAATGGGTAACATACATCTGTTGAGTTGGTTTACATAAACATCAACAAAATCTCTAAGATCATGTATAAAAGGGATACAACAATCTATGGTCAAGCACATACTAACATCCATAAAACTCATTACATAACTATACTGTACTTTTACATTACAATTTGATCATGTCCATTGCTAGCTATTACATAAGCATGACTTTTTTACTCTATCCGGACTCCCGCACTATATCCTGTACCTGTAAACCTGGGGGAAAAGGGAGAGGGGTGAGCTAAAAGCCCAGTGAGTAGAGCTAGTAAAACACATTAACACTATGCTCAAATGGAATGCATCATAACACAAACAATTCACATAAGGGTTGGGTGAACTTGTCACCAAATAGTCCAAGTTAACTCTGTGCCAGGCCGTAGCATGGGGTCCTGGTCTTCCTGTCATACATACATTACTTACCATTTTCCAGGGCCTCCTCTGGGCTCCTGGTCTTCGAGTCCCATAACCGTGCCTTACTCTGTGCCAGGCCTGTAGACTGGGGCCTGGTCTTTCTTACTCTGTGCCAGGCCGTAGCATGGGGTCCTGGTCTTCCTGTCTTGGACTAATTGGGTCATCCAACATTCACCCACATCAACAACAATTTATGCGATGCGGCATATTCGTGAAAACTAATGCAATCATCCTATTGCATAATCATGATGCATGATACATGATAAAACATTTAATTTAAAAGATTAAGTTTAGTTCCACTCACCTCTGGCTGACTCTGACAACACCGAAGCAGCTGGACTCCCTGCTGGGGTCCTCGGTTCCTCGGGTCCGAACCTACACGGGTGGACTCAAATGAGGGACCAAACATACGTAAATACAACTCTAATATACTCCCCAAAAACCCCCTAAAACATCCTGAAAATATCACATAGAGATATGCATGAAATGGCTGAACAGGGCACTTTCGGCGGCCGAAAGTCCTGGACAGATCCGAAAGTCAGGCACTTTCGGCGGCACCTTCGGCGGCCGAAAGTCCCAGACAGAGACGAAAGTCTCTTTTCGGGGGCAACTTCGGCAGCCGAATGCTGCCTCCACAAAAGGGGGTTCGGCGGCCGAAACTCCCTTCGGCGGCCGAACCTGGTTTCTGCCAGAAGGGCAGAAACTTGGTTCAAACGAACCTCTTGCCTCCCAAAACGTCCAATCATGCATAATCTCGTTCTACAACATGCATACCACACATACATTACACCTAGGGGTCTCAAACTATCATATACCCCAACTACAACACTTCAAACACATAAAAATCAACATACATTGCTCAAATCATCAATATAACCCATAAACTCAACATATAACCTAACATGCATTTCTACCCATAGATCTTGCACAAAACTTATTTAAAACACATAAGGAGCTTAAGATCGGCTCTTACCTCTTGAAGATCGAGAGGGAGACGACCTAAACTTGGAGATCCATGAAAATGAGCTCCTGAGTTCCCAAAGCTCCAAAACTTGTTTCAAAAGCTTAAATCTTCCAAACCAAGTGAAAACAAGTGAAAATCTTGAAAGATTTAGAGGAAGAACATCAAAAATGGGTGAGGGACGGCGGAAAGCTCACCTTGGCCGAAAATGGGGAAAAGCTCGCCCGTTTTCGGCTAAGGGACCCTTTTATAGTGGCTGGCCAGACCACGTTCGGGGGCCGAATGTGCCTCCGCATCCATGCAATGTTCGGCGGCCGAACTTGACTTTCGGCGGCCGAACATGGACTTCCCTCACTCATGCTTTCGGGGGCCTAACGTGCCTCCAAAACGCATGCATGTTCGGCGGCCGAACTTGACTTTCGGCGGCCGAACCTGGGTTTTCCTCCAATGCTATTTTCATGCAAAAACTCATTTAATTTAATACTTAAAATCATTAAAACATGAAAACATTTTACAAAAACATGATTTTTACCCTTCTAGAGGTCTCCGACATCCGAGATCCCACCGGACAGTAGGGATTCCGATACCGGAGTCTAGCCGGGTATTACATTCTCCCCCCCTTAAGAACATTCGTCCCCGAATGTTCCTCAACTAGCACATGCATAGAATCATCACAACATACACATAAAACACATAGGGACTAACCTTAAAAGAGATGAGGATATTGCCGGAGCATAGACTCCCGTGTCTCCCAAGTGCATTCTTCCATATTGTGGTGGTTCCAAAGGACCTTCACCATCGGGATTTCCTTGTTTCTCAGCTTCCTGATTTGAGTGTCCAGAATCCGTACCGGCTGCTCAACATAGGTGAGATCCTCTTGGATCTCCACATCAGGCTCACTAAGAACCTTGCCCGGATCTGACACGAACTTTCTCAACATAGAAACATGGAAAACCGGATGGATTCTCTCCATTGAAGCAGGTAAATCCAGCTTGTACGATACATTCCCAATCCTTTGCAGGACTTCAAAGGGTCCGATGTACCGCGGAGCCAGCTTACCCTTCTTCCCGAACCGAACCACTCCTTTCATTGGAGACACCTTGAGCAATACCAGATCCCCCTCCTGGAACTCTACTTGCCTTCTGCGGATGTCTGCATAACTCTTCTGTCTGCTTGCAGCAGTCTTGATTCTTTCTCTGATTAAGGGTACCACCCTGCTGATGATCTCTACTAGCTCAGGCCATGCCAAGGCCTTTTCTCCAACTTCTTCCCAGCAAACAGGTGACCTGCACTTCCTTCCATATAAGGCTTCATATGGAGCCATCCCGATGCTAGCATGATGGCTGTTGTTGTAAGCAAACTCCACCAAAGGTAGATGCTGCCTCCAAGAACCGCCAAAGTCCAGCACACACATTCTAAGCATATCCTCGATAGTCTGGATGGTCCTTTCTGACTGTCCGTCAGTCTGTGGATGGAAGGCAGTGCTGAAATCCAATCTAGTACCCATAGCATTCTGCAGACTCCGCCAAAACCTGGAGGTGAACTGGGGCCCTCTATCTGACACTATAGAAACAGGAACCCCATGCAGTCTGACTATCTCATCAACGTACACCTGCGCCAACTTGTCCACAGAATAGCCACTCCTGACAGGGATAAAGTGAGCAGATTTGGTGAGTCTGTCCACAATCACCCATATGGAGTCCAATCTGTTGGACGTCGCCGGTAACCCCACTACGAAGTCCATAGCTATATTTTCCCATTTCCACTCTGGAATAGGTAGCGGGTTAAGCATTCCAGCCGGCTTCTGATGTTCCAGCTTCACCCTCTGACATACTTCGCAGGCTGACACAAACTGTGCCACTTCTCTCTTCATAGCTGGCCACCAATAAACCTTTTTCAGATCTTGATACATCTTGGTGGCTCCGGGGTGAATGCTGTATCTTGCATTATGAGCCTCTCTCATAATGTCTCCTTTTAGCTCTATGTCATCTGGTACACACAATCGACTCCCATAGCAGAGGATCCCCTTATTGTCGAATCTGAACTCACTGTCCTTGCCTGACTGAACAGTCCTGGCAATCTTCACTAACTCTGGGTCCTCATGCTGTTTCTGAGCCACCTGCTCCAGAAACACGGGTGTCACTTTCATCTGAGCGACCAAGGCACCTGTACCAAATAACTCCATCTGTAGACCTTCCTCAATGAGCTTGTAAAACTCCTTCACCACTGGTCTCCTCTCTGCCGTGATGTGGGATAGACTGCCTAGTGACTTCCGGCTTAGGGCGTCTGCCACGACATTCGCCTTACCCGGATGGTACTGAATCTTGCAATCATAGTCACTCAGCAACTCTACCCATCTCCTCTGTCTCAAATTCAAATCTCTTTGACTCAGGATGTGCTGCAAGCTTTTATGATCTGTGAAGATCTCACATTTTACCCCATAGAGGTAATGCCTCCACATCTTGAGTGCAAAGATTACTGCTGCCATCTCAAGGTCATGTGTGGGGTAATTTAACTCATGCTTCTTTAGCTGCCTAGAAGCATAAGCAATCACCTTCTCATTCTGCATAAGCACACAACCCAGTCCCACACGGGACGCATCACAAAAGACTGTAAAGTTCTCTCCACTAGATGGCAAAGCTAACACTGGTGCTGAAGTCAACCTCTTCTTAAGCTCTTCGAAACTCTCCTCGCACTGGTCGGTCCACAGAAACTTCTGATTCTTCCTGGTTAGTCTGGTCAGAGGAGCTGCTATCTTCGAGAAGTCCTGAACGAACCTCCTGTAGTAACCTGCCAAACCCAAGAAACTTCTAATCCCTGTCACTGAAGTGGGTCTAGGCCAGTTAGCCACAGTTTCTGTCTTCTTGGGATCTACCTCAATACCATTCTCTGACACTATATGCCCCAAGAACGAAATGCTCCTCAGCCAGAACTCACATTTAGAGAACTTGGCATACAAGCCATGTTCCCTCAAAGTCTGCAAGACCAACCGCAGATGATGGGCATGCTCCTCTGCATTCCTGGAATACACTAAGATATCATCTATGAAGACAATAACGAAGTGATCCAGGTACTGGCTAAACACTCTGTTCATGAGGTCCATGAATGCTGCAGGGGCGTTAGTTAACCCAAACGGCATTACAAGGAACTCAAAATGCCCATATCTGGTCCTGAAAGCTGTCTTTGGTACGTCCTCTTCCCTGATCCTCAACTGATGGTACCCCGATCTCAGATCTATTTTGGAGAAACAACCCGCTCCTGCTAGCTGGTCAAATAGATCGTCGATCCTTGGCAATGGGTACTTGTTCTTGGTAGTGACTTTGTTCAACTGCCTGTAGTCGATACAAAGTCTAAGGGATCCATCCTTCTTTCTCACAAACAAAACTGGAGCGCCCCAAGGTGAGGTACTCGGTCGGATGAAGCCCTTGTCTACCAGCTCCTGCAACTGCTCCTTCAACTCTTTCAATTCTGCTGGCGCCATCCTGTAGGGAGGGATAGAGATCGGTCGGGTTCCAGGCATTAGTTCTATCTCGAACTCTATCTCCCTAGCAGGTGGTAAACCTGGCAGTTCGTCTGGGAACACATCTAAGAACTCTCTAACCACTGGCACCGAGGCGGGCTCTCTAACCTGACTATTAAGCTCTCTCACATGAGCCAAATACCCCTGACATCCCTTCCTAAGCAACCTATGAGCCTGAAGAGCTGAGATCATACCTCTAGGTGTACCCCTCCTGTCTCCTCTGAAGACAACCTCTGATCCATCCTGACCTCTGAACCTGACTACCTTGTCCCTGCAGTCCAAGGTAGCACCATGGGTAGATAACCAGTCCATCCCTAGAATGACGTCAAAGTCTGTCAAATCTAGAACCACTAGGTCGGCGGACAAGCATCTCCCCTCAACAAAAACTGGACTACACTGACAGACTGACTCTGCCACTGATGGATCACACTTGGGTCCACTGACCCAGAGAGGACACTCTAACCCAGAGATCATCAATCCCAACCTCTCTACGGCCCTCGGAGCAATAAAAGAATGAGATGCACCAGGGTCCATCAATGCATAAACATCCGAACAACCTATGACGAGATTACCTGCCACCACGGTGTTGGATGCGTCTGCCTCCTGCTGTGTCATTGTGAAGATCCGTACTGGAGCTGATGGACCTTCACCTCTGAAACCCGCTGAAGAAGAGGCTGCTCCTCTCCCTCTGCCTCTGCCACTGGCCTGAGTCATGGCTGGAGCTGCTGGCTGCGCTACACTGCCTGAAGCTGTCTGCTGGGACTGAGCCATCGGGGCCGCTCTTGGACAATCTCGAGCTATATGCCCCTCCTGACCACATCTGAAGCAGGCGTTCGTCCCAAACCGACATACTCCCTTGTGTGGCCTACCACACCTTGCACAAACTGCATTATCCGCACCAGAGCTTGAGCCACTCCCAAATCCCAGACTAGACTTGACCTTGTTCCAGAACTTATTCTTCTTACCCTTGGGTTTACTCCATCTCTTACTGCCTGAAGCTATTGCACTCAGGGTAGAGGGGTCTAACCTTCCCCCACCCGGAGTTTTAGAACCAGAAGCTTGTGCCACTGTCTGCTTAACTGTCCCCTGAATGATGGCACTAGCCTCCATTCTCCTAGCCATGTCTACTATGGCGTGAAAACTCTCTCTATCTGCTGACTGTACCAAGGAGGAATACCTGGGATGGAGCTTCATGATATACCTCCTCGACTTCTTCTAGTCTGTGCTAAGGTCCTGCCCAGCAAATGGCAGCAACTCCATAAACCTGTCAGTATATTCGTCTACACTCATGTCATCAGTCTGCCTCAACTGCTCGAATTCTATCATCTTCAATTCCCTTGAACTATCAGGGAAAGCCCATCCTGCAAACTCGTTTGCAAACTCTTCCCAAGTCATGCTGTCCACTCTCGGGTTCACATAATTCTTGAACCACTCCCGTGCCTTCTTGCACTTAAGCGTGAACCCAGCCATCTGAATGGCTCTACTGTCATCCGCCCCTATCTCGTCTGTAATTGCCTTAACCCGCTCCAAGTACACGAACGGATCATCACCGATTTCAAACTGGGGAGCACCCAGCTTCATATAGTCTGTCATCTTAACCTTGCTCCCACTGGCTGAGCTAGGTCTAGGTGGTTGAGCAACTGGGGCTGCTGGTTCTGCAGGTGGTGGAGGTGGTGCAACATTTTCTGAGGTAGGGTTTGCTGGATTTGGATAGTAGGGTGGAGGTGGATACATTGGGTACTGAGAGTACGGTGGGTAGTATGGTGGGTATGGCATCTGTGTGGGATAAGAGGTGAAACTAGGGTAATCCGATGTACCTCCCATCGAATACCCGGGATGTTGTGAGAAATGTGGGTAGTGAGGTGGCTGTACAAATCCCGAGGCCTGAGTGCCTCCTTGGGACTCTCCCATTCCTTCTTCTGACATACTGACTCCCAAACTGCCATCCCTCCTCTGTTCTACGTCCATATCATCCCCCATATCCTCTGACATTCCTCCCTGAACTGTTCCTCTGACTGATCTGCTTCTACCCAGATCCAAAGACCTTCTAGGGTCTCTCGCTGCTCTTTCTCCATTGGACCTACTAGACATTGCCCTAGGCAATGCTGGAGGACGGGCGCTCGTGCCCTCATCCTCAGGTGGTACTCCAGTCAATCTTGCTGATCGACGAGTTCCTCTCATCCTGTTTTCTGAAAAACAGTACACATCAAGCAAGCATTAGCATCATATGGTTCATGTGGGCACACATGAACCCTCATCACATACATCACATATCATAGCATATCATTAATGCACATGCATATTATCATGGCATTTCACATCATTATGTAAGACAGGACTCCACATCCTATCCTAGTGGACATGATCTTTCCTATTGTGCTTGACCTTCTATAACATCTATGAGCCCGACACTCTAGGTCCGACCATATGAACCTAGGGCTCTGATACCATTCTGTAACGACCCGAAAATCGGACCGCTACCGGCGCTAGGATCCGGGTCGACTTAAGGCCGCCGGGACCCGTAGCAAGCCTGACATAAAACCTGTAAACCTGTATAATCCCATACATGATCAACAATATGCATAAAAATTTAAAACTTTTCTTTCCTTTGAACATCAACCAAACTCAACCTGTGCATAACATTAACATAACTTTGATCCCTCTGTGGGATCTCATCTGTGCCCTCAATGGGTAACATACATCTGTTGAGTTGGTTTACATAAACATCAACAAAATCTCTAAGATCATGTATAAAAGGGATACAACAATCTATGGTCAAGCACATACTAACATCCATAAAACTCATTACATAACTATACTGTACTTTTACATTACAATTTGATCATGTCCATTGCTAGCTATTACATAAGCATGACTTCTTTACTCTATCCGGACTCCCGCACTATATCCTGTACCTGTAAGCCTGGGGGAAAAGGGAGAGGGGTGAGCTAAAAGCCCAGTGAGTAGAGCTAGTAAAACACATTAACACTATGCTCAAATGGAATGCATCATAACACAAACAGTTCACATAAGGGTTGGGTGAACTTGTCACCAAATAGTCCAAGTTAACTCTGTGCCAGGCCGTAGCATGGGGTCCTGGTCTTCCTGTCATACATACATTACTTACCATTTTCCAGGGCCTCTTCTGGGCTCCTGGTCTTCGAGTCCCATAACCGTGCCTTACTCTGTGTCAGGCCTGTAGACTGGGGCCTGGTCTTTCTTACTCTGTGCCAGGCCGTAGCATGGGGTCCTGGTCTTCCTGTCTTGGACTAATTAGGTCATCCAACATTCACCCACATCAACAACAATTTATGCGATGCGGCATATTCGTGAAAACTAATGCAATCATCCTATTGCATAATCATGATGCATGATACATGATAAAACATTTAATTTAAAAGATTAAGTTTAGTTCCACTCACCTCTGGCTGACTCTGACAACACCGAAGCAGCTGGACTCCCTGCTGGGGTCCTCGGTTCCTCGGGTCCGAACCTACACGGGTGGACTCAAATGAGGGACCAAACATACGTAAATACAACTCTAATATACTCCCCAAAAACCCCCTAAAACATCCTGAAAATATCACATAGAGATATGCATGAAATGGCTGAACAGGGCACTTTCGGCGGCACCTTCGGCGGCCGAAAGTCCTGGACAGATCCGAAAGTCAGGCACTTTCGGCGGCACCTTCGGCGGCCGAAAGTCCCAGACAGAGACGAAAGTCTCTTTTCGGGGGCAACTTCGGCAGCCGAATGCTGCCTCCACAAAGGGGGTTCGGCGGCCGAAACTCCCTTCGGCGGCCGAACCTGGTTTCTGCCAGAAGGGCAGAAACTTGGTTCAAACGAACCTCTTGCCTCCCAAAACGTCCAATCATGCATAATCTCGTTCTACAACATGCATACCACATATACATTACACCTAGGGGTCTCAAACTATCATATACCCCAACTACAACACTTCAAACACATAAAAATCAACATACATTGCTCAAATCATCAATATAACCCATAAACTCAACATATAACCTAACATGCATTTCTACCTATAGATCTTGCACAAAACTTATTTAAAACACATAAGGAGCTTAAGATCGGCTCTTACCTCTTGAAGATCGAGAGGGAGACGACCTAAACTTGGAGATCCACGAAAATGAGCTCCTGAGTTCCCAAAGCTCCAAAACTTGTTTCAAAAGCTTAAATCTTCCAAACCAAGTGAAAACAAGTGAAAATCTTGAAAGATTTAGAGGAAGAACATCAAAAATGGGTGAGGGACGGCGGAAAGCTCACCTTGGCCGAAAATGGGGAAAAGCTCGCCCGTTTTCGGCTAAGGGACCCTTTTATAGTGGCTGGCCAGACCACGTTCGGGGGCCGAATGTGCCTCCGCATCCATGCAATGTTCGGCGGCCGAACTTGACTTTCGGCGGCCGAACCTGGACTTCCCTCACTCATGCTTTCGGGGGCCTAACGTGCCTCCAAAACGCATGCATATTCGGCGGCCGAACTTGACTTTCGGCGGCCGAACCTGGGTTTTCCTCCAATGCTATTTTCATGCAAAAACTCATTTAATTTAATACTTAAAATCATTAAAACATGAAAACATTTTACAAAAACATGATTTTTACCCTTCTAGAGGTCTCCGACATTCGAGATCCCATCGGACGGTAGGGATTCCGATACCGGAGTCTAGCCGGGTATTACAGCAGATACACCAGATCTGAAACCCTTGCCTAGCCACCTCAAATATGCCTACTTGGGAGCTGGAAATACACTTCCAGTAATTATTTCTAACCAGCTCAGCCAAGAAGAAGAGGAAAAGCTCCTTGATGTGTTGAGGAAGCACAAGAAAGCAATTGGGTGGACCTTGGAGGACATCAAAGGCATATCACCCTCAACGTGCATGCATCGGATACTTATGGAGGATGAGTGCAAACCTGTTCGTGAGGCACAAAGAAGGCTGAATCCACCAATGATGGAGGTTGTGAAGAAAGAGATAGTTAAACTCTTAGATATTGGGGTAATCTACCCCATTACTGACAGTAAGTGGGTGAGTCCCATCCATGTGGTACCAAAGAAGACTGGGATCACCATTGTCCCTAATTCTGAAGGAGAGCTAGTACCCACTCATGTGCAAAATGGGTGGAGAGTTTGCATGGACTACAGGAAGCTCAACACAGCCACAAGAAAGGACCACTTTCCCTTGCCCTTCATGGACCAAATGCTTGAGAGACTTGTTGGAAAAAGCCATTATTGCCTCCTTGATGGATATTGGGGATTTTATCAAATCCCCGTTGCACCTGAAGATCAAGAGAAGACCACTTTCACATGCCCATTTGGCACCTTCGCATTTAGGAGAATGCCCTTCGGTCTTTGCAATGCACTAGCCAATTTCCAAAGGTGCATGATAAGTATTTTTTCTGATTATGTGGAGAAAATTATTGAAGTCTTCATGGATGACTTTACGGTGCATGGCAACTCTTTCAACGAATGCCTTGCCAACTTAGAAAAGATACTTCAAAGGTGCTTGGAAACAAATTCGATTCTCAACTACGAGAAGTGCCACTTCATGGTCAGCCATGGCTTAATCTTGGGCCATATTGTTTCAACAAAGGGAATTGAGGTAGACAAAGCTAAAATTGACACCATCAAAAATCTGCCCTACCCAACCAGCATTAGGGAGATTCGATCATTCCTTGGACATGCTGGTTTTTACAGGAGGTTCATTAAGGATTTTTCCAAAATAACTCAGCCTTTGTGCAGGTTGTTACTGTAATACCCGGCTAGACTCCGGTATCGGAATTCCTACCGTCCGGTGGAATCTCGAATGTCGGAAACCTCTAGAAGGATAAAATCATGTTTTTATAAAATGTTTTAATGTATTTTATGGTTTTAAACCAAAAGAAAATTGAGTTTTGAATGAAAAAGACCATGGAGGCATTTCCAGGTTCGGCCGCCGAACCTTAAGTTCGGCCGCCAAATATTGGATGGTTTAGGGGGCAAGTTAGGCTCCCGAAAGTTGGCTTAGGTTCGGCCGCCGAACCCCATGTTCGGACGCCGAACTTGCATGAGTTTTGGAGGCACTTTAGGCTGCCGGAAGGTGGTCTGGCAGCCCCTATAAAAGGGCTTCATGGCCGAAACGGGCAAGTTTTCTCCCTATTTTCGACCACGGTGAGTCCCTGCTCTCCCATGGTTCGTTTTTGATGTTTTTCCTCCGATCTTTAGAGTTTTAACGAGTTTTATCTTGATTTGAAGATATTTGAACAAAAGAGCAAGTTTTGGAAACTTGGAGACCAAAGAGCGGATTTCTCCCCATCTCCGAGTTGGATCGTCTCTCCTCTCGTTCTTCAAGAGGTAAGAGTAGATCCATAGTTCCTTTCATGTTTTAAGTAAGTTTTATGAAGTTTCTTGGGGTAGAAAGGCATGTGTAGGTTTATGTTGAATTTTTAGTTAAATGTGTGTTTATGAGCAATGTGGGTTGTTTGAGCATGCTTGATGTGTTGTAGTTGGGGTTTAGGATAGTTTGAATCCCCTAGGAACTTGTATGCTTGAGTATGCATGATGTAGGATAGGAAATGCATGATTGAATGAGTTGGGAGGTGTTTATGCATGAGGAAGGCTGAGTTTCTGCCCTTTGGGAAGAACTCAGGTTCGGCAGCCGAAGGCTCTTTCGGCCGCCGAACCTGCCTGTGGAGGCCAGCTTTTGGCTGCCGAACCCTGCCCCCGAAAGTAGACTTTCGGCTCTGGAAGGGACTTTCGGCTGCCGAAGGTGCCGCCGAACATGCATGAGTTTCGTCTCTGGAGGGAACCTTCGGCCGCCGAAAGTGCCGCCGAAGGTGCATGACTTTCGGCTCTGGAGGGCCTTTCGGCCGCCGAACTTGCCGCCGAAAGTGCCCTGTCCAGCCTTCCTTTGCATGATTTCTATGGTTGTTCTAAGGTGTTTTAGGGGGTTTTTGGGGAGTATTTTAGAGTCATGTTCATGGATGTTTGGTCCCTTATTTGAGTCCACCTGTGTAGGTTCAGACCCGAGGAACCGAGGACCTCAGCAGTGAGATAGCTGCTTCAGAGTCTTTAGAGCTTCAGCCAGAGGTGAGTGGAATAACTCTTTACGTTTCAAAACAAATAAATAAATCTTGAGCATGATACATGCATCACGTATGCCATGAGATATACTAGGTTGTTTGCATTAGAATTTACGAATATGTTGCATTGCATAACTTGATGATGATGTAGATGGATGTTGAATGATCCTTTAGTCCTCGTATGTTATGGCATGATGATGATACGGTATGAAAAGACCAGTGAGGCCCATTCTACGCCCTTGGCACTATGGAATGTTATGTTATGTTACGTTATGTTAAGAGAAAGACCAGTGAGGCCCATTCTACGCCCCTGGCACGATCGGACTATGTAGAGGACTATTGGTGACAAGTCCATCCTTGATGTGATTTGTTTGTGCTGTGTTGCATTTCATGAAAGCATGAAATATAAATTGAATATTTTACTATTCTGCTCACTGGGCTTTATAGCTCACCCCTCTCCCTTAACCCCCCAGGTTTGCAGGTACAGGGTAGACCAGGAGGTCAGCAGGAGTAGAGTTATGTTATTGTAATAGCTAGAAGTGGATATGAATATGATGTAATGTAAAAGTATAGTATAGAAATGTAATATAATGATGCTTGTGGAAGTTTAGAGTTGTGCTTGACCATAGTATGATGTTAATCCCTTTCTAGTACATGATCTTAAATGTTTAATGATGCTTATGTTTAACCAAGCTTAATGTATGATGTTATACCCCATTGGAGCATTTGATGAGGGCTCCAGTGTGGGGTTTTATGTTTATGTCTATGAGTATGTACATGTTAAGCTTGGTAAAGGAGAAAGAAAAAGTTTACAGTTTTATGTATATGTATGATCATGTATGAGATTTGACAGATTTATAGGATGTATGTTTGGCTTGCTATGGGTCCCGACGGCCTTAAGTCGATCTGGATCCTAGCGCCAGTAGCGGTCCAGTTTCTGAATCGTTACAGAGTGGTATCAGAGCCCTAGGTTCATATGGTCGGACCTAAAGTGTCGGGCTCATAGATGTTCTAGAAGGTCAAGCACAATAGGAAAGATCATGTCCACTAGGATAGGATGTGGAGTCGTGTCTTATATGATGATGTGTAATGCCATGATAATATGCATGTGCATTAATGCTATGATATGTATGCTATGTATGTGATGCGGGTTCATGTGTTTCCATATGAACTATATGATGCTGATGTTTATGTGATGTGTGTTGTTTTTCAGTAAACAGGATGAGAGGAACTCGTCGATCTGTACGATTGACTGGAGTACCACTGGAGGATGAGGGCATGAGTGCCCGTCCCCCTGCATTGCCAAGGGCAATGTCTAGTAGGTCTAGTAGAGAAAGAGCTGTAAGAGACCCTAGAAGGTGTTTGGATCTGGGCAGAAGCAGGTCAGTAAGGGGAACAGTTCAAGGAGGAATGTCAGAAGATGTGGGGGATGATATAGATGTGGATCAGAGGAGGGATGGCAGTCTAGGAGTGAGTATGTCGGAGGAGGGTATGGGAGAGTCCCAAGGAGGCACTCAGGCCTCGGGATTTGTTCAGCCACCCCAGTACCCACCCTTTTCTCAGAATCCCGGGTATTCGATGGGAGGTACATCGGATTATCCCAACTTTAACCCTTACCACTCCCACATGCCATACCCACCTTTCTACCATCATACTCACAGTACCCTATGTACCCACCCCCGTCCTTCCACCCAGGTACAGCAAACCCTACCCCAGGGGATGCTGCACCTCCTCCACCACCAGCAGCACCTACTGTCCCAGAAACCCAAGTGCCTAAACCTAGCTCATCTGGAGGGAGCAAGGTCAAGATGACCGACTACATGAAGCTGGGTGCTCCCCAGTATGAAACCGGTGATGACCCATTTGTGTATCTTGAGAGGGTCAGAACGATTACAGATGAGATAGGAGCTGATGACAATAGAGCCATTCAGATGGCTGGGTTCACACTAAAATGCAAGAAAGCCCGAGAGTGGTTTAAAAACTATGTGAACCCAAGGTTGGACAGCCTATCATGGGAGGAGTTTGCAAATGAGTTTGCAGGATGGGCTTTCCCTGACAGTTCAAGGGAGTTGAAGATGATTGAATTTGAGCAGTTGAGGCAGTCAGATGAGATGAGCGTGGATGAGTATACAGACAGATTCTTGGAGCTGTTGCCGTTTGCTGAGCAGAATCTGGACACAGATCAGAAGAAGTCAAGGAGGTATATCATGAGGCTCCATTCCAGGTATTCCTCCTTGATTCAATCAGCAGAGAGGGAGAGTTTCCATGCCATAGTAGATATGGCTCGGAGGATGGAGGGTAGTGCAGTCATCGAAGGGAAAGTTAATCAGTTAGTGGCACAGCCTTCTGGTTCTAAGGCCCCTGGTGGGGGCAAGTTGGACCCTTCTTCTCTGAGTTCAGCCAGTAAGAGGTGGAGCAGTACCACCAAGAAGTCAAAGAAGAACAAGTTCTGGAGCAAGATCAAATCAGGTCTGGGATTAGGAAGTGGCTCGAGCTCAGGTGCAGATAATGCAGTATGTAGGAAGTGTGGGAAGCCGCACAAGGGTGTATGTCTGGTTGGGATGACAGCCTGCTTCAGATGTGGCCAGGAGGGACACATGGCTCTGGAGTGTCCCAGAGCAGCTTTTATGGCACATTTTCAGCAGACAGCTTCTGGTAGTGTGCCTCAGCCAGCAGCTCCAGCCACAACTCAGGCTAGTGGCAGAGGCAGAGGGAGAGGGGCAGCCTGTAACGACCCGAAAATCGGACCATCACTGGCACTAGGATCCAGATCGGCTTAAGGCCGCCGGGACCCGTAGTAAGTCTATCTTGAACTCTGTGTACCTGATAAAACCTGTACATGGTCAAACATAAACAATAATCCTGTAGAATTACCAGGCTTAACTGCTATCACTCAGATATACAAATCTGAATCAGCCCTCAGGGCCTTCACCAGTGACTACTGACCACTGTGAGTCAAGGGATTTGATACCCTTTCTTCCCAACCAAAACCCACTGGTATCTCATCAAAGCAATACATTAAACCTGGTTTCATCCATTTCTCATCAAGAAACGTAAAACAGGATCCATGTACAAAGGAAAAGATCATACACCACACTAAGATAAAACAAACACTAGGGTAAAGCACAATTCTATCCATTATCTGATAGTACATCTCTATACATTACATTACCAACTAATCTTTAATTTACATCATGTCCACTACTCTATTACATACATACAACCACGCCGAACTGTACTCTTGACTCTTGCTGACTCTGACTTCCCATAACTATCTCTGAACCTGCAAAACTGGGATTAAGGGAGTGGGATGAGCTCTATAGCCCAGTGAGTAGAACAAAAAAACAAGTCATTAAAACATGATCTTATGGAATGCATCATAACACAAACAATTCACATCAAGGGTAAACCTGTCACCACATAGTCCCAGTAACTGTTCCGTGCCAGGCCGTAGACTGGGGTCCTGGTCTTCCTGTACGGTATATGTATATGTGTATATAACACCTGTACTTACCATTTGTCAGGGCATAGACTGAGCACCTGGTCTTTACTATACCTGCCAGGCCGTAGAATGGAGTCCTGGACTTCCTGTCTGGAACTATTGGATCATTCAGCATTCACCCACATCAACAAATAACTATGCAATGCAACATATTCGTGGATTCTATTGCAAACAACCTACTGCATAATCATGGTGCATGAAATATGCTAAAAAAATTTCATTTCTCAATTAAAAGAATTAAGTTTAGTTCCATTCACCTGTAGCCACTGTTTGACTAACTCTGGGCCACCTCTAACTCTGAAGCAGCTACTACTGCTAAACACCTCGGTTCCTCGGGTCCAATCCTACAATGGAGGACTCAAATGAGGTACCAAACATACTCTGTAATAACTCTGAACAACTCTTAATCAACTCCCCAAAACCCCTCTAAAACCTCTTAGAACCATCACATAAAGCATGCAAAGAAAAGTTGGACAGGACACCTTCGGCGGCACCTTCGGCGGCCGAATGCTCTCTCCAGAGCCGAACCTCATGCATGTTCGGCGGCACCTTCGGCGGCCGAATGTGCATGACAGATCCGAAAGTCCAATCCTTCGGGGGCAACCTTAGGCAGCCGAAACCACCTCCACAAGGGGTTCGGCGGCCGAACCTACCTTCAGCGGCCGAACCTGAGTTCATCTAGAACTCAGCTTCGTGCACAGCCATGCCTCCCAAATACCAAACTTCCACCATATGCATCTAACCTCTCAAAACTTGCATACTTCAACTCCTCAACACACATATACTCAAGTATATGCACAAAGGGATCCAAAACTACCTAAAACCCCAACTAACAACATCACACAATACTTAAACATGCTTTCATCAATAAAACATCAAAAATACACCATAAACCCTACACATGCAACTCTACCCATAACCTCCATAAAAACTTGCTTAAAACACCATAAAAACTAAAGATCAACACTTACCTCCTAAAGAACAAAGGCTGATGTGATCCAAACGTGAAGATATGGAAATCTAAACTCCAAACTTTCCCAAACCTTATTCAAAGCTCAAAACCTTCAAAACAAGGATAAAACTCACTTAACTTTGAAAGATTTAATGAAAAACTATGAAAACCATCCAAAGGAATCAAGAAGTCACCTCTGGTCGTGAAAGGAAGCAAAACTGATCCATTTCACCGACTGAGGTCCCTTTATAGGCGGCTGACCGCCTCAGCTTCGGCAGCCGAAACTGTATGCAAAACCATGCAACGTTCGGCGGCCGAACATGAACTTCGAGGGCCGAACCTCAAGCACTTTCGGCGGCCGAACATCACTTTCGGCGGCCAAACCCGCACTTTGTTCCCTTGGTCTTTTCTCTTCAAAACTCAAGTCCTTTTCATTTAAAACCATAAAATTACTTAAAAACATTTTAGAAAACTTTCACTCTACCCTTCAGGGAAGCTCCGACATCCGAGATTCCACCGGACGATAGAAATTCCGATGCCTGAACTAGCCAGGTATTACATTTTTCCCCCCTTTAAAAACATTCATCCTCGAATGTTCTTCCCCTAACTCCTACATACTAACAATTACAGAACATAACTTATAGAAGAGATTTGATATGACTAAAATAATAACTCACAGTCTTCTAAGCATACTACACCACAAAGGTGATTTTACAGACTTCACTATCAAAAAAATTCTCAGTCTTTTATCGTTCAACTTACTCTAAGCTGATGAGATTTTCTTGAGATCTCCATTTCTGATTCAAAGAACCACACTCGAATCAAAAGATAAGGAAAATCAACTGGTTCTATCTAATAGGATACATCCCCAGTCCTCTACAGAATTTCAAAGGGTCTAATGTATCTTAGAATTTGTTTCTCTTTCCTCAACGAATCACCCTTCTCTTTAGTTCTTTTCTAAGCTTCATTCACATTACTCTGATTATATTACCCTTTGATCCTCTTTACTTAACCTGATTATAGGAACAATAACTCTAAGGAAATTCTAAAATGAGCTTCCTATAGCTTCAACTTTTATTTACTTCAAAATTCAAACAGACATGTTCCTTAATCAAACTCATACTATAGAATTTGGCCTCTATGCCATGTTCTCTCAGAGTCTATAATACCTTTGTTAGACATAGGGCATGCTTCTCTGCTTTTTCTAAACTATTCTATGCTTCCGCTTCGCACTCTGATCTTTGTCTTTCTCTCTTTATCTTTATTAGACTGGCTTTTTCTCTAACTCTCAACATATAGTTCCCGAATCTCAGATCTATTGTGGAAAATAATCAGCTCTTACTAGTTGTTTCCATAGATCATCAATCTTACATGGGAACACCTATCTTTGGTAGTGACCTTGTTCAACTGCTCACCGTCATTATAAAGTCTCAAGGTTTCATCCTTCGTTTCTCACAACGACACTGGAACATTCCAGTGGGTGGTACTAGGTCGGATAAAATCCCTATCTACTAAGTTCACAACTGCTCTAATAACTTTCTCAACCTTTGCCACTATTCCTCTAGCTTTTATCACTTTTCAACGCTTACTCTTTACAGGTACCATTTCGGAGAAAGGGGTGAAGATGAGTCTAATCTCCCTCTTCACTTGACTTCCAAGCTCTATCTTCTTAACAATGGTAAACTTACTAACTTGTCTGGGGTAACATCTAAAACTCTCTCTCTTTTTCTCTGATTGCGGGCACTGAGGCTGGTTCCCTGACCTGACTACTATGCTCCCTATCAAAAGCAAGAAACCCCTGACTATCTTTCCCAATAAAAACTCACGAGCCTGTAGGGTTAATATCAAACTTCTGAATATCCTATACTGTCCCCTCAAAGGACTATCTCTGATCCATCCTGAACTCTAAACTCTCCTACCTTCTCTCTGTAGACACAGGTAGTACTATGAGTAGCTAGCCAATCCACCACTAGAATGACATCACACAATCAAGTCTAGAATCACTAGATCAGCTGGAAGGCATCTACTCACAACAAACTCTGAACTGAACTGACTGACCTTGCTACTGATGGATCATTTTTAGGCCCACTGGCTCAAAGAGAATACTCTAAACCCAGAAGTTATCAAACCCCCTCTATCTACAGCTCTCAAAACAACAGGGAAAGAGAAACATCAGGGTCCACAAACCTACACATCTGAACACCCTCAAGTGAACGTTTCTGACGTCACCGTATTCGATGTGTTAACCTCCTACTAAGTCAGGATGAAGATCCGAGCTATAGCTAATGAATCTTCCCTCGGGAACTTATCAAAGAAAAGGATAACTCTCTCTTCCTGCCTCAACTACTGCCCTGCAACATGGCTAGAGCTACAAGCTGAGCCACACTACTAGAAGTCATCTGCTGGAACTGTGCCAATCAGGGCCGCAGTAGGACACTCATACAACATGAGTCCTTCCTGCTCGCATCTATACATGCCGTAGTCCCATACCAACAGACTGCTTTCGTGTAAACTCCACGCCTCACGCATCCAGAACTATCCGAACCGAAGCTCAATCATCACCTACCCCGGACTAAACTGAAATCTCTTTTTGAACTTATACTTACTTTACACTTATTCTATTCTTTTCTTCCTCTACTCTGTTCTAACTCATTTACTCTTCCCTTCCTTTTACTCTGATCTATTTCACTTACTCTTCTGCCCTCTCTTACTTATTCTCACTCTTTCCTCACTCTTTTGCTTCTTACTTTGCTTCCTGCTTTACTTACTCTAGTTCTTTTATCTTACCTCCTTTTACTCTTATCCTTCTCTTTAGATTCTTGTTCGTACTTTTATTCTTACTCTATTCTTTCTCATATAACTTTTCTTGAGAGACTATACTTAAAGATGAGAGATCACTCTCCCTATACCTGGAATTATAAACTCCAAAGCTATAGTGTCTCATAGCAACATTCTTGAGTTCTTTCCTGATTTACTATCCTCTAACTACTAACTTGTCTCTGAACCTCTATCTCTTAACTTTTGCTCTGAACATTTAATTCTATTACATTCTGCTACCCTCACATCAACTGATATCCCACTAGGGTTCACAAAGAAAAACATACACATCCAAACACTCAAAAGTGAGCATACCTGGCACCACTGTGTCTGATGTGTCTGCCTCATGTCGAATCTGGTTAAAGATCCGAACCGGAGCTGACGGATCTTCTCCAGGGAAACCTGGTGCTACTGGCTGAACCGCTCTACCTAAAAATGTCTATTGGGATTGAGCCATCCAAGGTGCAGTGGGACATTCACGAACCATATGCCCCTCCTGACCACACCTGAAACATGTTGTTGTTCCCGCAAGACAAACTCCCTTATGCAGCCTTCCACATCTCTCACATTTTGGTTTACCTATACCAGAACTTGGACTAGTACCACTATCCAAATTAGGTTTTACCCTATTCCAGAACTCTCTCTGCTTTGACCCTTTAAGGCCTCTAACTTTTCTCTTTCTGGCTTTCCCCCACATCACTCCTTTCCAAGTAGCTGTACTCCAAGTGGAAGGATCATTTTCTCCTACACCTGACATTTTAGTATCCTTAGTTTGGACATCTTCTTCATCCATATTCACTTGTAAACCTACATCCCTTCTTTGCACATCTAATTCTATCTCTCTCTGGTCTCCTGACACTCTCCTTAGATTCATTCCCTCTCTATTTTCATCAAAAGATCCTTCCGACGGATCCTATTCCACAGATCGACTAGCTCCACTCATCTTAGCGCTTCTCTCTGAAACACAACACACAAAGAATCAAACATTAGCAATCATAAAGTTCATATGAAAACACATGAACCCACAATATATACATGCATACATAGCATAACATTAATGCACATGCATCATATCATGGCATTTCACCTCATCATCAAAGACAGGACTCTATATCCTATCCTAGTGGACATGATTTTACTTATTGTGCTTGCCCTCCTATAACCTCTAAAACAACCTCTTTCCGATGTGGGATATCTCTAATCCTTGAACAAAAATGCTCAACACACCGTACTTAGAAGGCCCTATGCTCTGATACCAATCTGTAACGACCCGAAAATCAGACCATCACTGGCACTAGGATCCAGATCAGCTTAAGGCCGCCGGGACCCGTAGTAAGCCTATCCTGAACTCTGTGTACCTGATAAAACCTGTACATGGTCAAACATAAACAATAATCCTGTAGAATTACCAGGCTTAACTGCTATCACTCAGATATACAAATCTGAATCAGCCCTCAGGGCCTTCACCAGTGACTACTGACCACTGTGAGTCAAGGGATTTGATACCCTTTCTTCCCAACCAAAACCCACTGGTATCTCATCAAAGCAATACATTAAACCTGGTTTCATCCATTTCTCATCAAGAAACGTAAAACAGGATCCATGTACAAAGGAAAAGATCATACACCACACTAAGATAAAACAAACACTAGGGTAAAGCATAATTCTATCCATTATCTGATAGTACATCTCTATACATTACATTACCAACTAATCTTTAATTTACATCATGTCCACTACTCTATTACATACATACAACCACGCCGAACTGTACTCTTGACTCTTGCTGACTCTGACTTCCCATAACTATCTCTGAACCTGCAAAACTGGGATTAAGGGAGTGGGATGAGCTCTATAGCCCAGTGAGTAGAACAGAAAAACAAGTCATTAAAACATGATCTTATGGAATGCATCATAACACAAACAATTCACATCAAGGGTAAACCTGTCACCATATAGTCCCAGTAACTGTTCCGTGCCAGGCCGTAGACTGGGGTCCTGGTCTTCCTGTACGGTATATGTATATGTGTATATAACACCTGTACTTACCATTTGTCGGGGCATAGACTGAGCACCTGGTCTTTACTATACCTGCCAGGCCGTAGAATGGGGTCCTGGACTTCCTGTCTGAAACTATTGGATCATTCAGCATTCACCCACATCAACAAATAACTATGCAATGCAACATATTCGTGGATTCTATTGCAAACAACCTACTGCATAATCATGGTGCATGAAATATGCTAAAAACATTTCATTTCTCAATTAAAAGAATTAAGTTTAGTTCCACTCATCTGGAGCCACTGTTTGACTAACTCTGGGCCACCTCTAACTTTGAAGCAGCTACTACTGCTAAACACCTCGGTTCCTCGGGTCCAATCCTACAATGGAGGACTCAAATGAGGTACCAAACATACTCTGTAATAACTCTGAACAACTCTTAATCAACTCCCCAAAACCCCTCTAAAACCTCTTAGAACCATCACATAAAGCATGCAAAGAAAAGCTGGACAGGACACCTTCGGCGGCACCTTCGGCGGCCGAATGCTCTCTCCAGAGCCGAACCTCATGCATGTTCGGCGGCACCTTCGGCGGCCGAATGTGCATGACAGATCCGAAAGTCCAATCCTTCGGGGGCAACCTTAGGCAGCCGAAACCACCTCCACAAGGGGTTCAGCGACCGAACCTAAGTTCATCCAGAACTCAGCTTCGTGCACAGCCATGCCTCCCAAATACCAAACTTCCACCATATGCATCTAACCTCTCAAAACTTGCATACTTCAACTCCTCAACACACATATACTCAAGTATATGCACAAAGGGGTCCAAAACTACCTAAAACCCCAACTAACAACATCACACAACACTTAAACATGCTTTCATCAATAAAACATCAAAAATACACCATAAACCCTACACATGCAACTCTACCCATAACCTCCATAAAAACTTGCTTAAAACACTATAAAAACTAAAGATCAACACTTACCTCCTGAAGAACAAAGGCTGATGTGATCCAAACGTGAAGATATGGAAATCTAAACTCCAAACTTTCCAAAACCTTATTCAAAGCTCAAAACCTTCAAAACAAGGATAAAACTCACTTAACTTTGAAAGATTTAATGAAAAACCATGAAAACCATCCAAAGGAATCAAGAACTCACCTCTGGTCGTGAAAGGAAGCAAAATTGATCCATTTCATCGACTGAGGTCCCTTTATAGGCGGCTGACCGCCTCAGCTTCGGCAGCCGAAATTGTATGCAAAATCATGCAACGTTCGGCGGCCGAACATGAACTTCGGGGGCCGAACCTCAATCACTTTCGGCGGCTGAACCCGCACTTTGTTCCCTTGGTCTTTTCTCTTCAAAACTCAAGTCCTTTTCATTTAAAACCATAAAATTACTTAAAAACATTTTAGAAAACTTTCACTCTACCCTTCAGGGAAGCTCCGACATCCGAGATTCCACCGGACGATAGAAATTCTGATGCCTGAACTAGCCGGGTATTACACAGCCTCTTCTTCAGCGGGTTTCAGAGGTGAAGGTCCATCAGCCCCAGCACGGATCTTCACAATGACACAGCAGGAGGCAAATGCATCAAACACCATGGTGGCAGGTAATCTCATCATTGGTTGCTCAAATGTTTATGCCTTAATGGACCCTGATGCATCTCATTCTTTCATTGCTCCGAGGGCCGTCGAGAGGTTGGGATTGATGGTCTCTGGGTTAGAGTGTCCCTTATGGGTCAGTGGACCCAAGTGTGACCCGTCAGTGGCAGAGTCAGTCTGCAAGTATAGTCCAGTTTTTGTTGAGGAGAGATGCCTTTCTGCCGACCTTGCGGTTCTAGATTTGATGGATTTTGACGTCATTCTAGGGATGGATTGGCCATCTACCCATGGTGCTACCTTGGACTGCAGAGACAAGGTATTCAAGTTCAGATGTCAAGATGGGTCAGAGGTTGTCTTCAGAGGAGACAGGAGGAGTACACCTAGAGATTTGATATCAGCCCTTCAGGCTCGTAGGTTGCTCAGGAGGGGTTGTCAGGGTTTTCTAGCTCATGTGAGAGAGCTGGATAGTCATGTTAGAGAGCCCGCCTCAGTGCCCGTGGTCAGTGAGTTTTCAGACGTTTTCCCATACGAGCTTCTAGGACTACCACCTGATAGGGAGATAGAGTTCGAGATTGAATTAATGCCTGGAACCAGACCGCTCTCTATCCCTCCTACAGGATGGCACCAGCAGAATTGAAGGAGCTTAAGGAGCAGTTGCAAGAGTTGGTAGATAGAGGTTTCATCCGACCGAGTACCTCACCTTGGGGTGCTCCAGTGCTATTTGTGAAAAAGAAGGATGGATCTCTCAGACTTTGTATGGATGTAATGTTGACCCAACTAGAGCATTTGATAAGGGCTCTAGTATAGGGTTTTTATGTATTCAGTTATAGTGCATGCACAGGTCAAGCTTGGTATGTGAAAAGTTTAAAATTTTTATGTAAATGTATGATCATGTATGGGATGTTATCAGGTATACAGGATGTATGTTAGGCTTGCTACGGGTCCCGACGACCTTAAGTCGATCTGGATCCTAGCGCCGGTAGCGGTCTGGTTTCCGGGTCGTTACACCAGTGGCCCCAGAAGACCAAGAGAAGATGACTTTCACATATCCGTTTGGCACTTTTGCCTACAGAAGGATGCCTTTTGGGCTTTGCAACGCACCAGCAACTTTCCAAAGATGTATGGTCAGTATATTTTCGGAATTTGTTGAGAAGATAATCGAGGTATTCATGGACGACTTTACAGTTTATGGTAATTCATTTGATGAATGTCTAATTAACCTCACACACATCTTAAAACCATGTTTAGAGTCTAATTTAGTCTTAAATTATGAGAAATGCCACTTCATGGTGGATCAAGGCTTAATTTTAGGACATATAGTCTCTAAATGAGGAATTGAGGTTGATAAGGCCAAGGTTGAGGTAATTAAGGATTTACCATATCCTACATGTATACGAGATATTAGATCTTTTCTTGGTCATGCAGGATTTTACAGAAGATTTATCAAAGACTTCTCAAGGATTGCTCAACCATTGTGCAAACTTTTGCAAAAGGATGTATCATTTAATTTTGATAATGAGTGTAGAGAAGCTTTCGATACTCTTAAAGAAAAGCTAGTTGCTGCCCCCATTATGCAAGCACCAAATTGGCATTATCCATTTGAAATAATGTGTGACACAAGTAATTATGCTTTAGGAGTTGTTCTTGGTCAACGAATTGATAAAAAACCCCATGTAATATGTTATGCATCCAGAACTTTAGATAAGGCCCAAAGCAATTATACCACCATTGAAAAAGAACTTTTAGTAATTGTCTTTGCCTTAGAAAGATTTAGATTATATTTGTTGGGTACTAAAGTAATTGTATTTTATGACCATGCAGCTTTGAGATACCTTTTGAAGAAGAAAGAAGCAAAACCACAACTAATTCGTTGGATTTTATTGTTGCAGGAATTTGACCTTGAAATTAAGGATAAAAAGGGATCAGAAAACTTAGTTGCCGATCACCTCAGTTGTTTATTTCAATCCCAAGATGAATTCCCTATAAAAGATGAATTTCCTGACGAACAATTATTTTTTGCACAGGTGACAAGCCCTTGGTACACTGATTTGGTAAACTATATGGTGACAAAAAATTTTCCAGCAGGAATTTTAAGAAGCCGAAAAGAGAAAATGAAGCATGATGCGCGACAATATGTTTGGGATGAGCCGTACTTATGGAAATTTTATGCTGACCAAATAGTAAGGAGATGTGTCCCAGAAAGTGAAATAGAGTCTATTCTTCATTTTTGCCACTCAGAAGCCTGTGGAGGGCACTTTGGACCAAAGAGGACAGCAAGAAAAGTGTTAGAATGTGGACTCTACTGGTCCAATATATTCAAAGACTCTTACATATTTTGTAAGGCATGCTCCAATTGTCAAAGAACATGTAACCTAGGATATCGAGACCAGATGCCCCTTGCACCTATAGTGGTAATTGAAATTTTCGATGTATGGGGCATAGATTTCATGGGTCCATTTCCCTCTTCATTTGGAAATCAATATATTTTGCTTGCTGTTGATTATGTCTCAAAGTGGGTGGAGGCTAAGGCCACCAGGACTAATGATTCAAAAGTTGTTTCTGTTTTTTTGAAAACTCATATATTTGTCAGGTTTGGAGTTCCACGACTACTAGTGAGTGATCGAAAAACCCACTTTTGCAATAAGGAGATCGAATCATTGTTGAGAAAATATGGAGTAACTCATCGTACTTCTACAGCATACCATCCACAGACAAACGGTCAAGCAGAGGTTTCTAACAGGGAAATTAAATTGATCATAGAGTAACCTGTCAATATTAATAGGAAAGACTGGAGCAACCGCCTTGATGATGCGCTATGGGCTTATAGGACAGTCTATAAGACCCCAATAGGCATGTCACCATTCCGGCTAGTTTATAGCAAGTCTTGCCATTTGCCAGTTGAGCTAGAGCATAAAGCCTTTTGGGCAATAAAGCAATGGAACAACAGCTTAATAGAGGCAAGTTCTAACCGAAAGTTGCAATTGCAGGAACTGAAGGAAATAAGGAATAAAGCCTACGAGAGTGCCAGAATTTACAAGGAGAAAACCAAAGCTTTTCATGATGAATCAATTTCTCGAAAAAATTTTCAGGTGGGCCAAAAAGTTTTACTTTTTCATTCTCAGTTAAAACTTTTTCCAGGAAAATTGAGGACACAATGGATTGGTCTGTTTGTTGTAATTAAGACTTTTAACCATGTAGCCGTGCAAGTTCAAAGTCTTGAAACTAGTAAAATTTTTAAAGTGAATGGCCATAGACTCAAACCCTTTTATGAGTGAAGAAATTATGGTTCTGGGAGTACCATAAATTGGAACTTGAATGAAAGAAAGTCCAGCCTAGGACAGTAAACAAGGACGCTGCTTGGGAGGCAACCCAAGATTACAGGCTTGCCCAAGCCTGTAGAGTCACAAGTAAGTTTTCTTTTAATTTTTAATTTTAAATTAATTTATTTGTTATTTTTGGAGCAGATTGGATCTTCTAGGCAATTAGGGACTTCAGAGAACCTTTTTGGAGGTAAGTTATTTTTTTTAAAATTGCTCCTAAGGGAAGGTAGGTCTACTTCATCTTATTTTCTACTTAAAATAATAATAATAATAATAATAATAATAATAATAATAATAATAAATAATAAAAAAATATAATAATAATAATAATAATAATAATTAAAAAATATAAAAATATAAAAAAATTAAATATAAAAAAATTAAAAATAAAAAAAAATAAAAAAAATAAAAAAAAAACTAATTCTTTCTATCCCCTATCATCTTCATCTTCTATCTTTTTCTTTTTTTCTTTTTTTTCCTTTCTTCTCTTTCCTGCAGATGGCCCGCGCCGCCTATTCCCGTGCCGTTTCCTCCCTCGCCGAGAGCCACGCTGCCGGCGCTTCGATCGGGAGCCGCCGCTCATCGCGCCGCCGCCAGACCACGACGAAGATCCCCTCGGACGCGGCAACCTGGCCTCGCACGCAGACCATACCAGCGGACTCACCGGTCGCAGCCCCTTCTGCGCGTTCCTCCTCGCCAGTCGCAGCCCCTTTCACGCGTTCCTCCTCGCCGGTCGTAGCCTCTTCAACACCGACACTGTAGCCGTCTACTTCCTCGCCAGATGCAACCACGCGCCAACATTCACAGATGAAAGATAAGGTTCCTATTTATGACTTGATGAGTGATGATGAGGAAGAATGGGGGGTGAAATCTGAAATCCTGAGACAACTCCAAGAACGAAAAATGCAACCCAGAACCATAAAATTAATCATGGAAGCTTCGGAGGACAGCAGCGAGGACACAACCTCGAGTGCCAGTGAAGAAATCCAGGCTCCAAAGAAAAAGCAGAAAAAACGGATGCCCAGGATAGCTTGTGGAAAGGCCAAATATCTACCTGCAGAGCAAGGCCTTCATAGCAATTTTAGCTTTGTCGGCGATGATGAGGTGAGATATAAAATTTTTCTCCATTCTGATATTTATGCTTGTAAGAAAATAAATGATGATACCTTGATCCAATTGCGATTGTATAATGAAGTTTATGCTTTAATTGATACAATTGGATGGAGAAAATTTTTTGTTATAGATTGTCCCTCCTATGTTGAGCTTTGCTGTGAATTTTATGCAACCTATGAGTTTTCTTTTGATGCACAGGATTTTAATTTGAATATTCCTACAATTTGTTTTAGGTTGCAAAATAAAATAGTCCAATGTTCAATCACAATATTTAATTTGTAATTGGGTATTTATGATAATGAATATGTCAAAACTATTGAATATTTAGATTCATTATGTGACTACCCAGCGGATTAGGATCCAATTTTAGCATACAAGGAGTTAACAGGAAACCTGAGCTTAAATTTAGGGGTGGGAAATCTAAAGATAATGATATTCAGAGCCCTATCCTTAGATACCTTCACAGGTTCCTGTGTTACACATTTTCTGGAAAAAGTAAAGATCCAACTAAACTCACAAAATATGAACTCTTCTTCTTATGGTGCATGTTAAAAAAAAAAGAAAAGTTAATTTTGGTTTTTGGTTAGCCTCCCAGTTTAAAAGTATATCTAATGCTGGGCGTGGTATATACTTGGGTTCTGTAATTTCAATGCTAGCAGTAGGGTTGGGTGTACTTGATATTAAAAACACTAATTTACACATAGCTGAGCCTATTCTTCCACTTGACATATCTGCACTTAATTCTATGGGCTTACTTTGCCTCAACGAGAGGAAAGAATTTGTGTTTTGTCCTCCAGGTCCTATCATTCCATCACGATCGCGTTTATTTCGGACAGAGGACCAATCAGCTTCAGCCTCAGTCTCCTCAGCAGCATCTCTAGAACCTAGTGATCAAGTCCGCCTAGCCAGAATTGAGGCAAAAATGCACCATATGGATGCCAAATTAGATGCCATTCTCTCTCACTTGGGGTTGTCCATACCCCAGCCACCAGCAGCCTGAGTTCTATGCGACTTACTCTTAAGGGAAGTTCTCTTTGATTTACTTTTATTTTATTTTGTACACTTCTCCCGTTTAATTGAATTTTTTCCACATTGAGGACAATGTGAGTAGTAAGTGTAGGGGGAGATGTGGTATGGAAATAGAAGTTTTTTTTTGTGATTGATGAGATTGATTGATGATTGATGAATGTTCTGAAATTTTTGAGAATTTTTATTCTTTTTCTGTCATTTTTCTTTGAGTTTTTGGTCTTTGAGTTAGAGGCTTGCCTAAGCCTATAAACACTTCTGTTTTTATGATTCTCAGCAGTTTCTTAGCACTTGCACTTTAAATTGTTTTTCATATTTAATTTTTATGATTTCTAGTATTTGCATCAATAAACAAAAAAAAAGAGTAAAAAATAAAAAAAATAAAAAATAAAAATTTTTACAACTCCTTACTTGCCATAAGAAATTAATATGTTCTTTATCATAGAATACAAGTTATTATGCCATTTGTATGCTAACTTAAAAAGAATAAATTTATCATTGTTCATTTTATTAGTTTTATTTTTAAGGCTTGTTTTGAAATCTCATGAAGTATGGTCTTTATTTAAATAGTTGGGTAAAAAAATGCATGTTCTTTTAAGTGAGTTGCTGCCCTTTGTTGAGAATGAATTAAAGGATATTTTCTAGACTGTATATTTATGTGGAAATTAAGGGGTGTCATCAATAAAAAAAAGAAAAAAAAAGAGAAAAAAATAAAAATAAAAATCAGAAATAAATGCACTCGTATGACCCATTCCTCTAGTTGCTTGATCAATTGGTTACCAACCCGATGGCCCAAGTAGTGCTGTACTTGGTGACCCCTTAAGGTAATTCTGTATGGAGAAATCGGTGTTTGGAAGAGTATCACCCCTTTTGGGCCGTTTAAAAAACTCACCCATCCTTTTTATTGGGTAATTATGAGTGGAGCTAGTAGCCACCCGAGCTAAATAACCTGGGGCAAGTGGCTCAGTAATAATTTGTTTCACGTTCACTTTATCGGTTTCACGCTCAGTAATCTTTAAATTTCATTGGTCTAGTTAAGAATTCCTAAGATTCTATTCTTTAAAAAGGGCAGTTTAATATTATATGACATTTTAATATTTTATGTGCTTGAAATTGAATTGAGGACCAACTTTATGACTTGAGAAACATGTTTTAAATATGAAACTTGTTGAAGTAAACTTTGGTAAAATTAAGCTATTTTTGCTATCATCCTATTGCATGACAATTTGGTTCTTTGTTTTGGACATTAAATTTCAGATTGGTTGAGGACAGGGCTGTATTGTTTCATTTTAATTTCTGTGCTTGAGGACAAGCAAAGGTGCAAGTGTGGGGGAATATGATGAGTTGCAAAACTCACAATTTTTTCCTAATTTAATTCCTTGATTTTAGTATAATTTTGATATAAATATTTAATTTTAATTTGAATTTAATTTTGGACAAGGTTGTGAGCATAAGTTGAGAAAAGGAACGAAAAAAGGTGGAATTAAAGGATTTTTTTATACCAGGAGGCTACAACCTTACCAAACCTGTAATCTGTAGCGATGGAGAGATAAGATAGATTTTGCCACCTAAACAAGGATAAAATCAGTTTCAAGTGGAGTCAAATTGAATCAAATTCAATCAGATGAGGATAAAGATCATACGAGGATAGAGATAAGATTAGAATAGAGATAAGATAGGGATAATAGATTTTATTTTAAATTTTATCTTTTTGTGCCTATATAAAGGCTCCTAGCATTTAACCTGGAGAATCATATTCTACCTCTCACTCTCATTTCCTCTTTTGCTGCCCCACCTTCTTCTCCATCTTCTTTTTCTTCTTCTCCTTTTGCTTAATTTTTATAATGTTATTATGGCCATGAGTGGCTAAACAATCTATTTTCAGTTGAAGGTGAATTTAAATTGAGGTTTGTTTAAGTTGTGAGGTTATGCACTTAATTTTCTTCATCTTATTTCTACTTTTTTGTCAATTTCTGATTTCAAGGAACGCTATCTCCATTGTTGTTTTCTTGAGAATTCAAGAGGCCTATTGAATTTCTTGAAAAAATAACTTATCGCTAATTAATTTGATTAAATCTGTAATTGTTTAATTGGATTAATAACAAATAGTAATTAATATATTAGTTTATGTTAAGAAATTGACAGATTTGATTTAAATAAAATGTGTGTTTTTATTTTCAATTCAGTCATTAGCAATAATATCATTCTTTACTTTTTAAAAAAAATTAAAAAAAAAAAAACCTTCAATTCTTTTTTATCATTTTAAGTATATTTTAAAATTTATAGAGAAATAACATAACAATAAATATAAAAAGAGGTAAGCCCAACCTACATTGAATCAGACCACTCAACTCTCAAAATTAAACCATCAACCCAGCCTCAAACCACCAATAGTCCTGACCAAGCAATGAACAATTGTCAAGAATCACCGAGTGCAAAAACGAATCCAACAACACCACCAAAAACTAAAAACAACAATCAACAATGCTACCAAATATGCAACAATGGCAATTGCAAGAGCGAGCAGACAAAAAACAAAACCACGTATTGAGAAGAGGCTTGGCATAGCATAGTCAAAACAAATTTTATGCAAAATCAACATATTTATCTGTAAAACAAAGCCAACCTCAATGAAACTCTCAACTCTGATAAAAAATTTTAATTTTTTATTAATTTAATAATAATTTGATAATAATTAAAAATTATTGAAAAAAAATAATTTTTTATTATATATAATAATATATTTTAGTAAATAGCTTATTTATATTTAACTTTTTAACCACTCTTTTGTTTTAGTCTAAAATAGTTAATGCAATTATTTAATAATTTTTTATTTTATATATTATCATCTAAATTGCTAATAATATTTTTTTTAGTCTAAAATTCTCACATATTGTAAGCTGTAGAGTATTTTACGATACATTTATCATAATTATATTGTTTATATTAGATATAAATATTGCTAATTAAGCTGCTCTATATGATTATAATTTTAGTAGCAGTTTTTATCTGTTAAAAAAAATAAGTAAACTGTTGTTCATACTATCAAAAAAATTAAATTAATACATTACTTCCATTCAGTAGATTTTTTTTTTCAGTAGTCATCTCAGTTTTATATATATGAGTTACATGCAAAAATAGATACTAGATAGTGCATTTTTTTTAATTAATGAAAATTAAAAATCAAGTCCTCTTGCTTTACAGAATAAAAAAGAAAATAAAAAAAAAAGGTAATTAGCCAAATTAATATTTTAATCAATTTTTATAATTGAGTTGCAATCCAACTTTCAATTGCATAATTAGATACATAAATCCATACAACTCAAATATTTATTCTGAAAGTCTCAAAAGTACAAAGACTTTTTATTTGATATTACATGACGTTTATTGTTTAACCCACTCTAGGAGTTCCAATGACCACATTATTTTCATTCACCCAAACCCAGACCCTGCCGCAGCTGAAATCTCCTGTCACTGGTGTTCCATCCTTTAGCACGATTGCTTTCACATGTTTGTTCTCTTTTTCTATAATAGCTGCTGCACAATTTCCATCTATTCCAACAAGCTCTGGCCATGCATTCTTACCTTAAAAAATCAAAATTTAATGATCAATAACAGTGATGCATGAAAGAAGAAAAAAAAAAAATTATAGAGGACTTGAATATAATTAAAGGCTTAATTACCTAAACAGGGGAGTTCCATTCTTTTCTCGATCCTTAGTTCTTTGAAGGTCAAAGTTTATTGATGATTTTGCTCCAAATTCATGTTTATATAGTTTGCAACTCCTATATATTTATTTATTTATTTATTAAAAGTTAAATTTATCGGGCTCCATTATAATTTTATTAATAAAATAATTTATTTTTTATAGCTTTTCGCTTAGATTTTAACGATTAAATTAATTTATCTAGTCAAACTTAATATATTTGTTAATATAAATCCAATTATTATTTGTAATTTTACTTTTTATTTATCTCAGGATTTGAACTTATAAACAAATAAATGTTTTAGGTCTTTAAATAATAAATCATGATTATTTATGCTTATAAATAGGCTTTTAAAGATTTAAATTGCTTTTATTTATGCTTAAAAAAAACTCAAAGAGAATTTTGCCATCTTCATATGTTATTCCATTTTTCTCCTTATTATTCTTAAACTTGTTTATTGTGATTTTTCTCTTTATTATTCTTAAATTTTTTTTAATTTCATATAATAAATTAACTACTTAATAATTAAGATATTATTTATCAACAAATTAAATACTTAATAATTAAAATATTATTTATTAAAAAAAACCGTAACAAGCTTTCAATATATTATATAATAATATTATAATAAATATGAAAAACTAGTAAAAAATTAGTATATTATTATATATATTTATTAATTCAGTCTATAATAATAATAATATTATTATTATATTATTGAAAAAATACATTTTATATTGAAAGTAATAATAATGTTATCAGTACAATAAAGAATTAAACTATTTATATTTGGCATATCTCACATTTAAAATATAAATTAGAGAAAAATAATAATAAAAGAATTTTAAAATAAAATAAACTGGATTGACAGATTTAAACATAATTATTAAATAATACTAAAAGAATAAAAATCAATTCACATTCTTCTACATCTTTCCACTTTTAAGGGTATTTATGTTTATATATATATGCATATGATTTTCAATTAATAAGTAAGTATTTTCCCCAATCAATAATCTTGACATAATTAATTTAATATCTTTAGTTAATTTTTTGTGTTTAAAATCCTTAGGTACTATGTTTTTTTTAACGTCCATATTCGATGCATTAATATTTTGATAGTTCTTATTCGCCTTATCTTTCCGTTCGTTGTTATGATTGTACGCGAAAACTTAGTAGCGGTATATTATAACAACTTGATTTTAATTGATTTAAATAATTTTTAAATTATTATTTTTATTTAATTTAAAATAATTAATATAATTATTTAATAATTATTAATTTTTTATATTAATATTTCAACGGCTAATTTTATAAACTATTATTAGGGTTAGCAATTGATCAATTTGATTTTAAATCGAATCGAAATTAAAAAATCAAATTATTTATTTTGAAAAATCGAATCAAATTAAAAATGAGAATTAATTAAATTAAATCGAATTGAAATAAATTGATTCGATTTGGTCATTCAAAACCGATTTTGTAAATAGAGCCAAAGAATCAAAGAAATGACATCCTCTACCAATATCTCAATTTAATCAATCTTTGACAAAATTTTAAAATGCACATCTCAATAATTTAATCCTCAACTAATCACTATATTATAATCAAAACAACCTATGAATGAGAAGAAGAAACATTAAAGAACAAACTCATAAATCAGAAATCAGAAAACTCACAAATATAAGCCATAAATAAAAAATCAGAAAAATCCAAATCTGAACGATGCCACTACGAAACATGGAAGATAGATATGCGATGAAAATATTTTATAAATTTATATGTAAAAATCATAAAAAAAAGGTTTTTAACAATAAATATTATTAAATAGAATGAGAGGTGAGCTGTCAATCGATTGGTTGTTAATTTATATTAAAAAATATATTTATAAACATTAAAAATAAAATTATTATTGATATATTTTAATTAATAAAAAATAAATTATAATTTTTTATTAATTTTTTAAATATATATTTATTTTACATATTTTTATTTTATGTATTTTATTTTCATTCTCCATTCATTAAAATTGGACATAAATAAAATTTTTTAATTCGTTGTTCAGTAAAACTATTAAAAAAAATAAAATTTCTAGTGTAATTATAAAAGGTGTAACTATATTATATTTTACTATGTTTTAAAAAATTGTAAACTTAATATAATTTTTTTATTCTCAATATTTTATGAAGAAAAATAACGCCTTGTTTTTAATACAATGGAAAGTTTAATTTTAATATTGAAAATTATTATTAATAAAAATTTATAATTTAGTGATCGATAATAATAATAACTCATTCAGAAGGATGAAAGAAAGATAATTATAGAGGACTTGTATATAACAAAAAGCTTAATTACCTGGGCACATATTTACCATTCTCTTCTCAACTCTGTACAATGAGTTTCTTAAAAGAAAAAAAAAAACAAAATCTAATCTAATTCAATATCAACTTAAAATTATAAATAAGTGAATTTTTATAAAAAAATAATATAAAAAGTAAATTTTATTTATTTTTATAGTAAAATTCATTTATTTATATTTTTAAAATTTATTAATTTATGATGGTTAATCAGATAAATATTTCACTACAGTATAGAGTTCTTGAGTTTTAACCACGTGGACATATCAGCAATAGATACATTCTACCAAAATGAAGATAAAACCTTGATTTGACTTTGACCAGTCAAAAATAAAACAAAAATTTCAAAAACTATGTCAATACTCTATGGTTAGTCATACACATATTAATAAATTAAGAAATTTGAAATCATAAAGTAAACTGAATAAACTTAAAAATTAAAATTAAATCAAATATAACAATTAATTTAATTTAATTTATCATATTTATTTAATTATATAATTAGAAAATTAACATACTCCTGATTTTGAGCGGTAGGTTGTGAACAATGTTTGGCAATTGATGAAGTAGTAGAATTTATGTTGTGTAATTCTGGTATGTTGGGTATCTCATTTAAATATGAATTAACAATTAATTCTTATGGGTTTGTGTGATCATGCAGAATAGTACTGGTAAAGGTGTGGGTTCAGACAAGAAAACTAATGGTAACTTCTATAATGGAAAATACTTTTCATAGAACACTACAACTCTAGAAATATGTATCTTTTTAAAATATAAGGCATACAACTTAGTAAGTTTTCTGTCCAAGTGTATATCCCAAGAATACACACTTTGTAGCTCTTGGTTTGAACTTTGTTTTGCTGAGACGGTGTTTGTGGCAAAATAAAGGCATCTAAATGCTTTGAGGTTACTGTAATATGGTTTTTTTGTCATAGAGTATCTCAAAAGGTGACTTCCAATTCAAGGTTAGGGTCGGTAATTTATTTATGATATAAATGGCTGTGAGAATTGAATCTCCCCAAAATTTCTTTGGTAGGAAGCTTGGAACATGAGGTTTCTGGATACTTATAAAAGGTGTTGGTGTTTTCTTTCCACTACACCATTTTATTGTAGTGTGTGGGCGCAAGACTTGTAGTATATAATTTCCTTCTCTGCAAATAATTGATAACAAGCATGATTCACAAATTCAAATCTATTGTTATCCGATGGAAGTAATGGGAGTGTTTGAGTTTTGTCTGCCATGAGATAGATCTAGGTTACGCTACTGAAATCATCTGCTACAATGAGGAAAGATTTTAGCAAATATCTTGCCTCTGAATGTGATACAATGAGGTAAGGCCCCCATATTAAATCAAACACATGAGAAGTTGTTATTGTGCTAACTGGAAATGGCAGTCTCTTCCAGGGGATAAATTTCACAAACTTTCATTTCATTGTTGCAATTTTGGACAATACACTTGATGGTGTATGACCTAGTCTTATATGCCAAAGGCTACTATTGTCTAGACTTATCATTGCTATAATTTTATTGTTATTGCTCATACATTCATCATCGGTCTCATTCTTTTATTTTTCATGGTTCTGACACTAAAGAATAATACATCAATCTTATAGAATTTCCCCTTAAACTCTGCCATGGCTACTACTCCTTCAGTCAAGTGGTTTTGCAGAATACATTTTTGTGACATAAAAGTAATTGTCATTTTTTAGTTTTATAGCAATTTTTGTACTCACAATAGGTTGTATTTGAATTTAGAAATTTAACTCCTTTCTAAATTTATAACCTTATTTAAAATTAAAATTTTTATAAAAATTCAATTAATTTTTATTAATTTTTTATTTATAATAAAATAATTTAATTTCTTAAATTTTAAAAAATTAAAAGGTAAAATGCATATTTCTACACTTGCCATATATTTCAACTTTAATCATAACTTAATAAATATTTAAACTTTTAAAAAAATATTACTTTTAAACACCTAAATTTTAGAAATACATTATTTTAAACACCTAAATTTTAAAAATATCTAATTTCAAACACAATTTTAAAATTATGAATTTGAAAAATTACATTTAAATATAATTTTATAATCATAAATTTAAAAAATTACTTTTAAACATAACTTTAAAACTATAAATTAAACAAAATTATGTTTTATAATAATGTTTTTTAAATTATACACTTATTATTTTATTAGGTCACAATTAAGGTATTTGATAGCAAAAATATTAAAATACAGATATACAAGTATTTATTTAGCTAAATTAAAATCATATATAATTTTATTAGAGTGTTGGAATCATTTATAGTTCGACATTTTTTTCTCATAAATTAAATTGAGAATTTAATTATCATAAATAAAAAAAAAATATTTGAGGAGAGCATTTTATAGATCAGCAAAATCTAACCAAATAAAGAAATATGTAAGTAACTGCAATTAATAATTTTTCAAGAATTTATTTTAATTAATTTTTTTAATAATTTTATAAAATTTAAAATGAAGAAAATTCAATTTTTTATTTAAAAAATTTATTTTAAAAATTTAAAATTTTAAATAATTTTATAAAAAGTCATAAGAAACCAAATAAAAAAATCTGAATATAAAAATTGACCAAAACTCCACCAAAGATATACCAACAAGAGAACCTTAATTAGCTGCTAATGTGCTTTTTTGAATTAATCAAAAAATTTAAGGCCAAAATATATATATTTTTTTTTAAATTAGGGCCAAATCTTCTCTGAATTATAAGCCAAATTAGCATTTTTAATCAATTTATTTATATTTTTTATTAGACTTTGATATTTATTATAGACAGATGAAAAATTATTTGGACAATCGAGTTACATTCTTTTTTCGATTTTTAGTTTTCTGAAGATTAAGTTTATTGATAATTTTGGTCTAAATTTATGTTTATATAGTTTGCAACTTATGTATATTTATTTATTTATTAAAAATTAAATTTATCGTCCCATTATAATTTTATTAATAAAATAATTTATTTTTTAGGACTTTTCTCTTAGACTCCAACAATAGAATTAATCTATCTAGTCGAGTTTAATATTTTTATTAATATAAATCCAATTATTATTTGTAATTTTACTTTTTATTTATCTCAAGATTTGAACTTATAAACAAATATATGCTTTAGGCTATTAAATAATAAATCATGATTATTTATGCTTATGAATAGGCTTTTAAAGATTTAAATTATTTATATTTAAAAAAACTCATGTAGCATAGAACTAAAGAGAATTTTACCATCTTCACATGTTTATCGCGATTTTTCTCTTTATTATTCTTAAACTTCTTTAATTTGATATGCTCAATTAAACACTTAATAATTAAGATATTATTTATCGATAAATTAAATACTTAATAATTAAGATATTATTTATAAAAAAAAATCATAACAAGCTTTCAATATATTATATATGATAATATTATAATAAATATGAAAAATCAGTAAAATAATAGTATATTATTATATATATTTATTAATTTAGTCTATAATAATAATAATAATATATTATTGAAAGAATATGTTTTATATTGAAAATGATAATAATATTATCTCTACCATAAAGAATTAAACTATTTATATTTGGCACATCTCATGTGCAAAATATAAATTAAAAAAAATAATAAGGGAATTTTTAAAATAAAAAACAAAAAAATAAAAATCAATTAACATTCTTCTACATCTTTCCACTTTTAAGGGTATTTATGTTTTATATATATATATAAATTATTTTCAATGAATAAGTAAGTATTTTCCCCAATTAATAATCTTGCCATAATTAAATCAATATCTTTAGTTAATTTGTGGTGTTTAAAATCCTTAGGTACTATGTTTTTTTTAGCGTCCATATTCGATGCATTAGTATTTCAATAGGTTTTTATCTTTTCGTTTGTTGTTATGTTTGTATACGTAGATATAGTAGCAACATATTATAACAACCCGCCTCTAATTAATTTAAATAATTTTTAAACTATTACTTTTATATTAATTTTTAAACTATTACTTTTATTTAATTTAAAATAATTAATACAATTATTTAGGAATTTTAAATTTTATGTATTACCATTTGAATGGTTAATTTTTTGATACAGGATTGTTATTAGGAGTGAGCAATTGATCGGTTCGGTTTTAAATCGAACCGAAATTGAAAAATTACTTATTTTGAAGAATCGAATCAAATAAAAAATAAAAAATAATCAAATTGAATCGAACTGAAATAAATTGATTATGTTCGGTCACTCAAAACCGATTTTGTAAATAAAGTGGAAGAATCAAAGAAATAACATCCTCTGCCAACATTTCAATTCAATCAATCTTCAAGAAAATCTTAAAATGCACATCTCAATAATTTAATCCTCATCTAAACATTATATTATAATCAAAACAACCTATAACGAGAAGATGAAACATTAAAGAACAAACTCATAAATAAGAAATCAGAAAACTCACAAATATAAGCCATATATAAGAAACCAGAAAAACCCAAATCTGAACGATGCCATTGCGAAATATGGAAGATAGATATGCAATGAACATATGTGCATTCACATGTGATGAGCCGATGACCAGACGTGCAATGACCAGGAGATCTACAGCGTTCCTCCCCAATCAGCAGTGACAAATCATCTATTTAGGGCCTCGCTAGTCATGTTCCTCACTGTGAGTGGGAGAAGGGTCTTGCCTTCATCATCGTGGGTGAGAGAGAGGAGTTCCCTTCCTTGCTGTGAGTGAGAGAGAAGACTAGAGGACTGAGCATCCATGATAAATCATCAACAACACTGTTAGTGATAAATAAAAGGTTGGACAACCATTTCAGAAGTAGGAAGATCACCCAAGGTCAGATGAAAATAAAAAAGGTTGGACGATCACTCCAATAAATCAGGTCGGACTACCACTCTAAGATGACTAGATCGGAAGACCAGGTTGGATAACCACTTCAATAGACCAGGTCGGACTACCACTCCAAAATAACTAGGTCGGACAACTATTCAAGATGACCAGGTTGGATGACCACTCCAATAGACCATGTCGGACTAACACTCTAAGATGACCAGGTCTGTAATACCCGGCCAGAGTCCGGCATCGGAATTCCTGTAGTCCGGTGGAATCTCGGGTGTCGGAACCCTCTAGAAGGGTAGTACATATGTTTTCTAAGGTATTTGAACTTGTTTTAATGTTTTAAGGTGTTAAATGAAATGAGTTTTTGAAGGAAAAGCAACAAGGGAGAAATGCAAAGGTTCGGCCGCCGAACATTGCATGGTTTCGGATTCACGTTCGGCTGCCGAAGGTGGTCTGGCCAGCCACCTATTTAAGGGCCAAAGGTCGGTGGAGAAAGGATATTTCTCCTCCACTTACGGCCAGAGGTGAGTTCAAGCCCTCTCAAGTTGACTTTCATGATCTTCATGTTTTTCACCAAATTTTTCAAGGGTTTTAAGAGTTTTAGTGTGTTTTGAAGGTTTTGAGCAAAAGAACCAAGTTTGGAAGTTTGGAGCTTTGAGAGAGGATTTCTCCACATCTCCACGTTGGGATCGTTTATTCTCTTGTTTGGAAGAGGTAAGTGAAGATCCTGAACTTCCTTTCTTGATTTTTGAAGGTTTTATGGAAGTTTTATGGGTAGTATGCATGATTAGGTTTAGGTGAGGTTTATGGTGATTTGTATGTTCAAGCATGTTTAAGTGTTGTTTGAGGTTTTAGGATAGTTTTGGACCTCTTTATGCATGTTATATGGTATGTGCTAGTTGGGAGTAGTTGATATGCATGTTGGGTAAGTTTGGGGTGAGTTTTGCATGAAACAGAGCAGGGTTCTGCCCTTTGGGCAAAGCCAGGTTCGGCCGCCGAAGGAAGGTTCGGCCGCCGAACCCCTTGTGGAGGCAGTTTCGGCTGCCAAAGCTTGCTTCCGAAAATTTGGACTTTCGTCTCTGGAGGCAAGGTTCGGCCGCCGAAAGTGCCGCCGAAGGTTAAGTTTCATCTCTGGACGAGACTTTCGGCTGCCAAAGGTGCCCCCGAAGGTTAGTAAGAGGACTTTCGGCCGCCGAAGGAAGAGGTTCGACCGCCGAAAGTGCATGAGTTTCGTCTCTGGACAGGACTTTCGGCCGCCGAACCTGCCGCCGAAGGTGCCCTGTCCAACCTTCTCTTGCATGTTTTATGTAATTGTTTTAGGGTCTTTTAGAGGGCTTTTGGGGGAGTTTTTAGAGATATTCTTGATTTAGTTTGGTCCCTCATTTGAGTCCACTTGTGTAGGAACGGACCAGAGGAATCAAGGAGGTCGACAGTGAGTCCAGTTTCAGAACCTGCAGAGTTAGTACAGAGTCAGCCAGAGGTGAGTGGAACTAAACTAAATCTTTTTAATTGGAAAATCAAATACTTTTAGCATGTTCCATGCATCATGATTATGCAATAGGCTGATTGCATTAGAACCCACGAATATGTTGCATTGCATCCTTACTTGTTGATGTGGGTGGATGCTGAGTGATCCAACTAGTCCCTGACAGGAAGACTGGGACCCCATTCTACGGCCTGGCAGGTATATGGAAGCCCAGGTGCTCAGTTTATGCCCTGGCACAATGGTAAGTCACGGGTGTTATATACACATATATATATACATGACAGGAAGACCAGGACCCCATGCTACGGCCTGGCACGGAATGATACTGGGACTATTTGGTGACAGGTTTACCCTTGATGTGGATTGTTTGTGATATGATGCATTCCATGAGATCATGTTTTAGTCACCTATTTTATAGTTCTGCTCACTGGGCTAGTATAGCTCATCCCTCTCCCTTAACCCCAGTCTTGCAGGTTCAGAGTCCAGAGGTGTCAGCAGGGTACAGAGAAAGAGAAGAGTTATGTAATAGTTAGTATGGACATGTAACTGTAAAGAGATAGATTATGATGTACAGTGTATAGAATGGTGCTTGATCATATGAGTTGTAATCTCTCTTGTATATACATGATTTGTTTATGAAAATGTTTTACTGTTTATGCATGAAAAACCAGGCTTAACACTATATGAGTTGACCCGCCTAGAGCAATGATGAGGGCTCTAGCAGGGGTTTTATAGTATAGAGTTAGTGCATGCACAGGTTGAGCCTTGGAACAGGAAAAGTTTTAATTTTTTTTTTTACAGAAAATGTATGATCATGTATGGGATTTCACAGGTACACAGAGTTCACAGCAGGCTTGCTACGGGTCCCGGCGGCCTTAAGCCGATCTGGATCCTAGCGCCGGTAGCAGTTCGGTTTCCGGGCTGTTACAAGGTCTAACAACTATTCTAAAATGACCGGATTTGAATCAATGGATGATCAAACGATCACTCCAAGATGACCAGATCAGACAACTATTCTAAAATGACCATATTGAAATCGGTCGGATATTCCATAATTTTTTCTCTTCTGCTCTTTCTTTACTCACATGTTTTCTGCTGTAGCAACAACTGTATATTATGATGTATACTTCCTTCCAGAATACTCGATAGATAGATCTGTATATAAATACATTCTACTCAAAGAAAATAAGTTTCCTTTTATAACATGGTATCAAAGCAATAACATTTTTTTTTCTTCTTGCTTCCAACTGCATTCATGGAAGATTAAAATATCAGATTCTCGAATTAGCCTCAAAACCAAACAACCGATTATCAAACCAAATAACATATTATCTCACCAATCCTTCAAATCCATATTTTTACATCCAAAAATCATGCATTGATTCTTGTGTCGCCTACTCTCTCAGGACCAAATTACCATCTTGATGCAGAGCCAGAAAAATGGCCTTACAATTCAAGAACAAGATAAAGTTCATTGATGGATCTTTGAAGATGCCAGAAGCCATGGATCAGATGTTTGCAGCATGGGAAATGTGTAATAACATGGTTCTATCTTGGATCACAAAATCTTTATTACAATCAATTGCACAAAGTATTATTTGGATCGATGTTGCAGCAGATGCCTGGAAAGACCTTTAAGATCTATTCTAACAGGGAGATATGTTTCACATCTCTGATTTACAAGAAGAGGTTTACAGCCTCAAACAGCCAGATTCATATGTTACAAACTACTTCACCCATCTAAATACCTTGTGGGATAAATTAATCAACTTCAGGCCTATACCTCGATGCACATGTAATCCTTCATGGAGCTGTGGAGCAATTGCAGCTGTGAGAAATTACAGAGAAAGCGATTATGTCATTAGATTTTTAAAGGATCTCAATCATCAGTTCAACAATGTCAGGTTGCATATCATGATGATGGATTCATTGCCTTTAATAAATAAAGTTTTGTCTCTTGTGGTACAATAAGAAAGACAATTGTTTCTTGGTGTAATCTTGGAACCTAAGGCATTAATTGCCAAATCTAACCAAGAAAGGTTTCAAAGATCTTATCGTGGAAGAGGTACTCATACACCTTCTTTTCAAGGCAACAAAAGATATAATACTTAGAATACACCAAGATTTGTACTTTTTGTGGGAAATCAAGACACACAGAGGAGACTTGTTATAGAAAACATGGGTTTCCACTTGGTTTTAAGTTCAGAAATAACTCCAGCAATGCTAGTATTAATAATATCGAGACAACTGATTTATCTAGCATTGTTTATCTTAATCAAGGCAACCTTGATTTCTCAAATCCTCATTTCATTCAAGATCAATACCAATGCTTACTTGCTTTGATTCGACCAATAAGTCAATCAACTAAATCTAAACAAGACATAAACTCCATAAATAAAGTAAGCAAATCCACAGCCAAAGATTTTCTTCATCTCACTACTTCTTGCTCCAGTTCTCCAGGTAATTTTTCTTTTTTTTTTTTTTGTATTCTTTACAAACTGATGTATGAATCTTAGACACCGGGGCTATTGTTCATGTCTATTTTTCTGTTAGTAAGTTCCTGTCATACAAAAGAATTAGGCCAATACGTGTCAAATTACTAAATGGTGCCACAGTTACTGCTGACCTATCTAGCACAATATATTTCTCGCAATGTTCTCATTCTTCATAAAGTCTTATATATACCACAGTTTTCTTTTAACCTTATTTCAGTCACGAAATTGACCTCATCACTTCATTATTGTCTCATCTTTTCTCATGATAAATGCATTATACAAGAGTAAAATACCTAAAGCAAAAGATGGCCTTTACCTTATGACAGATTGACGGGTGTTGAATCCGTCAATTTAAAATTTACTTTCCTTTTCTCAATTGACAAAAACTTGTAGACAGGGTAAGTGAGTATCAATTCCACAGAGACCTCAAATCTGCTTAATTTAAATGACCAAATTAAAATAGAGAAATAGTTTAATGAAAAAGTGAGAAGAAGAGATTTTTCTTCTTTATGAAAATGGTTGTGCCTTGGGCAAGCCAATAAAAATAAACTTAAGAGAAAATAAATAAACAAATAATGTAATTGAAAATTTAGAAACAACTAATTAATTAAAACTTTCAGCTGAAGGTAATCAAATTGAGGTATTTTACAGTTGATCATTGATTAAAAAAAAATAATTCATTTTATTATCTATTATTTGGTTATAGTGGTCAAACACGCGAATCCCACCAATTCTTCCTTATGAATAAATTAATCTGCTTCGCGCTTAAATTAATTCCTAGTCAACTAATAACCCCAACAAGCGTGTAGATTTAATTAGTTAACTACATTAAGAGAGAAGAACCCAAACTTGATTGTAACGACCCCAAAATGGACCGTCACCGGCGCTAGAATTCAGGTCGGCTTAAGGCCGCCAGAACCCGTAGCAAGCCTGCTATACTCTCTGTGTACCTGTAAAATCTCATACATGATCATAGATTTTCTGTGAAAATAAAAACTTTCTTTCTCTGAACCATGGCTCAACCTGTGCATGCACAATCTCTGTACTCTGTACTCTGTATCCCTATCTAGAGCTTGCCCTAGATGGTTTAACTCATACCTGCTAAGCCTGGTTTATCACATATTCTGTAAAACAGTTAAATAAACAGATCATGTATATAAAAGGTTTACAACTCAAAATAACTAAGTCAAGCACAACTCTAACTTTATACACAATTATTACATCTCTTTAACTTTACATGTCCACTCTATTCTATTACAAAGCTCTTTTCTCTTTCTGTACCCTGCTGGACTTTCCCTGTACACTGTACACTGAACCTGCAAAACTGGGATTAAGGGAGTGGGATGAGCTCTATAGCCCAGTGAGTAGAACAGTAAAACAAGTCATTAAAACATGATCGTATGAAATGCATCATATCACAGACAATTCACATCAAGGGTAAACCTATCACCACATAGTCCCGGTAACTCTGCCGTGCCAGGGCGTAGAATCGAGCACCTGGTCTTCCTGTCATATATGTATACGTGTATATAACACCTCTGTACTTACCATTGCCAGGGCGTAGTCAAAGGCTCCTGGACTTTACTATACCTGCCAGGGCATAGTCAAAGGCTCCTGGACTTCTCTATACCTGCCAGGGCGTAGTCAAAGGCTCCTGGTCTTATCTCAGAGACTATTGGATCATTCAGCATTCACCCACATCAACAAATAACTATGCAGTGCAACATATTCGTGGATTCTAATGCAATCAACCTACTGTATAATCATGGTGCATGAAATATGCAAAAACATTCCATTTCTCAATTAAAAGAATTAAGTTTAGTTCCACTCACCTCTGGCTAACTCTGAACTGACTCTGAAGACTCCTGAGGCAGTACTCACTGCTGCTCTCTTTGGTTCCTCTGGTCTGTACCTATACAGATGGACTCAAATGAGGGACCAAACTAGCTCAAAAACAACTCTATAAAACTCCCCAAAAATCCCTTTAGACACCCTAAAACAATCATGCAAAAACATGCAAAGGAAGGCTGGACAGGGCACATTCGGCAGCAGGTTCAGCGGCCGAAAGTCCTTTCCAGAGCCGAAACTCATGCACCTTCGGCGGCCGAATCTCTTCTTTCGGCAGCCGAACCCTTTCGGGGCAAGTTTCGGAGGCTGAAAGGCACTCCAGAGACGAAAGTCCATAACCTTCGGAGGCACCTTCGGCGGCCGAAACTCCCCTCCAGAGCCGAAAGTCCAAAGGCTCGGGGGCAAGCTTGGGCAGCCAAAGCCACCTCCTTAGCACATTCGGCGGCCGAAGCTTTCTTCGGTGGCCGAAGCTGGGTTCATCAGCAAGGCAGAAACTTACTCTGCCTCTCGCCAACATGCACCAATCTTCCTCAAATTCAACCACCTCAATTCCTCAACATGCATACACCCAAGCATATGCTCAAAGGGGTCAAAAACTACCTAAAACCCCATCAAACAACAAGGCATAACACATAAACAAGCTTTTCTCACAAAATCATCAAAAGCTCACTCTTTACCCTATTCATGCAACTCTCTCCATAAAACCCTATAAAACCTTCAGAAAACATATAAACAGGTTCAGGATCTTCACTTACCTCTTGAAAACAAGAAGATGAACGATCCTAACGTGAAGATATGGAGCAACTCTCCTCCAAACTTCAAAACTTGAGTTTATGGCTCAAAACCTTCAAAATCAAAACCATTAAAAGCTTGCATGATTTGATGAAATCATGAAGAAAACCCAAGGAAGACATGGTCTCACCTCTGTTGGTGAAAGAAAAGGCAATTATTATCCTTTCAACCGACTGAGGTCGCTTTATAGGTGGCTGGCCAGACCACCTTCGGCGGCCTAAGGTGAATCCGTAAGTCATGCAAGTTCGGCGGCCGAAATTGACCTTCGAGGGCCGAAACTAGCTCATGTTCGGCGGCCGAACATTACCTTCGGCGGCCGAACCTGACTTTTCTGCCTTGGTTCTTTTCTCTCAAAAACTCATTTCAATTCAACTTTAAAATGTTAAAACATACTACATTACTTTAGAAAAACATAAAATTTACCCTTTTAGAGAATTCCGACATCCTGGATTCCACCGGAAAGTAGAATTCCGATGCCGGACTCTAGCCGGGTATTACATTCTCCCCCCCTTAAGAACATTCGTCCTCGAATGTTCCTAAAACAAACAAATAAACACATAAAAAGGAGGAAACTAACCTCAAAATAGATATGGATACTGCTGGAGCATAGACTCTCGTGTCTCCCAAGTGCACTCCTCTAAATTATGGTGGTTCCACAGGACTTTCACCATTTGAATTTCCTTGTTCTTTAGCTGTCTGATCTGTGTGTCAAGAATCCGCACTGGCTGCTCTATATAAGTGAGATCTCCAAGGACCTCTATTTCAGGCTCACTAAGAACCTTACTCGGATCTGACACAAATTTCCGTAGCATAGAAACATGAAATACCAGGTGAATTCTCTCCATAGAAGTAGGTAAATCCAGCTTATACGACACATTTCCGATCTTCTGTAAGATCTCAAAGGGTCCAATGTACCGTGGAGCTAGTTTACCTTTCTTCCCAAAACGAACCACTCCTTTCATTGGAGACACCTTCAGCAATACCCAATCACCCTCCTGAAACTCTATCTGTTTCCTGCGAACGTCTGCATAGCTTTTCTATCTGCTCTGAGCTGTTCTAATCCTCTCTCTGATCACGGACACTGTTTTATTGGTAATCTCTACTAACTCTGGTCCTGCAAGAGCCTTCTCTCCTACCTCTTCCCAGCAAACAGGTGATCTGCACTTCCTCCCATATAATGCTTCATAAGGAGCCATCCCGATGCTAGCATGATGGCTGTTATTGTAGGCAAACTCCACCAGAGGTAGATGCTGCCTCCAAGAATCGCCAAAATCTAACACACACATTCTAAGCATATCCTCTATGGTCTGGATGGTCCTCTCTGACTGCCATCAGTCTGTGGGTGGAAAGCAGTACTAAAATCTAACCTCGTGCCCATCGCACTCTGCAGACTTCGCCAAAATCTGGAGGTGAACTGAGGTCCTCTGTCTGACACTATAGACACTAGGACTCCATGTAATCTTACTATCTCGTCCACATAAACCTGTGCCAGTTTATCTACAGAATAGTTACTTCTAACTGGAATGAAATGAGCAGATTTCGTGAGTCTGTCCATAATCACCCATATAGAGTCTATCCTATTGGACGCTACCGGTAAGCCCACTACAAAATCCATAGCTATGTTCTCCCATTATGGAATCGGCAGTGGGTTAAGCATTCCAGCCGGCTTCTGATGTTCTAGTTTCACCCTCTGGCAAACCTCACAGGCTGTCACGAACTGCGCCACTTCCTTCTTCATGGCTGGCCACCAATACACCCTCTTCAGATCCCGATACATCTTGGTGGCTCCTGGGTGAATACTATACCTTGCATTATGAGCTTCCCTCATAATGTCTTCCTTCAATCTGCTATCATCTGGTACACAAAGTCGACTCCCATAACGAAGGATCCCTTTACTGTTAAATCTGAATTCTGCATTGTTGCCTGACTGAACAGTCTTGGCAATTTTCATTAATTCTGGGTCCTCATGCTGTTTCTGAGCTATCTGCTCCAGAAACACAGGTGTCACTCTCATCTGTGCTATCAACGCACCTATACCAGATAACTCTAGTAATAACCCTTCATCAATGAGCTTGTAAAGCTCCATCACTACTGGTCTCCGCTTTGCTGCTATATGGGATAAACTGCCTAGTAACTTCCGGCTTAGGGCGTCTGCCACAACATTCGCCTTACCCGGATGGTACTGGATCTTACAATCATAATCATTGAGCAATTCTACCCATCTTCTCTGCCTCAAATTCAGCTCCCTCTGACTCAAGATGTACTGTAAACTCTTGTGATCAGTGAAGATCTCGCATTTAACCCCGTAAAGGTAATGCCTCCACATCTTGAGTGCAAAGATAACTGCTGCCATCTCTAGGTCATGGGTGGGGCAATTCAACTCGTGCTTCTTCAACTGTCTAGAAGCATAAGCGATCACCCTGTCATTCTGCATCAAAACACAACCCAATCCCACTCGAGATGCATCACAGAACACTGTGAAGTCCGTATTACTAACAGGCAGAGCTAACACTGGTGCTGTTGTCAATCTCTTCTTGAGCTCCTCAAAGCTCTCTTCACACTTGTCTGACCAGACAAACTTATGGTTCTTCTGAGTCAGTTTGGTCATAGAAGCAGCTATCTTCGAGAAGTCCTGAACGAACCTCCTGTAGTAACCTGCCAGTCCCAAAAAGCTTTTAATCTCAGTCACTGTAGTGGGTCTGGGCCAGTTAGCTACAGCTTCTATCTTCTTGGGGTCTACCTCAATCCCATCTGCTGATACTACATGTCCTAAGAAGGAAATGCACCTTAACCAAAACTCACACTTCGAGAACTTGGCATACAATCCACGCTCTCTCAGTGTCTGCAGAACTGTCCTCAGATGCTGGGCATGCTCCTCTGCATCTCTGGAATACACTAAGATATCATCAATGAAAACAATAACAAAGTGATCCAGATACTCACTAAAAACTCTATTCATGAGATCCATGGATGCTGCAGGGGCGTTAGTCAACCCGAACGGCATCACTAAGAACTCATAATGCCCATATCTGGTCCTGAAAGCTGTCTTTGGCATATCTACCTCTCTAACTCTCATCTGATGATACCCGGACCGCATATCTATTTTAGAGAAACAACCTGCTCCAGCTAGCTGGTCAAATAGATCATCAATCCTAGGTAAAGGATATCTATTCTTGGTAGTAACCTTGTTCAACTGTCTGTAGTCGATACAAACTCTGAGGGATCCATCCTTCTTTCTGACAAATAGCACTGGAGCACCCCAAGGTGAGGTACTAGGGCGGATGAAACCTGTAACGACCCGGAAACCGGACCGCTACCGGCGCTAGGATCCAGATCGGCTTAACGCCGCCGGGACCCATAGCAAGCCTAACATACATCCTGTAAACCTGTGTAATCCCATACATGATCATACATAAACATAAACCTATAAAAATTTTTCTTTTCCTTTACCAAGCTTATCCTGTGCATGCACATAACATAACATAAACCACTCACTGGAGCCCTCATCAAATGCTCCAATGGGGTATCATAAACATACATTAAGCTTGGTCTGACATAAACATCATAAAAACATTTCTATAGATCATGTATATAAGAGGGACAACTGTACATATAGGGTCAAGCACCATTCTAATCCTCAATAACATAACATAACATTACATAACTGTTCTGTACTCTTACATTACATCATATACATTTATCATGTCCACTAACTAACTATTACATAAGCCTTTCTTACTCTTGCTGAACTCCTGAACTATCCCGTACCTGCATACCTGGGGGTTAAGGGAGTGGGGTGAGCTATAAAGCCCAGTGAGTAGAATAGTAAAACATTCAATTTATATTTCATGCTTTCATGAAATGCAACATAGCACAAACAAATCACATCAAGGATGAACTTGTCACCAATAGTCCTCTACATAGTCCAATCATGCCAGGGGCGTAGAATGGGCCTCACTGGTCTTTCTCTTAACATAACATAACATACATAACATTCCATAATGCCAGGGGCGTAGAATGGGCCTCACTGGTCTTTCTCTTAACATAACATAACATATATAACATTCCATAATGCCAAGGGCGTAGAATGGGCCTCACTGGTCTTTCTCTTAACATAGTGCCAGGGGCGTAGAATGGGCCTCACTGGTCTTTCCATACCGTATCATCATCATACCATAACATACGAGGACTAAAGGATCATTCAACATTCATCCACACTGTCATCAAGTTATGCAATGCAATATATTCGTGAATTCTAATGCAAGCAACCTAGTACATCTCATGGCATACGTGATGCATGTATCATGCTCAACAGTTATTTATTTGTTTTGAAACTTAAAGAATTATTCCACTCACCTCTGGCTGAAGCTCTAACTGACACAGTTGCAGCTATCTCACTACTGAGGTCCTCAGTTCCTCGGGTCCGAACCTACACAGGTGGACTCAAATGAGGGACCAAACATACATGAACATAACTCTAAACTACTCCCCAAAAACCCCCTAGAACATCATGAAACAATCATAGAAAAACATGCAAGAAATGGCTGAACAGGGCACTTTCGGCGGCAGGTTCGACGGCCGAAAGTCCCTCCAGAGCCGAAAGTCAGGCAGGTTCGGCGGCACCTTCGGCGGCCGAAACTCCCAGACAGAGACGAAACTCATGCATGTTCGGGGGCACCTTCGGCAGCCAAACCTCCCAGACAGAGACGAAAGTCCTCTTTCGGGGGCAGGCTTCGGCAGCCGAAACAAGCTGCCTTGAGCAGGTTCGGCGGTCGAAAGTCCTTTCGGCTGCCGAACCTGGTTTCTCCCAAAAGGCAGAAACTCAGCTCCAACATGTACATTTGCCTCCCAAACCACCAAATCATACATAAACCTATTCTACAACATGCATACTCAAGCATACAAGCTCCTAGGGGCTCCAAACTATCCTAAGCCCCATCTACAACACATCAAACATGCATTTACAAGCCACATTGTCCATGAACACATCAAAACCCATAAACTCTACATAAGCTTATACATGCATTTCTACCCCATGACTCAACTTAAAACTTACTTAAAACATGTAATGAGCTCAAGATCGGCTCTTACCTCTTGAAGATCGAGAGTAGAGGCGATCTAACTTGGAGTTGGGAGAGATTTAACTCTTTGGATCTCCAAGCTCTAAAACTTGCTCCTTTTGTTCAAAAACCTTCAAATCGACATAAAGCTTGTTAAAACATGAAAGATTGGAAGGAAAAACGTTGAAAACAACCATAGGAGAGCAAGAACTCACCGTGGCCGAAAATGGGGAGAAAACTCGCCCGTTTCGGCCATGGAGCTCTTATATAGGGGCTGGCAGACCACCTTTCTGCAGCCGAACGTGCCCCCACATCTCATGCATGTTCTGCGGCCGAACCTGAGAAAAATTTCGGGAGCCTAACTTGCCCTCCAAAACCATCCAACGTTCGGCGGCCGAACTTGAGGTTCGGCGGCCGAACCTAGAAAATGCCTCCATAGTCTTTTCATTCAAAAACTCATTTTATTTCATACTTAAAATCATCAAATACATGAAAACATTTTATGAAAACATGATTTTACCCTTCTAGAGGTTTCCGACATCCGAGATTCCACCGGACGGTAGGAATTTCGATACCGGAGTCTAGCCGGGTATTACATTCTCCCCCTTTTAAGAACATTCGTCCCCGAATGTTCCTCAACTAGCACATGCATAACATACAACATAACATACATAAAACACATAGAGACTGACCTTAAAAGAGATGAGGATATTGCTGGAGTATAGACTCCCGTGTCTCCTAGGTACACTCCTCGATGTTGTGGTGATTCCAAAGGACTTTTACCATCGGGATTTCCTTGTTTCTTAACTTTCTGATATGGGTGTCTAGGATCCGTACTGGCTGCTCAACATAGGTGAGATCCTCTTGGATCTCCACATCAGGCTCACTAAGAACCTTACCCGGATCTGACACAAACTTCCGTAACATAGAAACGTGGAAAACCGGATGGATTCTTTCCATAGATGCAGGCAAGTCCAGCTTGTACGATACATTCCCAATCTTTTGCAAGACTTCAAAGGGTCCGATGTACCGTGGAGCTAGCTTACCTTTCTTTCCAAATCGAATCACCCCTTTCATTGGAGACACCTTGAGCAATACCAGATCCCCCTCCTGAAACTCTACCTGTCTTCTGCGAATGTCTGTATAGCTCTTCTGCTGACTCATGGCCGTTCTAATCCTCTCTCTGATCATGGGCACCACCCTGCTGGTGACCTCAACTAGCTCGGGCCCTGCTAAGGACCTCTCTCCTACTTCTTCCCAACAGACAGGTGACCTACACTTCCTTCCATACAAAGCTTCATATGGGGCCATCCCGATGCTAGCATGATAGCTGTTATTGTAGGCAAACTCCACCAAAGGTAGATGCTGCCTCCAAGAACCGCCAAAATCTAGCACACACATTCTGAGCATATCCTCTATTGTCTGGATGGTCCTCTCTGATTGTCCATCGGTCTGAGGATGGAAAGCAGTGCTGAAGTCTAGCCTGGTACCCATAGCATCCTGCAGACTCCGCCAAAACCTGGAGGTGAACTGGGGCCCTCTATCAGACACTATAGAAACAGGGACCCCATGCAGCCTGACAACCTCATCAACGTACACCTGCGCCAACTTATCCACAGAGTAGTTACTCTTGACAGGGATGAAGTGAGTAGATTTGGTGAGTCTGTCCACAATCACCCATATGGAGTCTAGTCTGTTGGACGCTACCGGTAACCCCACCACGAAGTCCATAGCTATGCTCTCCCATTTCCACTCTGGAATAGGTAGTGGGTTAAGCATTCCAGCCGGCTTTTGATGTTCCAGCTTCACCCTCTGACACACTTCGCAGGCTGATACAAACTGTGCCACTTCTCTCTTCATAGCTGGCCACCAATAAACTTTCTTCAAATCTTGATACATTTTGGTGGCTCCGGGGTGAACGTTGTATCTTGCATTATGAGCCTCTCTCATAATGTCTCCCTTTAGCCCTATGTCATCTGGTACACATAGTCTGCTCCCATAGCGGAGGATCCCCTTGCTGTCGAATCTGAACTCACTATCTTTGCCTGACTGAATAGTCCTGGCAATCTTCACTAACTCTGGGTCCTCATGCTGTTTCTGAGCCACCTGCTCCAGAAACACGGGTGCCACTCTCATCTGGGCAATCAAAGCACCTGTACCAGATAATTCCAACTATAGACCTTCATTCATGAGCTCGAAGAACTGCCTCACCACTGGCCTCCTCTCTGCCGAAATATGGGACAAACTGCCAAGTGACTTCCGGCTTAAGGCGTCCGCCACAACATTCGCCTTACCCGGATGGTACTGTATCTTGCAATCATAATCACTAAGCAGTTCTACCCATCTTCTCTACCTCAAATTCAGCTCTCTCTGACTCAGGATGTACTGCAGGCTCTTATGATCTGTGAAGATCTCACATTTTACCCCATAGAGGTAATGCCTCTACATCTTGAGTGCAAAGATAACAGCTGCCATCTCAAGATCGTGTGTAGGATAGTTCAGCTCGTGCTTCTTCAGCTGCCTAGAAGCATAAGCTATCACTCTGTCATTCTGCATTAACACACAACCCAAACCTACTCTGGATGCATCACAGAACACTGTGAAATCCTCATTACTAGTTGGCAGAGCTAACACCGGTGCTGAAGTCAACCTCTTCTTTAGCTCCTCAAAGCTTTCCTCACATTGGTCCGACCACACGAACCTCTGGTTCTTCTTTTTCAATCTGGTCATGGGAGCTGCAATTTTAGAGAAGTCCTGAACGAACCTCCTGTAGTAACCTGCTAAACCCAAGAAGCTCTTGATCTCTGTTACTGTAGTGGGTCTAGGCCAGTTAGCTACAGCTTCTACCTTCTTGGGGTCTACCTCGATTCCTTGTTCTGACACAACATGCCCCAAAAAGGAAATATTCCTCAACCAGAACTCACATTTGGAGAACTTGGCATACAAGCCGTGCTCCCTCAAAGTCTGTAAAACTGTCCTCAGATGATGGGCATGCTCCTCTGCATTCCTGGAATACACTAAGATATCATCTATGAAGACAATAACAAAGTGATCCAGGTATTGGCTAAACACTCGGTTCATGAGATCCATGAATGCTGCAGGGGCATTGGTTAACCCAAACGGCATTACAAGGAACTCATAGTGCCCATATCTGGTCCTGAAGGCTGTCTTTGGCACATCCTCTTCTCTGATCCTCAGCTGATGGTACCTAGATCTCAGATCTATTTTGGAGAAACAACCCGCTCCTGCTAGCTGGTCGAATAGATCGTCGATCCTTGGCAACGGGTACTTATTCTTGGTAGTGACCATGTTCAACTGCCTATAGTCGATACAAAGTCTGAGGGATCCATCCTTCTTCCTCACAAACAGCACTGGAGCACCCCAAGGTGAGGTACTCGGTCGGATGAAGCCCTTATCTACCAGCTCTTGTAACTACTCTTTTAACTCTTTCAATTCAGCTGGGGCCATTCTGTAGGGAGGGATAGAGATCGGTCTGGTTCCAGGCATCAACTCTATCTCGAACTCTATCTCCCTGGAAGGTGGCAAACCTGGTAACTCGTCTGGGAAAACATCTAAGAACTCCCTAACCACTGGCACTGAGGCGGGCTCTCTGACATGACTATCAATCTCTCTCACATGAGCCAAAAACCCCTGACATCCCCTCCTAAGCAACCTACGAGCCTGAAGAGCTGATATCAGACCTCTAGGTGTACCCCTCTTGTCTCCTCTGAAGACGACTTCTGACCCATCCTGACATCTGAACTTAACTACCTTGTCCCTGCAGTCCAAGGTAGCACCATGGGTAGATAGCCAATCCATCCCTAGAATGACGTCAAAGTCTGTCAAATCTAGAACCACAAGGTCGGCGGACAAGCGTCTTCCCTCCACAAAAACTGGACTACATTGGCAGACTGACTCTGCCACTGACGGGTCACACTTGGGTCCACTGACCCATAGGGGACACTCTAACCCAGAGACCATCAACCCTAACCTCTCAACGGCTCTCGGAGCAATAAAAGAATGAGATGCACCCGGGTCCATTAATGCATACACATCAGAACACCCAATGATGAGATTACCTGACACCACGGTGTTGGATGTGTTAGCCTCCTGCTGTGTCATGGTGAAGATCCGTGCTGGAGCTGATGGACCTTCACCTCTATAACCCGCTGAAGAAGAGGCTGCCCCTCTTCCTCTACCTCTGCCACTGGCCTGTGTCGCGGCTGGAGCTACTGGCTGTGCTACACTACCTGAAGCTGTCTGCTGAGACTGTGCCATAGGAACTGCTCTCGGACACTCCCGAGACATGTGTCCCTCTTGCCCACATTTGTAGCAGGCTGTTGTCCCAAACCGGCACACTCCCTTGTGTGGCTTATCACACTTCGCACAAACTGCGTTATCTGCACCAGAGCTTGAGCCACTACCTAATCCCATACCTGACTTGATCTTGCTCCAGAACTTGTTCTTCTTTGATTTCTTGGTCGTACTGTTCCACCTTTTACTGCCTGAACTTAAGGAAGAAGGGTCCACTCTTCCCCCACCTGGGGTCTTAGAACCAGAAGGCTGTGCCACTGACTGCTTGACTTTTCCCTCGATGATAGCACTAGCCTCCATCCTCCTAGCCATATCTACTATGGCATGGAAACTCTCCCTCTCTGCTGACTGGATCAAGGAGGAATACCTGGAATGGAGCCTCATGATATACCTCCTTGACTTCTTCTGATCTGTGTCCAGATTTTTCCCTGCAAAAGGCAACAGCTCCAAAAACCTGTCTGTGTACTCATCTACACTCATCTCATCTGATTGCCTCAACTGCTTGAACTCTATCATCTTCAGCTCCCTAGAACTGTCAGGGAAGGCCCATCCTGCAAACTCGTTTGCAAACTCCTCCCAAGACATGCTATCCACCCTCGGGCTCACATAGTTTTTAAACCACTCACGGGCCTTCTTACATTTCAGTGTGAACCCAGCCATCTGAATGGCTCTACTGTCATCCGCCCCTATCTCATCTGTAATCACCTTGACTCTCTCAAGGTACACAAACGGATCATCACCGGTTTCAAACTGAGGAGCACCCAGCTTCATGTAATCGGTCATCTTGACCTTGCTCCCACCAGATGAGCTAGGTTGAGGTATTTGGGTTTCTGGGACAGTAGGTGCTGCTGGTGGTGGTGGAGGAGGTGCAGCATCTCCTGGGGTAGGGTTTGTTGAACCTGGATAGTAAGGTGGAGGTGGGTACATGGGGTACTGTGGGTATGGTGGGTAGAAAGGTGGGTATGGCATATGTGTGGGATAAGGGCTAAAGTTAGGGTAATTCGATGTACCTCCCATCGAATACCCGGGATTCTGTGAGAAGGGTGGGTATTGGGTTGGCTGAACAAATCCCGAGGCCTGGGTGCCTCCTTGGGACTCTCCCATTCCCTCCTCTGACATACTCATTCCCAAACTGCCATCCCTCCTCTGATCCACATCCATCTGATCCCCCAAATCCTTTGACATACCACCTTGCACTGTTCCCCTTACTGATCTGCTTCTTCCCAGATCTAAAGACCTTCTAGGGTCTCTTGCTGCTCTATCTCTGCTAGACCTACTTGACATTGCCCTAGGCAATGCTGGAGCATCAGTGCCCTCGTCCTGAGGTGGTACTCCAGTCAATCGTGCAGATCGACGAGTTCCTCTCTTCCTGTTTTCTGAAAAATAGCACATATCATACAAACATCAGCATCATATGGTTCATGTGGAAACACATGAACCCACATCACATACATAGCATACATATCATAGCATTAATGCACATGCATACTATCAAGGCATTTCACATCATCATACTAGACAGGACTCAACATCCTATCCCAGTGGACATGATCTGTCCTATTGTGCTTGACCTTCTATAACATCTATGAGCCCGACACTCTAGGTCCGACCATATGAACCTAGGGCTCTGATACCACTCTGTAACGACCTGGAAACCGGACCGCTACCGGCGCTAGGATCCAGATCGGCTTAAGGCCGTCGGGACCCGTAGCAAGCCTAACATACATCCTGTAAACCTGTGTAATCCCATACATGATCATACATAAACATAAACCTGTAAAAATTTTTCTTTTCCTTTACCAAGCTTATCCTGTGCATGCACATAACATAACATAAACCACTCACTGGAGCCCTCATCAAATGCTCCAATGGGGTATCATAAACATACATTAAGCTTGGTCTGACATAAACATCATAAAAACATTTCTATAGATCATGTATATAAGAGGGACAACTGTACATATAGGGTCAAGCACCATTCTAATCCTCAATAACATAACATAACATTACATACCTGTTCTGTACTCTTACATTACATCATATACATTTATCATGTCCACTAACTAACTATTACATAAGCCTTTCTTACTCTTGCTGAACTCCTGAACTATCCTGTACCTGCATACCTGGGGGTTAAGGGAGTGGGGTGAGCTATAAAGCCCAGTGAGCAGAATAGTAAAACATTCAATTTATATTTCATGCTTTCATGAAATGCAACATAGCATAAACAAATCACATCAAGGATGAACTTGTCACCAATAGTCCTCTACATAGTCCAATCATGCCAGGGGCGTAGAATGGGCCTCACTGGTCTTTCTCTTAACATAACATAACATACATAACATTCCATAATGCTAGGGGCGTAGAATGGGCCTCACTGGTCTTTCTCTTAACATAACATAACATACATAACATTCCATAATGCCAGGGGCATAGAATGGGCCTCACTGGTCTTTCTCTGAACATAGTGCCAGGGGCGTAGAATGGGCCTCACTGGTCTTTCCATACCGTATCATCATCATACCATAACATACGAGGACTAAAGGATCATTCAACATTCATCCACACCATCATCAAGTTATGCAATGCAACATATTCGTGAATTCTAATGCAAGCAACCTAGTACATCTCATGGCATACGTGATGCATGTATCATGCTCAACGGTTATTTATTTGTTTTCAAACTTAAAGAGTTATTCCACTCACCTCTGGCTGAAGCTCTAACTGACACAGATGCAGCTATCTCACTGCTGAGGTCCTCGGTTTCTCGGGTCCGAACCTACACAGGTGGACTCAAATGAGGGACCAAACATACATGAACATAACTCTAAACTACTCCCCAAAAACCCCCTCGAACATCATGAAACAATCATAGAAAAACATGCAAGAAATGGCTGAACAGGGCACTTTTGGCGGCAGGTTCGGCGGCCGAAAGTCCCTCCAGAGCCGAAAGTCAGGCAAGTTCGACGGCACCTTCGGCGGCCGAAACTCCCAGACAGAGACGAAACTCATGCATGTTTGGGGGCACATTCGGCGGCCGAACCTCCCAGACAGAGATGAAAGTCCTCTTTCGGACGCAGGCTTCGGCAGCCAAAACAAGCTGCCTTGAGCAGGTTCGGCGGCCGAAAGTCCTTTCGGCTGCCGAACCTGGTTTCTCCCGAAAGGCAGAAACTCAGCTCCAACATGTACATTTGCCTCCCAAACCACCAAATCATGCATAAACCTATTCTACAACATGCATACTCAAGCATACAAGCTCCTAGGGGCTCCAAACTATCCTAAGCCCCATCTACAACACATCAAACATGCATTTACAAGCCACATTGTCCATGAACACATCAAAACCCATAAACTCTACATAAGCTTATACATGCATTTCTACCCCATGACTCAACTTAAAACTTACTTAAAACATGTAATGAGCTCAAGATCGGCTCTTACCTCTTGAAGATCGAGAGTAGAGGCGATCTAACTTGGAGTTGGGAGAGATTTAACTCTTTGGATCTCCAAGCTCTAAAACTTGCTCCTTTTGTTCAAAAACCTTCAAATCGACATAAAGCTTGTTAAAACATGAAAGATCAGAAGGAAAAACGTTGAAAACAACCATAGGAGAGCAAGAACTCATCGTGGCTGAAAATGGGGAGAAAACTCGCCCGTTTCGGCCATGGAGCTCTTATATAGGGGCTGGCAGACCACCTTTCGGCAGCCGAACGTGCCCCCACATGTCATGCATGTTCGGCGGCCGAACATGAAGTTCAGCGGCCGAACCTGAGAAAACTTTCAGGAGCCTAACTTGCCCTCCAAAACCATCCAACGTTCGGCGGCCGAACCTGGAAAATGCCTCCATGGTCTTTTCATTCAAAAACTCATTTTATTTCATACTTAAAATCATCAAATACATGAAAACATTTTATGAAAACATGATTTTACCCTTCTAGAGGTTTCCGACATTCGAGATTCCACCGGACGATAGGAATTCCGATACCGGAGTCTAGCCGGGTATTACAAAACCCTTATCTACCAATTCCTGCAACTGTTCTTTCAACTCTTTTAACTCTCCTGGCACCATCCTGTAGGGAGGAATAGAGATAGGTCTAGTACCAGGCAGCAATTCAATTTCGAACTCTATCTCCCTATCAGGTGGTAGTCCTGGAAGTTCATCTGGGAAAACATCTGAAAATTCTCGGACTACTGGTATCGAGGCTGGTTCCCTAACCTGACTGTCTAGCTCTCTCACATGAGCTAGAAACCCCTGACAACCCCTCCTAAGCAAACGACGAGCCTGAAGGGCTGAGATCAAACCTCTGTGTATACCTCTCCTGTCTCCTCTGAAGACACACTCTGACCTATCCTGGTCTCTGAGACTAACTACCTTGTCTTTACAGTCCAAGGTAGCACCATATGCAGATAGCCAATCCATCCCTAGAATGACATCAAAATCAGTCAAATCTAGAACCACAAGGTCAGCTGGAAGGCATCTACCCTCTATAAACACTGGACTGAAACGACAGACTGACACTGCCACTGATGGGTCGCACTTGGGTCCACTGACCCAGAGAGGATACTCTAACTCAGAAATGATCAAACCCAATCTCTCTATGGCTCTCAAAGCAATAAAGGAATGAGAAGTACCGGGGTCCATCAAAGCATATACATCAGAACACCCAATGATAAGATTACCTGCTACCACTGTGTTCGATGCATTAGCCTCCTCCTGAGTCACTGTGAAAATCCGTGTTGGGGCTACCGGATTTCCACCTCGGGAACCTGCTGCTGAAGTAGAGGCTGCCCCTCTCCCTCTACCTCTGCCACTACTCTGAGGCATGACTGGAGCTGCTGGCTGTACCACACTGCCTGAACTCATCTGTTGGGATGGTGCCACAAAGGTCACCTGAGGACAATCCCGAGCAATATGCCCTTCCTGTCCACATCTATAACAAGCTGTAGATCCCAACCAACAAGCTCCTCCATGTGGTCTCCCATATCTTCTGCATACTGGATAAGCTGTGCCAGAGCTTGAGCCACTACCCATTCCCAGACTAGACTTGGCTTTACTCCAGAACTTGTTCTTTATTCCTTTTACTCTATCCCATCTCTTGCTACCTGATGTTCCTGTACTGGGGGCCTTAGAACCCGAAGCCTGTGCCCTTGACTGTTTCTGAATATTGGCACTTGCCTCCATTTTCCTGGCTGCATCCACTATAGAGTGGAAACTCTCCTTTTCTGCTGGAAGAATCAAGGAAGAATACCTGGGATGAAGTCTCATAGTATATCTCCTTGCCTTCTTCTGATCAGTATCATAGGCTTGACCACATACTGAAGCAAATCCAGGAACTTATCTGTAAATTCATCAACACTCATCTCGTCTGTCTGTCTCAACTACTCAAATTCTATCACTTTCATCTCCCTAGAACTGTCAGGAAAAGTCCACCCTGCAAACTCATTGGCGAACTCTCCCTATGACATGCTGTCCATCCTGGGCTCTACATAGTTCTTGAACCACTCTCTAGCTTTCTTGCATTTGAGTGTGAACCCCGCCATCTTAATGGCTCTACTATCATCAGCTCCCAACTCATCAGTTATCATCTTCACAGTTCTGAGATACTCAAATGGATCATCTCCCGTATTGAATTTAGGAGCATCCAATTTCAAGTACTCTGTCATCTTCACTTTACTTCTCTCAAGTGAGTTAGGTCGAGGTATTTGGACAACAGGGACTACTGTTCTGGTTGTAGTGGAGGTACTGGTTCATTTGGCTCTGGGTGTGCTGTACTTGGATGAATAGGTGAGGGTGGATACATGGGATATGGTGGGTAAAAATAAGGATAAGGCATATATGGCATGTAAGTAGGATATGGGATAAAACTAGAGTACTCCGACGTACCTTCCATCGGATACTCTGAGTACTGAGCGCCTCCCTGAGACTCTCCCATACCTTCTTCAGACCTGCCTATACCTATGCTTTCATCCATAGACTGTTCTACCTCCATAGCTTCCCTCACTTCCTCTGATCTTCCTCCTCTAACTGTTCCTCTTCTGCTCTCGTCTAAAGACCTTCTAGGGTCTATTGACGTTCCCTCCCTGTTTGATCTTTGAGACCTTGCCCTTGGCAACACAGGAGGATGAGCATCTACTCTCTCACTATCTGGTGGGACTCCAGTCAATCGAGCTAATCGACGAGTTCCTCTCATCTTAACTCTGAAAGCAAAACACATAATATAGCACATTAGCATAAAAATAGCACATGCATAATCATGGCATCTCATAACATCAAATAGACAGGACTCAACATCCTATCCTAGTGGACATGATTTTCCTATTGTGCTTGACCTCCTCTAATCTCTATGAGCCCGACACTCTCTCTATAGGTCCTACCATGTGAACCTAGGGCTCTGATACCAATCTGTAATGACCCCAAAATGGACCGTCACCGGCGCTAGGATTCAGGTCGGCTTAAGGCCGCCAGAACCCGTAGTAAGCCTGCTATACTCTCTGTGTACCTGTAAAATCTCATACATGATCATAGATTTTCTGTGAAAATAAAAACTTTTTTCTCTGAACCATGGCTCAACCTGTGCATGCACAATCTCTGTACTCTGTACTCTGTATTCCTATCTAGAGCTTGCCCTAGATGGGTTAACTCATACTTGTTAAGCCTGGTTTATCACATATTCTGTAAAACAGTTAAATAAACAGATCATGTATATAAAAGGTTTACAACTCAAAATAACTAAGTCAAGCACAACTCTAACTTTATACACAATTATTACATCTCTTTAACTTTACATGTCCACTCTATTCTATTACAAAGCTCTTTTCTCTTTCTGTACCCTGCTAAACTTTCCCTGTACACTGTACACTAAACCTGCAAAATTGGGATTAAGGGAGTGGGATGAGCTCTATAGCCCAGTGAGTAGAACAATAAAACAAGTCATTAAAACATGATCGTATGAAATGCATCATATCACAGACAATTCACATCAAGGGTAAACCTGTCACCACATAGTCCCGGTAACTCTGCCGTGCCAGGGCGTAGAATCGAGCACCTGGTCTTCCTGTCATATATGTATACGTGTATATAACACCTCTGTACTTACCATTGCCAGGGCGTAGTCAAAGGCTCCTGGACTTTACTATACCTGCCAGGGCGTAGTCAAAGGCTCCTGGACTTCTCTATACCTGCCAGGGCGTAGTCAAAGGCTCCTGGTCTTATCTCAGAGACTATTGGATCATTCATCATTCACCCATATCAACAAATAACTATGCATTGCAACATGTTCGTGGATTCTAATGCAATCAACCTACTGTATAATCATGGTGCATGAAATATGCAAAAACATTCCATTTCTCAATTAAAAGAATTAAGTTTAGTTCCACTCACCTCTGGCTAACTCTGAACTGACTCTGAAGACTCCTGAGGCAGTACTCACTGCTGCTCTCTTTGGTTCCTCTAGTCTGTACCTATACAGATGGACTCAAATGAGGGACCAAACTAGCTCAAAAACAACTCTATAAAACTCCCCAAAAATCCCTTTAGACACCCTAAAACAATCATGCAAAAACATGCAAAAAACATGCAAAGGAAGGCTGGACAGGGCACATTCGGCAGCAGGTTCGGCGGGCGAAAGTCCTTTCCAGAGCCGAAACTCATGCACCTTCGGCGGCCGAACCCTTTCGGGGCAAGTTTCGGAGGCTGAAAGGCACTCCAGAGACGAAAGTCCATAACCTTCGGCGGCACCTTTGGCGGCCGAAACTCCCCTCCAGAGCCGAAAGTCCAAAGGCTCGGGGGCAAGCTTGGGCAGCCAAAGCCACCTCCTCAGCACATTCGGCGGCCGAAGCTTTCTTCGGCGGCCGAAGCTTTCTTCGGCGGCCGAAGCTTTCTTCGGCGGCCGAAGCTGGGTTCATCAGCAAGGCAGAAACTTGCTCTGCCTCTCGCCAACATGCACCAATCTTCCTCAAACTCAACCACCTCAATTCCTCAACATGCATACACCCAAGCATATGCTCAAAGGGGTCAAAAACTACCTAAAACCCCATCAAACAACAAGGCATAACACATAAACAAGCTTTTCTCACAAAATCATCAAAAGCTCACTCTTTACCCTATTCATGCAACTCTCTCCATAAAACCCCATAAAACCTTCAGAAAACATATAAACAGGTTCAGGATCTTCACTTACCTCTTGAAAACAAGAAGATGAACGATCCTAACGTGAAGATATGGAGCAACTCTCCTCCAAACTTCAAAACTTGAGTTTATGGCTCAAAACCTTCAAAATAATATCAAAACCATTAAAAGCTTGCATGATTTGATGAAATCATGAAGAAAATCCAAGGAAGACATGGTCTCACCTCTGCTGGTGAAAGAAAAGGAAATTCTTATCCTTTCAACCGACTGAGGTCGCTTTATAGGTGGCTGGCCAGACCACCTTCGGCGGCCTAAGGTGAATCCGTAAGTCATGCAAGTTCGGCGGCCGAAACTGACCTTCGGGGGCCGAAACTAGCTCATGTTCGGCGGCCAAACATTACCTTCCGCGGCCGAACCTGACTTTTCTGCCTTGGTTCTTTTCTCTCAAAAACTCATTTCAATTCAACTTTAAAACATTAAAACATACTACATTACTTTAGAAAAACATAAAATTTACCCTTTTAGAGAATTCCGACATCCTGGATTCCGCCGGAAAGTAGAATTCCGATGCCGGACTCTAGCCGGGTATTACATTGATCAATAAAAACACGCGTTTTATTTAAATCAAATCCACTAATTTATTAATATAAACTAATATATTAATTGCCACTTGTTATTAACCCAATTAAACAATTACGAATTTAATTAGATTAATTAGCAATATATTGTCTTCCTAAGAAATTCAATGGCCCCTTGAATTCTCAAGAAAACAATAATGGAGGTGGTGTTTCTCGAATTCAGAAATTAATAGAAAATATAAATAAGATGAAGAGAATTAAAGTGCATAACCTCACAGCTTGAACAAATCTCAATTTAATTTAACTTTCAACTGAAAATAAATTGTTTAGCCACTCATGACCATAATAAAATTATTAAAATTTAGTAAAAGAATAAGAAAAAGAAAAGAAGATGGAGAACATAGTGGGGGGCAACAAGAGAGGAAATGAGAGCGAGAGGTAAAATGTGATTCTCCAGGTTAAATGCTAGAAGCCTTTTTATAGGCACAAAAAGATAAAATTTTAAAATAAAAACTATTATCCCTATCTTATCTCTATCCTCATCTTATCTCTATCTTCATATGATCTTTATCCTCATCTGATTCAATTTGACTCCACTTGAAACTGATATTATCCTTGTTTAGGTGGCAAAATCTATCTTATCTCCCCGTCGCCTCCCAGTATAAAAAATCCTTTAATTCAGCATTTTTTTCTTCCTTTTATCAACTTCTGCTCACAAACCTGCACAAGATTAAATTCTAATTAAAATTAAATATTTACATAAAAATTATAGTAAAATCAATGAATTAAATGAGGAAAAAAATTGTGAGTTTTGCAACTCATCAGATTCCCCCACACTTGCACCTTTGCTTGTCCTCAAGCACAAAAATTGAAATGAAACAAAGGAATACAACCCTGTCCTCAACCAATCTGAAATTTAATTTATCCAAAACAAAGAACCAAATTGTCATGCACTAGGATGATAGCAGAAATAGCTTAATTTCACCAAAGTTCACTTCAACAAGTTTCATATTTAAAACATGTTTCTCAAGTCATAAAGTTGGTCCTCAATTTAATTTCAAGCACATAAAATATTAGAATGCCATATAATATTAAATTGCCATTTTTTAAAGAATGGAATCTTAGGAACTCTTAACTAGACCAATTAAATTTAAAGATTTGGGGTTCATTATTTATTATTTACACTTCCTACTATATCTTGCCTGAAACCGATAAAGTGAACGTGAAACAAATGGTTACTGAGCCACTTGCCCCAGGTTATTTAGCTCAGGTGGCTACTAGCTCCACTCATAATTACCCAATAAAAAGGTATGGGCAAGTTTTTAAACGACCCAAAAAGGGTGATACTCTCCCAAACACTGATTTCTCCATACAGAATTACCTTAAGAGGTCACCAGGTACCGCACTACTTGGGCCATCGGGTTGGTAACCAATTGATCAAGCAACTAGAGGAATGGGTCATAGGAGTGCATTTATTTCTGATTTTTATTTTTATTTTTTTCTTTTTTTTTCATTTTTTTTAATACTCCTTGATTTCCACATAAATATATAGTCTAGAAAATATCCTTTAATTCATTCTCAATAAAGGGCAGCAACTCATTTAAAAGAACATGCATTTTTTACCCACTATTTAAATAAGGACCATATTTCATGAGATTTCAAAACAAGGCTTAAAAATAAAACTAATAAAATAAACAATGATAAATTTATTCTATTTAAGCTAGCATATAAATGGCATAATAACTTGTATTCTATGATAAAGGATATATCAATTTCTTATGGCAAGTAAGGAGCTGTAAAATTTTTATTTTATTTTATTTTTATTTTATTTTATTTTATTTTATTTTTTTTACTTTTTTCCTTTTTTAAAAAAAATGATGCAAATACTAGAAATCATAAAAATTAAATATGAGAAATAATTTAAAGTGCAAGTGCTGAGAAACTGCTGAGAATCATAAAAACAGAAGTGTCCCAAAAATTCCAAAATTCCAAAATTCCTCTAACTCAAACACCAAAAACTCAAAGAAAAATGGCAGAAAAAGAATAAAAATTCTCAAAAATTTCAAAATGTTCATCAATTTATCAATCAATCTCATCAACCACAAAAAAAAAAACTTCTATTTTCATACCACATCTCCCCCCACACTTACTCCTCACATTGTCCTCAATGTGGAAAAAAATTCAATTAAATGGGAAAGTGCACAAAATAAAATAAAGTAAGTCAAAGAGAACTTCCCTTAAGAGTAAGTCGCATAGAGCTCAGGCTGTTGGTGGTTGGGGTATGGGCAACCCCAAGTGAGAGAGAATGATATTCAATTTGGCATCCATATGGTGCATTTTTGCCTCAATTCTGGCTAGACGGGCTTGATCACTAGGTTCTAGAGATGCTGCTGAGGAGGTTGAGGCTGAAGCTGATTGGTCCTCTGTCCGAAATAAACGCGATCGTGGTGGAATGATAGGACCTGGAGGACAAAACACAAATTCTTTCCTCTCGTTGACGCAAAGTAAGCCCATAGAATTAAGTGCAGATATGTCAAGTGGAAGAATAGGCTCAGCTATGTGTAAATTAGTATTTTTAATATCAAGTACACCCAACCCTACCGCTAGCATTGAAATTACAGAACCCAAGTATATACCACGCCCAGCATTAGATATACTTTTAAACTGCGAGGCTAACCAAAAACCAAAAATAACTTTTCTTTTTTTTAACATGCACCATAAGAAGAAGAGTTCATATTTTGTGAGTTTAGTTGGATCTTTATTTTTTCCAGAAAATGTGTAGGTATCTAAGGGCAGGGCTCTGAATATCATTGGCTTTAGATTTCGCACCCCTAAATTTAAACTCAGGTTTCCTGTTAACTCCTTGTATGCTAAAATTGGATCCCAATCCGCTGGGTAGTCACATAATGAATCTAAATATTCAACAGTTTTGACATATTCATTACCATAAATACCCAAGTACAAATTAAATGTTGTGATTGAACATTGGACCATTTTATTTTGCAACCTAAAATGAATTGTAGGAATATTCATATTAAAATTCTGTGCATCAAAAGAAAACTCATAGGTTGCATAAAATTCACGGCAAAGCTCAACATAGGAAGGACAATCTATAACAAAAAATTTTCTCCATCCAATTGTATCAATTAAAGCATAAACTTCATCATACAATCGCAATTGGATCAAGGTATCATCATTTATTTTCTTACAAGCATAAATATCAGAATGGAGAAAAATTTTATATCTCACCTCATCATCGCCGACAAAGCTAAAATTGCCATGAAGGTCTTGCTCTGTAGGTAGATATCTGGCCTTTCCACCAGCTAATCTGGGCATCCGTTTTTTCTGCTTTTTCTTTGGAGGAGAATCAGCCTGGATTTCTTCACTGGCACTTGAGGTTGTGTCCTCGCTGCTGTCCTCCGAAGCTTCCACGATCAATTTTATGGTTTTGGATTGCATTTTTCGTTCTTGGAGTTGCCTCAGGATTTCAGGTTTCACCTCCTATTCTTCCTCATCATCACTCATTAAATCATAAATAGGAACCTTACCTTTCATCTGTGAATGCTAGCGCGTGGTTGCATCTGGCGAGGAAGTAGACGGCGACGGTGTCGGTGTTGGAGAGGCTGCGATCGGCGAGGAGGAATGCGTGGAAGGGGCTGTGACCGGCGAGGAGGAACGCGCGGAAGGGGCTGTGACCGGCGAGGAGGAACGCGCGGAAGGGGCTGCAATCGGCGAGTCCGCTGGTATGGTCTGCGTGTGAGGCCTAGTCGCCGCGTCCGAGGGAATCTTCGTCGTGGTCTGGTGGCGGCACGATGAGCGGCGGCTCCCGATCGAAGCGCCGGCAGCGTGGTTCTTGGCGGAACGGGAAGAGGCGGCGCGGGCCATCTGCAGGAAAGAGAAGAAAAAGAAAAGAAAAAGATAGAAAATGAAGATGACAGTAGATAGGAAGAATTAGGTTTTTTTTTTTTAAAAAAATTAATTTTTTTTTAATTATTATTTTTATTATTTTTATTTTTTTATTTTTTATTATTATATATATTTTTTTAAGTAGAAAATAAGATGAAGTAGAATAGAACATACCTTCTTTTGGGAGCAATTTTAAAAATAATAACTTACCTCCAAAAAGATTTTCTAAAGTCCCGAATTGCCTAGAAAATCTAATCTGCTTCAAAAATAACAAATAAATTAATTTAAAATTAAAAATTAAAAGAAAACTTACTTGTGACTCTATAGGCTTGGGCAAGCCTGTAATCTTGGGTTGCCTCCCAAGCAACGCCTTTGTTTATTGTCCTAGGCTGGACTTTCCTTTCTTCAAATTCCGATCTGTGGTACTCCCAGAACCATAATTTCTTCATCTTTGGGCTTGAATCCCTCATAAAAGGGTTTGAGTCTATGGCCATTCACTTTAAAAATTTTACTAGTTTCAAGACTTTGAATTTTCACGGCTCCATGGTTAAAAGTCTTAATTACAACAAACGGACCAATCCATCGTGTCTTCAATTTTCCTGGAAAAAGTTTTAACCGAGAATGAAAAAGCAAAACTTTTTGGCCCACCTGAAAATTTTTCCGAGAAATTGATTCATCATGAATAGCTTTGGTTTTCTCCTTGTAAATTCTGGCACTCTCGTAGGCTTCATTCCTTATTTCCTCCAGTTCCTGCAACTGTAACTTTCAGTTAGAACTTGCCTCTATTAAGCTGTTGTTCCATTGCTTTATTGCCCAAAAGGCTTTATGCTCTAACTCAACTGGCAAATGGCAAGGCTTGCCATAAACTAGCCGGAATGGTGACATGCCTATTGGAGTTTTATAGGCTGTCCTATAAGCCCATAGCGTATCATCAAGATGGTTGCTCCAGTCTTTCCTATTAATATTGACAATTTTCTCTAGGATCGATTTAATTTCCTTGTTAGAAATCTCTGCTTGACCATTCGTCTATGGATAGTATGCTGTGGAGGTACGATGAGTTACTCCATATTTTCTCAACAATGATTCGATCACCTTATTGCAAAAGTGAGTTCCTCGATCACTTACTAGTAGTCGTGGAACTCCAAACCTGACAAATATATGAGTTTTCAAAAAAACAAAAACAACTTTTGAATCATTAGTCTTAGTGGCCTTAGCCTCCACCCACTTTGAGACATACTCAACAGCAAGCAAAATGTATTGATTACCAAATGAAGAGGGAAATGGACCCATGAAATCTATGCCCCATACATCAAAAATTTCAATTACCAGTATAGGTGCAAGGATCATCTAGTCTCGATATCCTAGGTTACTTGTCCTTTGACAATTGGAGCATGCCTTACAAAACATATAAGAGTCTTTGAATATATTGGGCCAATAGAGTCCACATTCTAACACTTTCCTTACTGTCCTCTTTGGTCCAAAGTGCCCTCCACAGGCTTCTGAGTGGCAGAAACGAAGAATAGACTCTATTTCACTTTCTGGGACACATCTCCTTACTATTTGGTCAGCACAAAATTTTCATAAGTACGGCTCATCCCAAACGTACTGTCGCGCATCATGCTTCATTTTCTCTTTCTGGCTTCTTGAAATTCCTACTGGAAAATTTTTGGTCACCATATAGTTTACCAAATCAGCGTACCAAGGGCTTGTCACCTGCGCAAAAAATAATTGTTCGTCAGAAAATTCATCTTTTAAGGGGAATTCATCTTGGGATTGAAATAAACGATTGAGGTGATCGGCAACCAAGTTTTCTAATCCCTTTTTATCCTTAATTTCAAGGTCAAATTCCTGCAACAATAAAATCCAACGAATTAGTCATGGTTTTGCTTCTTTCTTCTTTAAAAGGTATCTCAAAGCTGCATGGTCAGAAAACATAATTACTTTAGTACCCAACAAATATGATCTAAATCTTTCTAAGGCAAAGACAATTGCTAAAAGTTCTTTTTCAGTGGTGGTATAATTGCTTTGGGCCTTATCTAAAGTTCTGGATGCATAACATATTACATGAGGTTTTTTATCAATTCGTTGACCAAGAACAGCTCCTAAAGCATAATTACTTGCGTCACACATTATTTCAAATGGATAATGCCAATTTGGTGCTTGCATAATGGGGGCAGCAACTAGCTTTTCTTTTAGAGTATCGAAAGCTTCTCTACACTCATTATCAAAATTAAATGGTACATCATTTTGCAAAAGTTTACACAATGGTTGAGCAATCCTTGAGAAGTCTTTGATAAATCTCCTGTAAAATCCTACATGACCAAGAAAAGATCTAATATCTCGTATACACGTAGGATATGGTAAATTCTTAATTACATCAACATTGGCCTTATCAACCTCAATTCCTCGTTTAGAGACTATATGTCCTAAAATTAAGCCTTGATCCACCATGAAGTGACATTTTTCATAATTTAAGACTAAATTAGACTCTAAACATCGTTTTAAGATATGTGTGAGGTTAATTAGACATTCATCAAATGAATTACCATAAACTGTAAAGTCATCCATGAATACCTCGATTATCTTCTCAACAAATTCCGAAAATATATTGACCATACATCTTTGAAAAGTTGTTGGTGCGTTGCAAAGCCCAAAAGGCATCCTTCTGTAGGCAAAAGTGCCAAACGGACATGTGAAAGTCGTCTTCTCTTGGTCTTCTGGGGCCATTGGCATCTGGTAAAAACCTGAAAAGCCATCCAAACAACAAAAATGAGACTTTCCTGCCAATCTTTCTAACATTTGATTGATAAAAGGTAAAGGAAAATGATCCTTCCTAGTTTCTGAATTTAACTTGCGATAGTCTATACAAACCCTCCACCCGTTTTGAACATGAGTGGGAACTGATTCTCCTTCTGAGTTGGTTCTTACTATTATTCCTGTCTTCTTTGGCACGACTTGGACTGGACTTACCCATTTACTGTCTGAAATTGGATATATTATTCCGGCATCGAGCAATTTTAGTATATCCTTTTTTACAACTTCCATCATAGGTGGGTTCAATCTTCTTTGTGCTTCCCTTTTTGGCTTACTATTTTCTTCAAGGAGGATCTTGTGCATGCACGTAGAGGGGCTTAACCCCTTAAGATCTGCGATTGTCCACCCAACTGCTTCCTTATATTCCTTCAGTACCTGAACAAGCTTATCTTCCTCACCTTTACTTAGTTTATTAGAGACTATGACCGGAAGGGTGTTTTCTTTCCCCAGGAAGACATACTTCAAGTGCATGGGAAGAGCCTTTAGCTCAATCTCCGGTGCCTGAAGAATTGAAAGGAGAAGTTTGTGGTGAGACTTGGGTATTGAAAGTAAATTAGAGATACTTACCTTCTGGTCTGGTGTATCCAATGAGTGGATGGTCTCTATGATCTCTTCATCGAATTGGGTTGTGCACTCATCAAGGTAATCTAATGTCAAGTTTTCGGTTAGAACTACCTCCAACTTGTCTTCCTTGCTTAGTTCAAATGCTTCTTGAGCAAGAGGTTCGATTACATCTATGCTACAAGCAGAAAAGTTTTCATCAGGATACTTCATTGCATCATAGACATTAAATTTTACCTCTTCTCCATCAAACTCCATTGTGAGCGTGCCTTCATGCACATCAATCTTCGTTCTAGCTGTGCTAAGGAATGGTCTTCCTAGTAACAAATCTGTAGAGTTGGATGAATTATCGTCCTCCATGTCTAAGATGAAGAAGTCGGCTGGGAAGATTAATTTTCCCACTTGGACCAAAACATCTTCCAATACGCCCTTAGGATAGACTATTGATCTATTGACGAGTTGGAGTGTGATTCCTGTTTGTTTCAACGGGCCTGCATCCAAAGACAAATAAACTGATAGAGGCATAACATTTATGGAAGCTCCTAAGTCACACATTGCCTTTTTTACTTCAAAGTTTCCTACTTTACATGATATAGCAAACATGCCTTTGTCTTTACATTTTTGTGCAATTTTTCTTTGGAGTACAGCTGACACATTCTCCCCTACTTTAATTTTTTCGTGACCATACAATTTTGTTTTATTAGTGCAAAGGTCTTTTAGAAATTTCGCGTACCTGGGTATTTGCTTTATGGTCTCAATAAGGGGTATGTTTATCTGGACTTTGCGAAAAATCTCCAAGATCTCTTTCTCTTCCTTTTCTCTTTTTGATTGAGCAAATCTTTCGGGAAAAGGAGGACGTATTACCTGCATTGGGGATTGTTCTTCCTCATATTTCTGGGGTTGTTTCTCTTCTAGAATCTCTATTTCTGCTTCTGTCTTCTGGTCTGCCTTACTGCCTTGGGCAAGCTTCTTCGGGCTGGCAGACTCCAACTCCTTCCCACTTCAAAACGTAATTGCGCTTGCGTTCTGGTTTGGATTTGGCACGGTTTGGGAGGGCAGTTTCCCTTGCGATTCTAGCTTGCTAACTGATGTAGCAAGTTGGCTCATTTGATTCTCCAAATTCTGAATGCTTGACTTTGTTTCCTGTTGAAAAGCAAGAGTGCTATTAGCAAGGGATTGAATAATGTCTTCTAGAGACATACCTGATTTTGCAGCTTGATAGTTGGTTCTTGGTTGGTAGTTCTGCTGTCTATTCCCATAGCTAAGGTTTGGATGATCTCTCCACCTTAGATTGTAAGTGCTTGAAAATGGGTCATACTTCCTTTGTTGTCCATTGAATTGTTGTCCATTGAACCCTCCAATGGCTTTTACCTGTTGCCCTCCTTCTTGAAGGACATGACATAAATATATAGGATGGTCAGATTGTTTGCAAATACCACAAGTTCGTGCATTATTCCCTGCAACCAATTGTTGAATTGCAACTGTTAGTTGTGAGATTTTAGAATCTAAAGATGCAATACTTACTTCATTGGCATTTCTTGAAATGTCCTCTTCTTGGCCATACTGTCTAGAGTTGGCAGCTAATTTGGAGATTAAAGTTTTACCTTCTTCAAGTTCCATTTCTGCAATGGCCCTGCACTAGCAGCATCTATTATTCTTCATTCTAATGGCAAAAGTCCTTCGTAAAAGTGAAGATTAAGTTGTTTTGGAGTGATTCCATGTTTTGGACAACTTGCAATTAATTTCTTATACCTTTCCCAATATTCATGTAAAGTTTCATTTTTTCTTTGTTTAATTCCACTTATTTCTTTTCTTATTGATGATGCTTTGGTCGCTGGAAAAAATCTTTCTAAGAGTAAGTCTCTAATTTGCGCCCAAGTGGTGATTGAACCTGGGGGCAAATAGTAGAGCCAATCCTTAGCCGATTCAATCAAAGTGAAAGGAAAAGCTACCAACCTTATTTGTTCGTCAGTTATACATTGTGGTCTCATACTTGAACAAACCATATAAAACTCTTTCAAATGACGATGGGGGTCTTCATTCTCCAAACCTTGGAATTTTGGTAACATATGAATCATACCTGTTCGTAATTCCAATGGTGCATTCAGTATTGGGTATGTGATGCAAAGGGGTTGCTCTTCAGCGGCAGCTGCTGCAGCCATATTGTCTCTTTGGTTTGTTTCAATTGGAGGCTCGGTTGGTGTTGAAGATGAAGTCTCTTCGGTGCGCAAAGGGAATCGGGCAGATGGTTGAGAGGCTCCCGAATTGGCCTGTTTTTGCAACTTGGTTGCTTTTCTCAACCTTTTTGCAGTCTTCTCGATTTCTGGATCAAACTGAATTCTGCTATTCTCAGATCTGGTCATAAAAATAAAAATAAATTGTTAGAGGTCCCCGGCAACGGCGCCAAAATTTGACAGGTGTCGAATCCGTCAATTTAAAATTTACTTCCCTTTTTCTCAATTGACAAAAACTTGTAGATAGGGTAAGTGAGTATCAATCCCACAGAGACCTCAAATCTGCTTAATTTAAATGACCAAATTGAAATAGAGAAATAGTTTAATGAAAAAGTGAGAAGAAGAGATTTTTCTTCTTTATGAAAATGGTTGTGCCTTGGGCAAGCCAATAAAAATAAACTTAAGAGAAAATAAATAAATAAATAATGTAATTAAAAATTTAGAAACAACTAATTAATTAAAATTTTCAGCTGAAGGTAATCAAATTGAGGTATTTTGCAGTTGATCATTGAATAAAAAAAAATAATTCATTTTATTATCTATTGTTTGGTTATAGTGATCAAACACGCGAATCCCACCAATTCTTCCTTATGAATAAATTAATTTGCTTCGAGCTTAAATTAATTCCTAGTCAACTAATAACCCCAACAAGCGTATAGATTTAATTAGTTAACTGCATTAAGAGAGAAGAACCCAAACTGATCAATAAAAACACGCGTTTTATTTAAATCAAATCCACTAATTTCTTAATATAAACTAATATATTAATTGCCACTTGTTATTAACCCAATTAAACAATTACGAATTTAATTAGATTAATTAACAATATATTGTCTTCCCAAGAAATTCAATGGGCTCCTTGAATTCTCAAGAAAACAACAATGGAGGTGGTGTTCCTCGAATTCAGAAATTAATAGAAAATAAAAATAAGATGAAGAGAATTAAAGTGCATAACCTCACAGCTTGAACAAACCTCAATTTAATTTAGCCACTCATGGCCATAATAAAATTACAAAAATTTAGTAAAAGAAGAAGAAAAAGAAAAGAAGATGGAGAATAGAGTGGAGGACAACAAGAGAGGAAATGAGAGCGAGAGGTAAAATGTGATTCTCCAAGTTAAATGCTAGGAACCTTTATATAGACACAAAAAGATAAAATTTTAAAATAAAAACTATTATCCCTATCTTATCTATATCCTCATCTTATCTCTATCTTCATATGATCTTTATCCTCATCTGATTCAATTTGACTCCACTTGAAACTGATATTATCCTTGTTTAGGTGGCAAAATCTATCTTATCTCCCCATCGCCTCCCAGTATAAAAAATCCTTTAATTCAGCATTTTTTTCTTCCTTTTATCAACTTCTGCTCACAAACCTGTACAAAATTAAATTCTAATGAAAATTAAATATTTACATAAAAATTACAGTAAAATCAAAGAATTAAATGAGGAAAAAAATTGTAAGTTTTGCAACTCATCACAGATCCTACAACATCCTCTCCTTCATTCAATACAATTTTATTCTTGGTTGAAATTTTTAATTTTTCATCTTCTCAAAATCATTCTTCTAGTGTTTATGATATAAGACATTTTAGATTGGGGCATCCTTCCTTGTCTACTATGAATAGCATTAAAAATAGACATTCTTATGTTATTACTACAGAAAATCAAATTTGTGATATATGTCACTTTGCCAAATAGAAAAAAAATTATATTTTTTAGTAAGGTAATCAAAATCATCTGTAATTTTTGACTTGATTCATGTTGACATCTGGGGACCATTCAAGACCATATCTATACATGGTCATAAATATTTTTTAACTGTCATAGATGATTTCTCTAGACACTCTTGGATATTTTTTATGAAGCACAAGTTAGAGGCATCAGGTTTGCTACAAACCTTTGTCCAACTCAATGATACTCAATTCTCTATCAAATTTAAAACCATTTGAAGTGATAATGGATCAGAATGTAAAATGGATCAGTCTTATACAAATAAGGGTATCATACACCAGACAAGTTGTGTAGAGACCCCAGAACAAAACTCTATTATTGAGAGGAAACACCAGCACATTTTAAATGTGGCTCGAGCCTTATTATTTCAAGCTAATCTACTAAAGGTATTCTGGTCTTATGCCATTTCGCACTCAGTTTTCTTAATTAACAGATTGCCTACACCAATTCTTCAAAATAAATCACCACATGAATTGCTTTATCAAAAGCTATCTGATCTTTTATTTCTTAAAACATTTGGTTCTTTGTGTTTTGCAGCTATATTATCTACTTCTAGAACCAAGTTTGACTCTAGAGTGAAGAAATGCATCTTCTTGAGATACAAACTTGGAATTAAAGAATTTGTTATCTTTGATCTATCATCTAGAGAAGTTTCTGTTTCCAAAAATGTCATTTTTTATGAGTTTGTTTTTGCTTACAAGCATCAATCTAATTCAAATCTTTCTCATCTATCTATAGAATCTATTGTTCTTCCTCAAGACTGTACTATTCCTAGTGATTTCTCTGCTTATTCTATTATTCCTAGTTATAATGCAGACCCTCAACCTCTTGAGTTGCCTGCCTTTTCTCAGGAATCACATGTTCTTTAGGACTTCTACTAGAACCAAAAGAAAACATTCTTATCTCTAAGACTAACATTGCAACTCACTCAGTTTTGTTCCTTCCCACTCACAATCTAATATTCTTTATCTCCTTTCACAAGTTCTCACATATAATCATGTCTCTTCCTCCCATAAGCACTTCATTATGTCTACTTCAACTGTAACCGAACCAAGAACATACACACAGGCAATTAAAATCGATTGTTGGAGAGAAGGTATGTAAGTTGAGATTATTGCTTTAGTTGATTTTTAGTAGCAGTTTTTATCTAGTAGCAGTTTTTATCTGTTATAACAAAATAAGTAAATTGTTGTTCCATACTATCAAGAAAATTCATTTAATACACTACTTTCTTTCAGTTGATTCTTTTCAATAGTCATCTCAATTTTACCGTTGTTCTTATTTCTTGATAATTGAATTTTATTGTTTATAAGAATTTATTGATTTGTTGGAGCACATCTTAGAAGCTGCGGCGTAAATATATGAGTTACATATAAAAATTGATACTAGATGTGCATTTTTTTTAATTAATGAAAATTGAAAATCAAGTCCTCTGCTTTATAGAATAAAAAAGAAAATAATAAAAGAAAATAATAAAAAAAAGATAATCAGCCAAATTAATATTTTAATAAATTTTTATAATTGAGTTGCAATCCAACTTTCAATTGCATAATTAGGTACATCAATCCATACAACTCAAATATTTATTCTGAAAATCTCAAAGTACAAAGACTTTTTATTTTATATTACATGACGTTTATTGTTTAACGCACTCTAGGAGTTCGAATGACCACATTATTTTATTCACCCAGACCCAGACCCTGTCACACCTGAAATCTTTTGTCACCGGTGTTCCATCCTTCAGTATGGTTGCTTCCACATGTTTATTCTCTTTTTCTATAATAGCTACTGCACAATTTCCATCTACTCCAACAAGCTCTGGCCATGCATTCTTACCTTAAAAATTCAAAATTTAATGATCAATAACAGTGATGCATATAATGATCAATAACAGTGATGCATGAAAGAAGAAAAAAAAATTATAGAGGACTTGAATATAATTAAAAGGCTTAATTACCTGACAGGGGGATTCCATTCTTTTCTCGATCCTTAGTTCTCTGAAGGTCAAGTTTATTGATGATTTTGCTCTAAATTCATGTTTATATAGTTTGCAACTCCTATATATTTAATTATTTATTTATTAAAAATTAAATTTATCGGCTCCATTATAATTTTATTAATAAAATAATTTATCTTTTATAGTTTTTCACTTAAACTTTAACGATAAAATTAATTTATCTAATCAAGCTTAATATATTTGTTAATATAAATCTAATTATTATTTGTAATTTTACTTTTTATTTATCTCATGATTTGAACTTATAAATAAATAAATGTTTTAGGTCATTAAATAATAAATCATGATTATTTATGCTTATGAATAAGCTTTTAAAGATTTAAATTATTTATGCTTAAAAAAACTCATGTAACATAGACTTAAAGAGAGAAATTTTCCATTTCACATGTTTATAGAGATTTTTCTCTTTATTATTCTTAAATTTTTTTAATTTCATATGATAAATTAAATATTTAATAATAAAAAAATAACTAAAAATACTTAAAATTTTTAATTATATTTATATAGTTAATAAATAAAAATACTCAAAGTTTTCTACTTTTTAACATTTTATCCATATATATTTTTAACAAATCTACTATATATTTTACCAATTAATTTATCTTTACTTAACCATTATTAATTTCAGTGAATAACACCATTAGCGGGCCAGGGAACTATTACCTGACAAATTTTAAATTGTGTAAAAATATTTAGGTAGTTTTATATATAACAAAAAAAATTACTATTACATTCTTATATATTTAAAAAATTTATTAATTAATTTTTATTTTAAATTTATTTAATTAAAATATTTTATATTTTATAAAATTAAAATTTTTAATTTTTTTATTAAATAAATTCTTATTCATTTTCGATACTATTTAGTTTATTTAATTTTAATTATTTATTTTATTTTATTTCTATTATTTTCTATTTTTTCAATTAAAAAAACTTTATTTTTTATTTTTTAAAATTTAAACTCTAATATTAAATATTTTTTAAATTATTTATTTATTGTGTAATTTAATTTTATACATTATTTTTATTATTAAAAATAATTATTTTAATTAATTAGTTTTTAATCCATTTATATAATTAAAAAGTATTTGTTAAACTATTTAAATTTAGAGAAATAAATTTTAAATTTTTGAAAATAAAAATATTTTATGAATAATATTTTATTAATTTATGAGTTTTATAGACTATTTAAATTTAAAAAATAATTTAATTTTAAAAAAATATAAATTTAATGGGTAATAAGTTAGATAATTTAAATTTAAAAATATTTAAATATAAATTAAGTATTATTTTTATAGATAATAGGTTAGATTATTTAAATTTAAAAAAATAAATGAAAATATTGTTTCTATAGTTAATGGATTAGATAATTTAATTTTAAAAAATAAATTTTATAGTAAATATTCTAATTAATTATTATTTTTTTAATAATATTTTTTTATAAATTTATATGTAAAAATCATAAAAAAAGGTTTTCAACAATAAATATTATTAAATAGAATGAGAGGTGAGCTGTCAATCGATTGATTGTTAATTTATATTAAAAAATGTATTTATAAATATTAAAAATAAAATTATTATTGATGTATTTTAATTAATAAAAAAATAAATTATAATTTTTTATAAATTTTTTAAATATATATGTATTTTACATATTTTTATTTTATATATTTTATTTTCATATTTTATTTTCATTCTCCATTCATTAAAATTGGACATAAATAAAATTTTTTAATTCGTTATTCAGCAAAACTATTAAAAAAAATAAAATTTCTAGTGTAATTATAAAAGGTGTAACTTTATTATATTTTACTATTTTTTAAAAAATTGTAAACTTAATATAATTTTTTATTCTCAATATTTTAGGAAGAAAAATAACGCCTTATTTTTAATAAAGTGGAAAGTTTAATTTTAATATTTAAAATTATTATTAATAAAAACTTGTAATTTTTATAAGGAAATATTTATATTTGAATTAAAATAAAAAATTTTAATTTTGAAAAAAAAAATATCTTGAGAAAAGGAAGGACCTTTTTCTTATTTTATTTTTTTTATTCTCTACTTTTCAAATACAAGAAAAATTTATTTTATTTTTTAAAATTTTCTGTTTTTTATTTTTATTATTAAAAAAATTTATTTAGTCGAAAGTGTTGTATTTTTATTTTTACTGATTAAAAAATATTTTTAAAATAAAACAATTAAAAACAAAAAATTCTATCAAATTTTTATTTTTCTTTATAATTTTTATCAAATTATTATTAACAATTTTAAATTTTTATTTTTATTAGTTAAAATTATTTTTAAAAATACACTATTATTCAATTAATTAATAAAATATTATTTTATTTTATTATTATAAAGAAATTTATTAATTAATTTTTAATTTTAAAAAATATATTAAAACTTATTTGTAAACATGTCTATTAATCATTTTTAAAAATTACTATTTAGTCTTTATAAATTAAAAAATTTATTAACTTGTATTTTTATTTTAAAAAATATATTAAAATATTTTAAAAATATTAAATAATATACTAATTAATTGTTCTATTAGTTTAAAAGCATTTTATTGTTTAATCACAATAAAAAAATTATTAATTGATCTCTCAATTTTATAAATATATATATTAATTATTTATTTTATATTAAGGATATTTTAAATAATTTTAAAATATTTAATAGTTAAAATTATTGGAAAAATTAATTTATATTATTTAAAATATCAAAAATATTTTAATATATTTTTCAAAATTAATAGATTGATTAATGATTTTTTTCTACTATATAAACTAAATAATAATTTTTTATTTTTATAATATTTAATAACTAAAATTAATATATAAATTAACTAATAAATTTTTTAAAAGTTCAAGAACATATGAATGTATTTTTTAAATCAAAAGACTAATCAATAAATTTTTTTATAATATAAAAATTAAATAATAATTTTTTATAATAATATTATATACATTATAAAAATAATTTTTTATTATTTTTATGTACAATTATTTATAAAATTATTTATATTCTTATTTTATTATTAAATATTATATTTAAAAAAAAATTTTACTACTTATTTTTATATAAAAATTTATAAACTTATTTTTGTACAAATAGTTTTAAGAAAATAATTTTTAAAAAGTGAATAAAAAAATAAAAAATTATTTTTAACTTTAAAGAAAGAAAAAATAAAAATTCTACAACCACCCTTAGAGTTGTTTTTGGCCAAAAGTAGTGTTAATGTAGTGTTACAAAAGTAGTCTCAAAATTAACTATTTATTTTTTATTTTTTATTTTAAAAATTCAATTAAAAAATTTTGATTTGATAAAACTATTTTTTATTCATTCTGTTTAAAAAATATTTTAGTTAAATTATTTTTTACTTTTAAATTTCTATGTTATTCAGTATTTTAATTTTAACTATTTTACATACTATTTTTTTAATTTTCCTTTCAATCCTGATTTTCTTCTTTGGTATCCTACCAATTCAAACAAAGGCTTCAAGTAAACTTTTTAATAATATTTTGTATAATTTTTAAGTTTTGTAATTTTTTAAATTATTTTAAGGTATGTAATATATTCTTTAAACTTTTCAATCCCTTACTTTCATATTTGATTTTCTAACAATCAACGTAGATTTAATTCTCATATTTCATTTCTATAATTTGTAATCTCTATTTCACTCAAAAAATATTTTTCACTCAGATTTAAAGCACTCAATAATATTAATTAATAAAAATATATTTTTAATAAAAAAATTAAGTCAATTTAATCAATGTAAGTTGTATAGCATAATTGTTAAATTAGATTTTTTATTATTAAACTTAAAATAATTAACTTAAATTATTTAATAATTTTTTGAGCTAATTATATAAATTCTTATAAATTATTTTTTTTATCCCCTATATAGAATGCTACCTCCTAGTGATTTTTTTTCGATCTACAGATGGTTTTTTTTCTTGCAAATCAATTAGCCTGATCTAAAATAGCTTTAATATTAATTATAATACTTCAAATTACAATTAATTTAAATAAATTTTAAATTTTTTTTACCAAACTTAAAATAATTAATATAAATTATTTAATAAATTTTAAAAAAATTTATAAATATATTTTTAATAAATTTTAAAAAATTTATAAATATAGTAAAAATACATAACCATTCGAGAACCAAACTTCTACCGAAACTAGAATACTAGAATTCATATTGATTTAACGTTGTCGAAACCCGTGGCAAATTTATTATACATCCTATTACACCTGATATAATTTCATACATGATTACACGAATAACAAAAACATAACCATTATATAAACCAATACCCGATCTTTGCATGCATCATAATTGAAAACATAAAACCTATACTAGAGCTTTCATCAAATGCTCCAATATAATCAATATTATATGACTCAAGCTCGATTCAAACATAACTTATACTTAAAACTTTTACACAAAACGATCATGAAGCAGAGATTACAAAGAAGAAACCTGGACAAAGCACAATTCTAATTCACAAATTAATACATGTCCACAGTTATACTATTACAACAGACTATACCTCGGTGCACATGTAATCCTTCATGCAGTTGTGGTGCAATTGCAACTCTGAAATCTTTCAGAGAAAACGATTGTGTCATTAGATTTTTAAAGGGCTCAATGATCAGTTCAACAATGTCAGGTCGCATATCATGATGATGGACCTACTGCCTTCAATAAATAAAGTTTTTTCTCTTGTGGTACAATAAGAAAGACAATTGTTTCTTGGTGTAATCTCAAAACCTAAGGTATTGATTGCCAAATCTAACCAAAAAACGTATCAAAGATCTTATCATGGAAGAGGTACTCATACACCTTCTTTTCAAGACAACAAAAGATACAATACTTAGAATAACACCAAGATTTATACTTTTTGTGGGAAATCAAGACACAAAGAGGAGACTTGCTATAGAAAATATGGGTTTCCACTTGGTTTTAAGTTCAAAAATAGCTCCAGCAATGCTAGTATCAATAATATCGAGACAACTGATTCATCTAGCATTGTTGATCTCAATCAAGGCAACCCTGATTCCTCAAATCCTCATTTCACTCAAGATTAATGCCAACACTTACTTGCTTTGATTCAACCAGTAAGTCAGCCAACTAAATCTAAACAAGACATACACTCCATAAATAAAGTAAGCACAACTACTTCTTGCTCCAGTTCTCCAGGTAATTTTTCTTTTTTCTTTTTTTTTGTATTCTTTACAAACAGATGTATGAATCTTAAACACCGGAGCTACTGTTCATGTCTATTTTTCTCTTAGTCAGTTCTTGTCATACAAAAGAATTAGGCCTATACGTGTCAAATTACTAAATGGTGCCACAGTTACTGCTGATATATCTAGCACAATATATTTCTCACAATGTTCTTATTCTTCATAAAGTCTTATATATACCACAATTTTCTTTCAACCTTATTTCAGTCACCAAATTGAGCTCATCACTTCATTATTTTCTCATCTTTTCTCATGATAAATACATCATACAGGAGCAAAATACCTTGAAGAAGATTGGTTTAGCTAAAGCAAAAGATGGCCTTTACCTTATTACAGATCTGGCAACATCCTCTCCTTCATTCAATACAGTTTTATCCTTGGTTAAACTTGTTAATTTTTCATCTTCGCAAAATCATTCTTCTAGTGTTTATGATATAAGACATTTTAGATTGGGGCATCCTTCCTTGTCTACTATGAATAGCATTAAAAATAGACATTCTTATGTTACTATTACAGGAAATCAAATTTGTGATATATGTCATTTTGCCAAACAGAAGAAATTATCTCTTTTAGTCAGGCAATCAAAATCTTCTGCAATTTTTGACTTGATTCATGTTGACATCTGGAGACCATTCAAGACCATATCTATACATGGTCATAGATATTTTTTAACCGTCATAGATGATTTCTCTAGACACTCTTGGATATTTTTTATGAAGCACAAGTCAGAGGCATCAGGTTTGCTACAAACCTTTGTCCAACTCATTGATACTCAATTCTCTATCAAAGTTAAAACCATTCGAAGTGATAACAGACCAGAATTTAAAATGGATCAGTTTTATGCAAATAAGGGTATCATACACCAGACAAGTTGTATAGAGACCCCAGAATAGAACTCTATTATTGAGAGGAAACACCAGCATATTTTGAATGTGGCTCGAGCCTTATTATTTCAAGCTAATCTACTAAAGGTGTTCTAGTCTTATGCATTTCGCACTCAATTTTCTTGATTAACAGAGTGCCTAAACCAGTTTTTGAAAATAAATCACCATGTGAATTGCTTTATCAAAAGCTACCTGATCTTTTATTTCTTAAAACATTTGGTTCTTTGTATTTTGTAGCTATATTAACTACTGCTAGAACCAAGTTTGACTCTAGAGCGAATAAATGCATCTTCTTAAGATACAAACTTGGAATTAAAGAGTTTGTTATCTTTGATCTATCATCTAGAGAAGTTTCTGTCTTCAAAAATATCATTTTCTATGAGTTTGTTTTCGCTACAAGCATTAATCTAATTCAAATCTTTCTCATCTATCTACAGAACCTATTGTTCTTCCTCAAGATTGTACTATTCTTAGTGATTTCTCTCCTTATCCCATTATTCCTAGTTATAATGCAGACCCTCAACCTCTTGAGTTCCCTGCCTTTTCTCAGGAATCACATGTTCTTTAGGACTTCTACTAGAACCAAAAGAAAACCTTCTTATCTCCAATACTAACATTGCAACTCACTTAGTTCTATTCCTTCCCACTGACAATCTAGTATTCTTTATCCACTTTCATAAGTTCTTATATATAATCATGTCTCTTCCTCCTATAAACACTTCATTATATCTACTTCAATTGTAACTAAACCAAGAACATACACACCGGCAATCAAAATCGATTATTAGAGAGAAGCTATGTAAACTGAGATTGTTAAAAAAAAAAAAGTAAATTATTGTTCCATACTATCAAGAAAATTCAATTAATACATTACTTCCTTTCAGTTGATTTTTTTTTCGGTAGTCATCTCAATTTTATAGTTGTTCTTATTTCTTAATAATTGAATTTTATTGTTTATAAGAATTTGTTGATTTGTTGGAGGACATCTTAGAAGTTGCAGTGTAAATTTATGAGTTACATACAAAAATAGATACTAGATGTGCATTTTTTTAGGTAATGAAATTTGAAAATTAAGTCCTCTGCTTTATAGAATAAAAAAGAAGATAATAAAAGAACTTTCAACTTTTAATTGCATAATTAGGTACATCAACCCATATAACTCAAACATTTATTATGAAAGTCTCAAAGTAAAAAAACTTTTTATTTGATATTACATGACGTTTATTGTTTAGCCCTGTGAGAGTTCGAATGACAACCTTATTTTCATCCACCCAAACCCAGACCCTATTGCACTTGATATTTTTTGTCACAGGTGTTCCATCCTTGAGCACGATTGCTTTCACATGTTTGTTCTCTTTTTCTAAATTTAAAAAATAATTTAATTTTACAAAACATAAATTTAATGGATAATAAGTTAGATAATTTTTAAATTTAAAAGTATTTAAATATAAATTATGTATTATTTGTATAAATAATAGGTTAGATTATTTAAATTTTAAAAAAATAAATGAAACATTATTTTTATAGCTAATAGATTAAATAATTTAATTTTAAAAAAAATAAATTTTATAATAAATATTATAGTAAATTATTATATTTCTTTAATAGTATTATTTTTTTATAAATTTGTATGTAAAAATCATAATAAAAAGAGATTTTCAACACTAAATATTATTAAAAAGTCGATTTCATAATAATAAGCTATTAATTGATTGATTGTTTCATAATAATAAGCTATTAATTGATTGATTGTTGATTTATATTGAAAAATATATTTATAAATATTTAAAATAAAATTATCATTAATATATTTTAATGATATATTTTATATTTTTTAACTATTTATTTTTTATTTTAAAAATTCAATTAAAAAATTTTGATTTGATAAAACTATTTTTTATTCATTCTGTTTAAAAAATATTTTAGTTAGATTATTTTTTTACTTTTAAATTTCTATGTTATTCAGTATTTTAATTTTAACTATTTTACATACTATTTTTTTAACAAAAACTTATTCAGGTTATATCATTTTAATTTTTAGTGTACATACTCTAACTAAATAAGATTTTCCCTTTGTACAAATCACTCGAGCTTTTCTCTAATTAAACACATTAATTTACAAGCAGAGATATTTTGTTGTGCTGTTTATGTACCATTATGTTTTGAATATTATTTATTATGAATTTCTTTTTAACTTTGAATTTTATACATAATTAATTTTTTGGGATATATTTGTAATGCATATTGTTGAAAATAGACAAAAATTTTGATGGATTTTTAATACATTTGCAACAAATATCGTTGAAATAGCTAAAGATTTCTAAAGATGTGTGACAGACATATATCGTCTTTAATATTTTCAACGGACGCTAGAAATCCGTCAGAAAAATTAAGCTTATGTAATATTCAATATTATAATTTAACTTGAAAAAAATTAATATATTATAATTCTTATCATAATTTATATATAATTTATCATAATTTTAGACGGTGTGATATTCTTTAATTAGTTATATATTTATATATATATATATATATTTTACATTGTTGTGCGATTATCAAATTTTTAATTTCTTGATTAAACAAATTCATTTAGCCAGAATTTTTTTTATTTATAAGAGTAGTTATTTACTTTAATTTTTTTATTTATAAGAGTAGTTATTTACTTTAATTTTTTTATTTATAAGAGTAGTTATTTACTTTAATAATACCAAAAATGGATAAACGAAAAGACAAAAGCAAAAGATCAAAGGGGATTTCCAAGATAAAGTAGTAAGACTTATGTTGTGTAATTATGGTATGTTGGGTATCTCATTTAAATATGAATTAACAAATGGTTCTTATGGGTCTATGTGATCATGCAGAATAGTACTAGTAAAGGTGTGGGTTCAGACAAGACAAGAAAACTAATGGTAACTTCTGGAGTGGAAAATAATTTTCATAGAACACTACATCTCTAGAAATACATATCTTTTTGGAAAACAAGGCATACAACTTGTAGGTTTTCTGTCTAGGTGTATATCCCAAGAATACACACTTAGTAGCTCTTGGTTTGAACTTTGTTTTGCTGGGGATGGTGTTTGTGGCAAAGCAAAGACATCTAAATGCTTTGAGGTTACTGTAAACTGGTTTTCTGTCATAGAATATCACAAAAGGTGACTTTCAATTCAAGGTTGGGGTTGGTAATTTGTTTATGATGTAAATGGCTGTGAGAATTGAGTCTCCCTAGAATTTCTTTGGTATGGAAGCTTGGAACATGAGGCTTCTAGTTGCTTGTAAAAGGTGCTGGTATTTTCTTTCCATTACACCATTTTGTTGTAGTGTGTAGGTGATCAAACATAATTTAGCCACATTTTTAGTATCTTTATTATTGTTTAATTACACATTTTTTTAGCTTAATTTATATTTTTGTTATGTTTTTGCAGAAAATGAAGAAAATGAAAAGTTGGAGAAAAAGTGCAGAAAAAGCTGGAATATTGATTGGGTCAGAGTGATTTGGCCAAATCAAGCATAGGAAGCAGAGATAGGAAACTGAGGCAGAAACCTGGAAGTGAATTCACAGAAACGATTTGGGCAAGTGATTTGCCCAAATCACCCTCCCAAATCACATTGACGCAGAAGTTGACAGAAACGCGGGAAAGAAACAGCAGAAAATTAAATTAAAAAATAATAAAGTCCAAACCCACTTCAAACACTCCAAGATCAGTCCCTTAAGCCACGAGGAGGTCTTTTCACTCAAAGAATTCTACTCACAATTAAATACTAAATCAAAAGGGGAATCAAAGACTACAAAAGACCAAGTCAAGATTGGGATTTCAAAACCCTAATTGGATGAGGATTCTCCAGCTATAAAAGGGATAGCTTCCAAACCAGCAACATCATCTCTCCACCTTCGGAATCACTGCGGAAATTCGACAGCCACTCTCCATCTTCCTTTCTTCTTTTCTTTTGTGATTTTATCCACCATGAGTGGCTAAACTGTAACGACCCGAAAATCGGACCGCTACCGGCGCTAGGATCCAGATCGACTTAAGGTCGCCGGGACCCGTAGCAAGCCTAACATACATCCTGTACACCTGGTATAATCCCATACATGATCAAACATAAGCATAAACTTTAAAACATAAAACTGTAAACTTTTTCTTTAACCCGTTTGACCTGTGTATGCACTATGACTGAACTCATAGAACCCCTAGGGTCAGCATACCCTATGTCAAACTCGGTCCATCACATGAAACAACATAAAATAAAACTCATGTACAAAGGGATTATCCAACTCGGGCCAAGCACAATACTATAACTCTGAACATATAACATAATGTCATATTACAACATAACTCTTTTACATCCTTACACAACTTTACGTTACATCATGTCCACTGCTATTCTATTACATAACATGACCATAACCATATCTTGTCGTCTTCCTGAACTACCTCTGACCCTGCAAACCTGGGGTTAGGGGAGAGGGGTGAGCTAAAAAGCCCAGTGAGCAGAAACCATAAAAGAAAACAGTTCATTTTAACGTATGCTATCATGGAATGCGTCACATCACAAATATATCACCTCAAGGATGGATCTGTCACCAATAGCCCCCTACATATTAATCTCGTACCATAACAAGTCAACAACACTCTATGCCAGGGGCGATACGGCCACGCTTGGACTTCATATGCTCTATGCCAGGGGCGATACGGCCACACCTGGACTTCTCATGCTCTATGCCAGGGGCGATACGGCCACACCTGGACTTCTCATGCTCTATGCCAGGGGCGATACGGCCACACCTGGACTTCTCATCTCATCTCATATCGTACATGCCATATCATATCATACCATATCATGTCATAATATACTGAGGGCTAGAGGATCATCCAGTATCCATCCACATCATTATCATCGTATTATGCAATGCATCATATTCGTGAATTCTAATGCAAACAACCTATTGCATAACATGGTATTCATGATGCATGAACATGTTTGAGCATGCTGAAAACATTTGATTTAAAACATAAGGGTTAGTTCCACTCACCTGTGGCTAGCTCGGGACTAACTCTGAAGCAGCTAACACTGCTAAACATCTCGGTTCCTCGGGTCCGGTCCTACACAGGTGGACACCAGTGAGGTGCCAAACATACTCTAAACAACTCATAAACAACTCCCCAAAAACCCCCTAAAGCATCACTTAAACATGCATAGAAAACACTCAAGAAAAGGCTGGACAGGGCACTTTCGGCGGCACCTTCGGCGGCCGAAGGTCCCTTCCAGAGACGAAAGTCAGGCAGGTTCGGCGGCACCTTCGACGGCCGAACTCTCTCTCCAGAGACGAAAGTAAGGCACTTTCGGCGGCCGAACATTACCTTCGGCGGCCGAAAGTCTGCTTTCAAGCCAAAACTCAACTTTCGAGGGCAAGGTTAGGCGGCCAATCCATGCGTCCTCTGGCAGGTTCTGCGGCCGAAACCACCTTCGGCGGCCGAACCTGAGTTCATCCAGAACTCAACCTTTTGTGCATTTCAAGCCTCCCAAACCTTCCATACACCCCAAAACAAGCACCCAACTTCTCAAACACATGCATACATCCTTAACCATGCACAAGGGAGCTCAAACAAGCTTAAACTTCCAAAAACAACATCTAAAGCATACATAGATAGTTTATGACCCACATAGGCCAAAACCATCAAAACAAACCAAACCTCACATACTCTCTCCCAATCATGCATACTCTCTCCCATAGGGGCTTGAAAACTAACTTAAACCCCAACACAAACATCACATGAACATACATTATCAGGCATTGGGCATAAAACCCCCATAAACCCTAACATGCATATCTACCCATACTCAACCATCAAAACCTCTTACAACTCACTTAAAACTTCATGAAACGTAAAGAAAAGCATAGATCCACACTTACCTCTTGAAGATCGAGGGTTTGTGCGAGCTCTAACTTGGAGATGGGAGGAAACTACTCCTTGGGCCTCCAAGCTCCCAAAACTCGATCTAAGCTTGAAAACTCTTCAAAACAACCATGGAACTCATAAAAATATGAAGGAGATGAAGAGAAAACATGAAAATGACCAAAGGAGAACATGAACACACCTGAGCTCGAGAATGGGGAGAAAACTCGCCCATTTTCGGTCTGAGGGGCTTTTATAGGTGGCCAGCCAAACCTCCTTCGGCGGCCTAACGTGCATGCAAAACAGCCCCATGTTCGGCGGCCGAACTTGAGGTTCGGCGGCCGAACCTGGTTTGTTCAAACAAGGCTTTCGGAGGCCAAAAGCACTCCCGAAACCTTCTCATGTTCGGCGGCCGAACTTCACTTTCGGCGGCCGAACCTGGCAAAACCTCCTTGGTCTTTTCTTTTCCAAAACTCAAATCTTTTTCATTTAAAACTATGAAATCAGTAAAAATTATTTTAGAAATCACATTTTACCCCTCTAGAAGACTCTGGCATCATCAAAATTCCATATTCCAACGGAGATTCCGCCGGAAGGTAGGGATTCCGATGCCGAAATCTAGCCGGGTATTACATTCTTCCCCCCTTTTAAGAACATTCGTCCTCGAATGTTCAAAAAAACAAACAGGCAACTCAAACATAGCATCAAACATACATTAACAAGCAAGCAAAACCTAAAAACCTCTCTCCTAAAAGAGAGACACGGTCATTGCTGGAGTAAAAACTCTCGGTCTCCCCGGTGAACTTTTCATCTTAAGGTGATTCTAAGGGGCTTTCACCATCGGGATTTCCTTGTTTCCACACTTTCTGACTTGTGTGTCTGCGGTCCGTACTAGCTGCTCAACATAGGTGAGATCCTCTACGGTCCCCACCTCTGGTTCCTTTAAGAACCTCACTCGGACCCGACACGGACTCATATATCGTGGAAACATGAAAAAAAAACGAATGGATCTCTTCCATGGAAGTGGGTAAATCTGACTCGTGGGATACATTCCCAAATCCTTTGCAGGATTTCAAAGGGTCTAATGTATTTGAGATCTAATTTACCCTTTTGCCCATAACGAATCACCCTCTCTTTAGGAGACACCTCCAGCAAACCTCAACTTCCTCGAGAACCTCAACACGCTTCCGCCGTGCACTCTGACAAAACTCTTCTTCCCTTCTGAAACTCTACATGCCTCTTGCGGACAACTTCATACTCTCCTGCTGACTCACAGCAGTTCTGATTCTTCTCATCTTTGACTACTGGCCTTCTTCTTACTATACTAAGGGATGGGATAAGCTGTCAAGTGGTTTTCGGTTGAGGGCATCTATCAAAAATATCTGCCTCAGCCGAATGATGCTAAACCTTGAAGTCGCAAATACCACGCAGTTTTTACCCATCTCCTATACGTCATGTTCTTCTCCCTTGACTCAAGATGTATTGCAAGCTCTTTCGATCTGTAAGGATCTGTCCACATACCTTATACAGGTATCGCCTCCACATCTTGAGTGCAAGTATTACCATTGCCATCTCTGGATCGTGTGTAAGATGATTCAACTCATGCTTCTTCAGCTACCTAGAAGCATAAGCAATCATTCTAACACTCGCATTAACACACAACCTAGTCCCACACGGGACGCATCACAGGACACTGTGAAATCTCCATCACTGGCGGACAGAGCTACCACTGGTGCTGACATCAACATTTCCTTTGGCTTTTCAAAGCCCTCTTCAATCTGAGTAGACCACACAACCCTCTGGTTCTTCTTGATCCATCTGGCCATAGAAGCGGCAACTATAGAGAAGTTCTAGATGAACCTCCATTAGGTAACCTGCCCAACCCAAAAGTTCTTAATCTTTGTCATTACCATGGGCCTGGGCTAGTCGGCTACAACTTCAACTTTCTCAGGTCTACTTCACTTTCCTTTCTCCGACACACATGACCCAAGAAGGATATGCTCCTCGACCAGAACTCACATTGGAGAACTAGGCATCCAAGCCATGTTCTCTCAGGATCTGCAATCCTGATTTCAGATGATGGGCATACTCTTCTGCATTTCTGGAACTCGCCGAGATACCGTCAATGAAGACAATAACGGAGTGATCCAGAAACCGACTAAAACTCTGCTTATGAGATCCATGAATGCCGTAGGGGCGTTCATTAACCCGAACGACACTCCTAGAAACTCATAGTGCCCATATCTGGTTCTAAACACTGTTCTCAGTACATCTTCTTCCTTGATCTTAGCTGATGGTACCTAGACTTCAAATCTATCTTGGAAAGGCAACTAGCTCCTGCTAGCTGGCTTAAAATAGATCGTCGATCCAAGGTAACAAATACTTGTTCTGGGTAGTGACTTTGTTCAACGACTAGTGGTCGACACAAAGTCCTAGGGATTCATCCTTCATCCTCATAACAACACTGGAACACCCCAAGGCGAAGTGCTCAGTCAGATGGGAACCCTTAACTACCAACTCTTACAACTGATCCTTATAACTCTTTTAACTCTGTTGATACCATCCTGTGGGGAGGGATAGAGATTGGTCCAATTCCATGCATTACTTCTATTTTTTTTTTAAACTCTATCTCCCTGACAGGTGGTAGTCCTGGGAACTCATCTGGGGAAACATCTAAACTCTCTAACAATGGGCACTGAGGCGGGCTCCCTGACCTGACTGCTATACTCTCTCTGAAGAGCTAGAACCCCTGACAACTTTTCCTGAACAACCTACGAGCCTATAGGGTTGATACCGAACCTCTAGGTATCCCTATCCTGTCCCCTCTAAGGACTACCTCTGATCCATCCTGACCTCTGAACCTGACTACCTTGTCTCTGCAGACTAGGTAGTACCACTAGTAGAAGAACCAATCCAACCCTAGAATGACGTCAAACAGTCAAATCTAGAACCGCTAGGTCAGCTGGAAGGCATCTACTCACAACACATACTCTGACTATACCGGCAGACTGACTCTGCCGCAGATGGATCACACTTGGGTGCACTGACCCCAAGGGAATACTCTAACCCATAAGCTATCAACCCAACCTCACAAGGGCTCACAAGCAAACAAAAAAAGAGGAACATCAGGGTTCATAAAACAGACACATCAGAACATACCAGAGTGAGATTACCTGATCCCATCGGGTTCGATGTGTTAGCCTCCTGCTGGGTCATGGCAAAGATCCGCGCTGGGGCTGATGGACCTTCCCCATGGGAACCTGCTGAAGAAGGGGCTGTCCCCCTGTCTCCGCCTCTACCACTGCCCTGTAACATGACTGGAGCTGATGGCTGTGCCATACTGCCTGGAGTTGTCTGATGGGACGGTGTCATAAAAGCTGCCTTAGGGCACTCTCGAGCTATGTGCCCCTCCTGGCCGCATCTGTAACATGCTATAGTCCCAAACCGACAGACTCCCTTGTGCGGCCTACCGCACCTCGTACACTCTGCAACCTCTGTGCCTGAGCTCGAGCCACTTCCTAATCCCAGACCAGACTTTATCCGATTCCAGAACTTGTTCTTATTTGATCTTCTGAGACCTCTGTCTCCCTTCTTACTTTTTGTGACAGCCTCGCTCAGAGGGGAGAGATTAACATCACTTGTCCCCGGGAGTTTGGAACCCGAAGACTGTGCCACGTACTGTTTAACTGTTCCTTGAACGATAGCACTAGCCTCCATTTTCCGTGCCATATCCACTATAGCATGGAAACTCTCCCTTTCTGCTGCTTGAATCAACGAGGAATACCTGGAGTGAAGCTTCATAACATATCTCCTAGACTTCTTCAGGTCTATGTCAAGACCTTGTCCTGCAAACGGCAACAGCTCCAGGAACCTGTCTGTAAACTCCTCTACATTCATCTCTTCCGTCTGCCTTAGCTGCTCAAACTCAATCATCTTCAGTTCTCTGGAACTATCTGGAAAAGCCCATCCTGCAAACTCATTGGCAAACTGCTCCCAGGATAAGCTCTCCAACCTTGGGTCCACATAGTTTTTGAACCACTCCCTTGCCTTCTTGCATTTCAATGTGAACCCTGCCATCTGAATGGCTCTATTGTCACTTGCTCCTAGCTCATCTGTTATCATCTTCACCGTTCTGAGATACTCAAAAGGGTCATCGCCTGCTTCGAACTTGGGGACATCCAACTTGAGGTAATCTGTCATCTTTACCTTACCCCCAATTGATGAACCAGGTTTGAGTATCCGGACATCAGGGACTATTGGTTCTGCTGGTGGAGGAGGAGGTGCAGCATCCCCTGGGTTAGGGTTTGCTGGACCTGGGAAAAAGGGTGAGGATGGAAACATGGGGTACTGTGGGTAAAAGGGAGGATAGGGCATAAAGGTGGGATATGGGTTATGGCTAAAGAAATCCGATGTACCTCCCATCGGATACCCTGGCCCTTGCGGGTAGGGTGGATACTGTGGTGGAACAAAGCCCGAGGCCTGGGTGCCTCCTTGGGACTCTCCCATATCCTCTACTGACATACTCATTCCCAAACTACTATCTCTTCTCTGGTTATCCTCCTCTGTTTCCATCACATCCGTTGACATACCTTCATGAACTGATCTCCTCCGACCTGCATCAAAAGACCTTCTAGGGTCCCTTGATGTACTTTCCCTGATCATCCTACAAGATCTTGCCCTCTGCAGAGCAGGGGAATGGGCATCCATGCCCTCATTCTCTGGCGGAGCTCCAGTCAATCTCGCAGATCGACGAGTTCCTCTCATCTTGACTTCTGAAAGCATAACATAGCACATAAACATTAGCATTATATGGTTCATGTGGAAACACATGAACCTGCACCACATACATAACATACATATCATAGCATTAATGCACATGCTCATCATCATGGCATTTCACATCATCATACAAGATAGGACTCCATATCCTATCCTAGTGGACATGATCTTCCTATTGTGCTTGCCCTACTATAACCTTTATGAGCCCGACACACTATAGGTCCGACCATGTGAACCAGGCTCTGATACCATTCTGTAACGACCCGAAAATCGGACCGCTACCGGCGCTAGGATCCAGATCGACTTAAGGTCGCCGGGACCCGTAGCAAGCCTAACATACATCCTGTACATCTGGTATAATCCCATACATGATCAAACATAAGCATAAACTTTAAAACATAAAACTGTAAACTTTTTCTTTAACCCGTTTGACCTGTGTATGCACTATGACTGAACTCATAGAACCCCTAGGGTCAGCATACCCTATGTCAAACTCGGCCCATCACATGAAACAACATAAAATAAAACTCATGTACAAAGGGATTATCCAACTCGGGCCAAGCACAATACTATAACTCTGAACATATAACATAATGTCATATTACAACATAACTCTTTTACATCCTTACACAACTTTACGTTACATCATGTCCACTGCTATTCTATTACATAACATGACCATAACCATATCTTGTCGTCTTCCTGAACTACCTCTGACCCTGCAAACCTGGGGTTAGGGGAGAGGGGTTAGCTAAAAAGCCCAGTGAGCATAAACCATAAAAGAAAACAGTTCATTTTAACGTATGCTATCATGGAATGCGTCACATCACAAATATATCACCTCAAGGATGAATCTGTCACCAATAGCCCCCTACATATCAATCTCGTACCATAACAAGTCAACAACACTCTATGCCAGGGGCGATACGGCCACGCCTGGACTTCATATGCTCTATGCCAGGGGCGATACGGCCACGCCTGGACTTCATATGCTCTATGCCAGGGGCGATACGGCCACGCCTGGACTTCATATGCTCTATGCCAGGGGCGATACGGCCACACCTGGACTTCTCATGCTCTATGCCAGGGGCGATACGGCCACACCTGGACTTCTCATGCTCTATGCCAGGGGCGATACGGCCACACCTGGACTTCTCATCTCATCTCATATCGTACATGCCATATCATATCATACCATATCATGTCATAACATACTGAGGGCTAGAGGATCATCCAGTATCCATCCACATCATTATCATCGTATTATGCAATGCATCATATTCGTGAATTCTAATGCAAACAACCTATTGCATAACATGGTATTCATGATGCATGAACATGTTTGAGCATGCTGAAAACATTTGATTTAAAACATAAGGGTTAGTTCCACTCACCTCTGGCTAGCTCGGGACTAACTCTGAAGCAGCTAACACTGCTAAACACCTCGGTTCCTCGGGTCCGGTCCTACACAGGTGGACACCAGTGAGGTGCCAAACATACTCTAAACAACTCATAAACAACTCATAAATAACTCCCCAAAAACCCCCTAAAGCATCACTTAAACATGCATAGAAAACACTCAAGAAAAGGCTGGACAGGGCACTTTCGGCGGCACCTTCGGCGGCCGAAGGTCCCTTCCAGAGACGAAAGTCAGGCAGGTTCGGCGGCACCTTCGGCGGCCGAACTCTCTCTCCAGAGACGAAAGTAAGGCACTTTCGGCGGCCGAACATTACCTTCGGCGGCCGAAAGTCTGCTTTCAAGCCAAAACTCAACTTTCGAGGGCAAGGTTAGGCGGCCAATCCATGCGTCCTCTGGCAGGTTCTGCGGCCGAAACCACCTTCGGCGGCCGAACCTGAGTTCATCCAGAACTCAGCCTTTGTGTATTTCAAGCCTCCCAAACCTTCCATACACCCCAAAACAAGCACCCAACTTCTCAAACACATGCATACATCCTTAACCATGCACAAGGGAGCTCAAACAAGCTTAAACTTCCAAAAACAACATCTAAAGCATACATAGATAGTTTATGACCCACATAGGCCAAAACCATCAAAACAAACCAAACCTCACATACTCTCTCCCAATCATGCATACTCTCTCCCATAGGGGCTTGAAAACTAACTTAAACCCCAACACAAACATCACATGAACATACATTATCAGGCATTGGGCATAAAACCCCCATAAACCCTAACATGCATATCTACCCATACTCAACCATCAAAACCTCTTACAACTCACTTAAAACTTCATGAAACGTAAAGAAAAGCATAGATCCACACTTACCTCTTGAAGATCGAGGGTTTGTGCGAGCTCTAACTTGGAGATGGGAGGAAACTACTCCTTGGGCCTCCAAGCTCCCAAAACTCGATCTAAGCTTGAAAACTCTTCAAAACAACCATGGAACTCATAAAAATATGAAGGAGATGAAGAGAAAACATGAAAATGACCAAAGGAGAACATGAACACACCTGAGCTCGAGAATGGGGAGAAAACTCGCCCATTTTCGGTCTGAGGGGCTTTTATAGGTGGCCAGCCAAACCTCCTTCGGCGGCCTAACGTGCATGCAAAACACCCCCATGTTCGGCGGCCGAACTTGAGGTTCGGCGGCCGAACCTGGTTTGTTCAAACAAGGCTTTCGGAGGCCAAAAGCACTCCCGAAACCTTCTCATGTTCGGCGGCCGAACTTCACTTTCGGCGTCCGAACCTGGCAAAACCTCCTTGGTCTTTTCTTTTCCAAAACTCAAATCTTTTTCATTTAAAACTATGAAATCAGTAAAAATCATTTTAGAAATCACATTTTACCCCTCTAGAAGACTCTGGCATCATCAAAATTCCATATTCCAACGGAGATTCCGCCGGAAGGTAGGGATTCCGATGCTGGAATCTAGCCGGGTATTACATAAATAATTCTTTTTCTAGTTGAAGTTGGAATTTCAGATTTGTGATGAATTGGGAGATTTAAAACTCCATTATTAAACTATTATTTACCTTCAATATTTATGCGACTTGATCTTTCTATAATTATTGCTTTGCTTTTAGAATCAATTAAGGCCTGTTGTTTTTAATTGCTTGAGTAATATATTGTTTGAATAATTTAGGTCCGTAATTGCTTAGATTGTTTAAACACAAGTATAATCAGTTGCTGATAAGCGGTTGTCGAAACCGTAAAAAATAAACCTATTATCAATAAATAAATAAATAAATAAATTTACAGATAGTGGCAATAGGGTCGAACCACAGGGATTTGACACTACGAATTTTCCTATTAATGACTTGGACAAGTAAATAACAAGTAATTAAAAGAGGCAGGTTTGATTTGAAGATGTACTAAAGCTAATTAACAATAGAAATAGAAAGCAAATAATTTAAAGATGAGTAAATCAATAAGAGAAAAGTTTCTAGTTGAAGTATGGATCTATTTTAGATTGTTTAGAATTGATCATTGATTCTTTAATACTCCTATTTATTTTAATAAATTAGTTTAAGATGTGGAAGACCCTTCTCATAATCTAAATTCCTCCTTAGTTCTAGTTTGATTAGGAAACGTTCACTAATCAAACACTAGTTAACAAGTTGCCAAGGAACGTCCTTGGGGCTTTTAGCATCGAACAACTGTTAACTGCATTAAGACTTAGAAAAACCTAATTCCAACCTTGCCAACCGCGTGGTCAAGTTTAGATTATGCAACTTGATTAAATGTGTGTTTAAATATTCTAAGCAATTACAGACCTAAATTATTCAAACAATTGTTACTCAAGCAATTAAAAGCAATAGGCCTAAATTGATTCTAAAAGCAAAGCAACAATTATAGAAAGATCAAATTGCATAAATATTGAAAATAAATAGAAGTTTAACAATGGAGATTTAAATCTCCCAATTCATCACAAATCTGAATTTTCCAACTTCAACTAGAAAGGAATTATTTTAGCCACTCATGGTGGACAAAATCACAAAAGAAAGAAGAAAGAAAAGAAGGAGACAAGCTGCTGTGTTTTCTACAGAATTGCTGAAGATGAGATGCCCCCTTGCTGGTTTGGAGGCTGCTCTTTTATAGTTGAAGAATTCCATCCATCTAGGGTTTTGAAATCCCTTCTTGATTTGGTTTTTGATTCCTCTTTTGATGTTGAATTTAATTGCAAATGCTATTCCTTAGGTGAGAAACTCTTTCGTGGCTCTTGGAATTGTGTTGGCAGTGATTGAGTTGGATTTGGGCTTCTCAAAATTCGAAATTCTATTTTCTGAATAATTTCCCGCTTTGCTGTCAATTTCTGCTGTCAGTGTGATTGGGGCGGTGATTTGGACAGATCGCCGCCCCAATCGCTTTTCCGTGAGTCAGTCCAGTTTTGAGCTTTCTGTCTCTGCGAGTGATTTGGGCGGTGATTTGGGCAGATCGCTTGCCCAAATCACTTCTGCCTGTTGCCTCCAGGTTTCTGCTTTAGCTTGATCTGGGCAGTGATTTGGCCAAGTTACTGACCCAATCACTTTTCTGTCATTTTCTGCACTTTTTCTCCAGTTTTCCAATTTTTTCCTTTTCTGTAAAAACAAGGTAAAAACTATAAATTAAGCTAAAAAATGTGTAAATAAACAATAATAAAGATAATAAAAATGTGGCTAACTTATGTTTGATCAAATACCCCCACACCTAGCTTTTTGCTTGTCCTCAAGCAACAAACAACTTAGTCAATCAAGTTCCTTTTTCCTTAGAGCCTAAGTACCACTTAATCAGCCCCCCTAGACTCCTAAGCTGAATTATCACAGTATAGAGTACATGCACCAAGGTCATCCTCTCCTTTCCTTGTTTCCTTTCACCTACCATGGTCAAGAGAAAAGTTTTTGACTCAATCATGCTTATTCTTTTATGTTAGGTTTAATGCAACCCCTAGGAGTGACTTGCCACCTTTTCTTCTCTCTTTCTCTTTTTATTTTATTTTATTTTTATTTTTGTTTTTATTTTTATTTCAGCAGCACTTATTCCTATCCTTGCCTGAAAAAGTCACTAACCTTTTTATGCGATTGTGTACATGGGTGATACACCCCCGGTTACTCAGTTAGTCACTTGTTCAAATGGCTACTAGCTCTGTTCATAGTCTAGACCATCGAAACTTATTTTTGCCTGAAAAAGTCACTAACCTTTTTACGCGATTGTGTACATGGGTGATACACCCCCGGTTACTCAGTCAGTCACTTCTCCAAGTGGCTATTAGGCTTAGTTCATAGTCTTAGACCATTGGAACAGGTTTATGATTTGTGCTTTGTGCTGGTTTTTCATGATAGTTTGGGCAAATCAGCTCATAGGGAGTTACACTAACTTTTTGTTTGCATGTATTTGTATTTTTATTTCCCTTGACCATAGCAAATTTAAGGATTCAATTCAAGAGAAGAACTCCCTAAGTGAAGGTAACATACTGTAAATGATTCAATTTAGGCTTAAAGGGGTGGCAAATCAATGAGGTCATGAGACAAGGAAACTCTTTTAACCTTGTTATCTATGTTGAGTAGAGCAAAAGCTAGAAAAAATTTTGGTGTGTGCAAAAAAGGGAAAGAACAATGCAAAAAGAAACAGAAAGAAACAAATAGAAATCAAAAGATGGTGTAATCAGTGAATAAATACTCTCCAGTACCCCCTCACCTATCCCAAATATTGTCCTCAATGTTTGAATATATATATAGAGAAATTAAGGAGAAAAGGGAAAGGGACTTCCTGGCCTGTGGGTGATTTGGCCAGTGATTTGGGCAAATCACTAGCCCAATCACTGTCTGTCGTGGTGTTGGGGCAGAAAATGGTCTACCAGCAGGTCCAACAGGTGCTCCATCCTATGCATTTTGTCCTCGATTCTGGTGAGATGAGCCTCCACCGAATGGTCTTGAGGTGCCTTTTATGTCCTCCAAGGTCCACCCAATTGTTTCTTTGTGCTTTGTCAACACTTCTAGGAGGTTGTCCTCTTCTTGCTAGCTCAATTGGTCAGAGATGATGGCTGGAAGCATTTTTCCAGCCCCCAAATAGGCATATTTGAGGTGGCTGGGCAAGGGCTTCAGATCTGGTGCAGTTGCTGTCTGGGACTCTGCTTGCTGTCTGCTTGCTGATGGGGGCAGATTTGGTGTTGATTTGGGCAAATCACTCTCTACCATGTCTGTCTGCTCCAATGATTTGGGCAAGACGGGGTCTGTTTGCTTAGGTGATTTGGGCAGATCATCCGCCACCTGCAAGGTACAGCAGTCTGCTGTCTTCACTGCTTCAGTGATATTGCTGTCCACTTCTCCTTTCCTGCAAAGACCATCATAAAGTAAGTTTTCTTGATCAAAATCAAAAATTTATTGACTTAAATTATCAACAACATCAAGGCCATAAACAGGAGAAACATCATTGGGAAATTTCATGGCATCATAAACATTAAACTTGATAACTTCCCCTTCAAACTCCATGGTCAATGTGCCATCATGCACATCAATTTTTGTTCTGGCTGTACTCAAGAATGGTCTCCCAAGTAAGATGTCAGAGGTGATGTTGCCCTTATCCTCCTCCATGTCTATTACATAAAAATCTGCTGGGAAGACTAGTTGGTCAACTTGTACCAACACATCTTCTAGGACTCCCTTGGGGTAAACAACCGATCGGTCGGCCAATTGGATTACTATGCTGGTGCTCTTGAGTGTACCTGCATTTAACAAATTAAAAATGGAAAGGGGCATAACATTGATTGAAGCTCCAAGGTCACACATGGCCTTCTTTATCCCTACGTTGCCTATTTTGCATGAAACGACGAACATCCCTCTATCCTTGCATTTGACTGGAAGCTTTCTTTGAATGACAGCTAAGACACACTCCCCCACACTTACCTTTTCATGTTCAGCAAGTTTCCTTCGGTTGGTGCATAGTTCTTTAAGAAATTTAGCATACCTTGGTATTTGTTTGACAGCATCAAGTAGGGGTATGTTGATTTCTAACTTGCGAAGTATCTCAAATATTTCTTTTTTCTCTTTTTCTTTTTGAGATCTTGCAAATCTTTTGGGAAAAGGGTAAGGTACCTTGAATTTTTCTGCTGGTTGCTATATTTTATGCTTTTGGCTGGACTCTGCTTGATTTGTTGATTTGGGCAAATCAATCTCTGCCTTCTCTGGTGATTTGGGCAGATCACTGCTGGGCAGCTCAGTCTGCCTAGCGATTGGGTCAGTGATTTGGGCAGATCGACTGCCCTGATCACTTTCTGGCAGATTCTCCTCCATGGCTTGTTTCTTCAATTTTTCAGCTCTACTGTCTTTCAACTCTTTTCCACTCCTCAATGTGATGGCACTAGCATTCTACCTTGAATTTATCTCAGTTTGGGAGGGTAGCTTTCCTTGTGACTCAAGCTTACTCAAGGATGAAGCCATTTGTCCCATTTGTTGCTCAAGATTTTTCCTTGGATTTATTGCTTTCTCTTGTTGTGTGGTCAAACAGCAATCTGCTTGTTGCTTCTTTGCTGGCTGTTCAGGAGCTGTTTGCCCAACTGGTCTGGGCATCCTATTTTCTGCTTGCTGAAGTGATTTGGGCAGACTGTCATCTGTCTCAACTGGCTGTTTGGGGGCTGGTTCTGAAAATTTTTTGCTAAAAATTTCTGGTTCAGTTAGGGTATTTCCAGAAGTTGCTGGTTTATGGACAACAGCAGGGGATGCAATAGTGGCTGATTCAGCACTTGCTGATTTTTGGACAGCAGGTTCAGCAATTGCTGGTGTAATTATGGAAGTTTCAGCAGGGGGCAGCAATTGATGTCTCTATTTTCAGTAGTTTGGACAGCAGCAAAGTCTGGACTTTTGACAGTAGTTGCTGTCTCTTGGAAGGCAGAAGCTTCAACAAGTGTTGTTTGGGCAGTAGCTAGTTCAGCTTCAAGTGTAGTGGTGATTTGTGCAGCAGACTCAATAGCTCGGTTTGTTTCTTGGGAACCTTCGTCATCGTCCCATAGATCTTGAAGCTCTTCCTCTCTTCTTAATATGTGCGCGTTCACTGAGTTGACCGCTTGATCCACTTGCTGTTGGAGAATTTTCCCAGAAATTTCCAATTTCCTCACCATCTCTTCAAGTTCCATATTGGAGTTTTGAGGTGTTGCTTGGGCTTGATAGTTTTGGTAGTAGTTAGCCCTTGGATAGTCATAATTGGGGTGGTCCCTCCAACATGGATTGTAGGTATCAAGGTAAGGATCATGTCTTGGTTGGCTATTGAATCCTCCAAAGGCATGTACTTGCTGGTAATCCTCATAAAGTGTAAGACATCGATCAGTTGGGTGTCCTACATATGTGCAAATCTCACATGGTCTGTTTCGCTGAAGTTGTTGAACTTGTTGAGCTTGACCTATACCATAATTCCTCACAATAGAGGTTAGTTCATAAATTTGATAAGAGAGAAAAGACATACTTACCGTAGCCATGCTTGTAAGGTCTTGGCAGTGCGTTCAATTTCTGGATCGTAAAGAAGAGCTTCTTTACGATCAGCCCTGGTCATAAAAGGAAAATACGTTAGTTAAATCAAATCCCCAGCAACAGCGCCAATTTTTGATAAGCGATTGTCGAAGCCGTAAAAAATAAACCTATTATCAATCACCAAATAAATAAATAAATTTGCAGATAGTGGCAATAGGGTCGAACCACAGGGATTTGACACTACGAATTTTCCTATTAATGACTTGGACAAGTAAATAACAAGTAATTAAAAGAGAGGGGTTTGATTTGAAGATGTACTAAAGCTAATTAACAATAGAAAGCAAATAATTTAAAGATGAGTAAATCAATAAGAGAAAAGCTTCTAGTTGAAGTATGGATCTATTTCAGATTGTTTAGAATTGATCATTGATTCTTTAACACTCCTATTTATTTCAATAAATTAGTTTAGGATGTGGAAGACGCTTCTCATAATCCAAATTCCTCCTTAGTTCTAGTTTGATTAGGAAACGTTCGCTAATCAAACACTAGTTAACAAGTTGCCAAGGAACGTCCTTGGGGCTTTTAGCATCGAACAACTATTAACTGCATTAAGACTTAGAGAAACCTAATTCTAACCTTGCCAACCACGTGGTCAAGTTTAGATTATGCAACTTGATTAAATGTGTGTTTAAATAATCTAAGCAATTACGGACCTAAATTATTCAAACAATTGTTACTCAAGCAATTAAAAGCAATAGGCCTAAATTGATTCTAAAAGCAAAGCAACAATTATAGAAAGATCAAATTGCATAAATATTGAAAATAAATAGAAGTTTAACAATGGAGATTTAAATCTCCCAATTCATCACAAATCTGAATTTTCCAACTTCAACTAGAAAGGAATTGTTTTAGCCACTCATGGTGGACAAAATCACAAAAGAAAGAAGAAAGAAAAGAAGGAGACAAGCTGCTATGTTTTCTACATAATTGCTGAAGATGAGATGCCCTCTTGCTGGTTTGGAGGCTGCTCTTTTATAGCTGAAGAATTCCATCCATCTAGGGTTTTGAAATCCCTTCTTGATTTGGTTTTTGATTCCTCTTTTGATGTTGAATTTAATTGCAAATGGAATTCCTTACGTGAGAAACTCTTTCGTGGCTCTTGGAATTGTGTTGGCAGTGATTGAGTTGGATTTGGGCTTCTCAAAATTCGAAATTCTGTTTTCTGAACAATTTCCCGCTTTGCTGTCAATTTCTGCTGTCAGTGTGATTGGGGCGGTGATTTGGGCAGATCGCTGCCCCAATCGCTTTTCCGTGAGTCAATCCAGTTTTGAGCTTTCTGTCTCTGCGAGTGATTTGGGCAGATCGCCGCCGAAGGTGCATGACTTTCGGCTCTGGAGGGACTTTCGGCCGCCGAACCTGCCGCCGAAAGTGCCCTGTTCAGCCATACTTTGCATGATTTTCATGATTGTTTCAAGGTGTATTAGGGGGCTTTTGGGGAGTATTTTTAGAGTCTTGCTCATGTATGTTTGGTCCCTCATTTGAGTCCACCTGTGTAGGTTCGGACCTGAGGAACCGAGGACCCCAGCAGTGAGACAGCTACTTCAGTGTCTTGTCAGAGCTAGCCAGAGGTGAGTGGAATAAACCCTTATGTTTTAAAGCAAATAAATATAAATTTTGAGCATGTTCATGCATCAGGATTGCCATGTGATATTTTAGGTTGTTTGCATTAGAATTTCACGAATATGTCGCATTGCATAACTTGATGATGATGTGGATGGATATTGAATGATCCTTTAGCCCTCGAATGATATGATGACATGATATGATATGATGACACGGTATGAAAGTCCAGATGTGGCCTGCACTATGCCCCTGGCACCATGTAAGTGAAAGACCGGATGTGGCCTGCACTACGCCCCCGGCATGATTGGTTATGTATGATATGATATGATTAAGAGAAAGACCAGATGTGGCCTGTACTATGCCCCTGGCATGATTGGATTATGTAGAGGGCTATTGGTGACAATACCATCCTTGATGTGATATGTTTGTGATGTGATGCATTTCATGAAAGCATGAATTTTAATATAATGTTTTTATTATTCTGCTCACTGGGCTCTAGTAGCTCACCCCTCTCCCTTAACCCCCAGTTTTGCAGGTACGGGATAGACCAGGAGGTCAAGAAGAGTAAAGTTATGTTTATGTAATAGTTAGAAGTTGTGGACATGTTAAATTGAATGTAATGTATTGAATAGTTCTGTTGTGTAATGATGGTGTATTTTGACGTTTAGTATTGTGCTTGACCCTAGCATGTTTAGTAATCCCTTGTTATACATGATCTATGAAAAGTAATGTTTGTATGATGTTCATGATAGGCCAAGCTTAATGTCTGTATGATACCCCATTGGAGCATTTGATGAGGGCTTCAGTGTGTGGTTTATGTTTATGTTATGAGTATGAACAGGTTAAGCTTGGAAAAAGGAAAAGAAAAAGATTTTACAGTTTTATGTTCATGGATGATCATGTATGGGATTTGACAAGTACAGGTTGTATGTTAGGCTTGCTACGGGTCCCGGTGACCTTAAGTCGATCTGGATCCTAATGCCGGTAGCGATCCGGTTTTCCGGGTCGTTTCAGAGTGGTATCAGAGCCCTAGGTTCATATGGTCGGACCTAGAGTGTCGGGCTCATAGATGTTCTAGAAGGTCAAGCACAATAGGAAAGATCATGTCCACTAGGATAGGATGTAGAGTCCTGTCTTATATGATGATGTGTAATGCCATGATAATATGCATGTGCAGTAATGCTATGATATGTATGCTATGTATGTGATGCGGGTTCATGTGTTTTCACATGAACCATATGATGCTGATGTTCTATGTGTTGTGTGCTGTTTTTCAGAAGTTAAGATGCGAGGAACTCGTCGATCTGCACGATTGACTGGAGTGCCACCTCAGGACGAGGGCACAGATGCCCGTCCTCCTGCATTGCCTAGGGCAATGTCAAGTAGGTCCAGCAGAGAAAGAGCAGTAAGAGACCCTAGAAGGTCTTTGGATCTGGGTAGAAGCAGATCAGTCAGAGGAACAGTTCAGGGAGGAATGTCAGAAGATGTGGGGGATGACATGGATGTGGATCAGAGGAGGGATGGCAGTCCGGGAATGAGTATGTCAGAAGAGGGCATGGGAGAGTCACAGGGAGGCACTCAGGCCTCGGGGTTTGCTCAACCACCCCAATACCCACCCTTCTCACAAAATCCTGGGTATTCGATGGGAGGTACATCGGATTACCCTAGCTTTAACCCTTATCCATCTCACATGCCATACCCACCTTTCTACCCACTATACTCACGTACCCCATGTACCCACCCCCACCTTACTATCCCGGTACAGCAAACCCTAACCCAGGGAATGTTGCACCTCCTCCACCACCAACAGAACCTACTGTCCTAGAAACCCAAGTACCTAAACCTACCTCATCTGGAGGGAGCAAGGTCAAGATGACCGATTATATGAAGCTGGGTGCTCCCCAGTATGAAACAGGTGACGACCCTTTTGAATACCTTGGGAGGGTCAAGATGATAACAGATGAGATAGGAGCTGATGACAGTAGAGCCATTCAGATGGCTGGGTTCACACTGAAGTGCAAGAAGGCCCATGAGTGGTTTAAAAACTATGTGAACCCGAGGGTGGATAGTATGTCCTGGGAGGAGTTTGCAAATGAGTTTGCAGGATGGGCTTTCCCTGAAAGCTCCAGGGAGTTGAAGATGATTGAATTTGAGCAGTTGAGATAGACAGAGGAGATGAGCGTTGATGAGTACACAGATAGGTTTTTGGAGCTATTGCCATTTGCTGGGCAAAATCTTGACACAGAGCAAAAGAAGGCTAGGAGGTATATCATGAGGCTTCATTCCAGGTATTCCTCCTTGATCCAGTCAGCAGAGAGGGAGAGTTTCCATGCCATAGTAGATATGGCCAGGAGAATGGAGGCTAGTGCTATCATCGAGGGGAAAGTTAAGCAGTCAGTGGCACAGCCTTCTGGTTCTAAGACCCCAGGCTCTTCTTCTCTGAGTGCAACAGCTTTTGGTAGTAAAAAGTGGGACAGAGGCCCCAGGAAATCTAAGAAAAATAAGTTCTGGAGCAAGATCAAGTCAGGTATGGGATTAGGAAGTGGCTCGAGCTCAGGTGCAGATAATGCAGTATGCATGAAGTGTGGAAAGCCGCACAAGGGAGTATGTCGGGCTGGGACGAATGCATGTTTCAGATGTGGACAGGAGGGACACATGGCTCGGGAATGTCCTAGGGCCGCTTTTATGACACAGCCCCAGCAGACAGCTTCAGGTAGTGTGGCACAGCCAGTAGCTCCAGCCGCGACACAGGCCAGTGGCAGAGGTAGAGGGAGAGGGGCAGCCTCTTCTTCAGCGGGTCATAGGGGTGAAGGTCCATCAGTTCCAGCACGGACCTTCACCATGACACAGCAGGAGGCTAACACATCCAACATCGTGGTGTCAGGTAATCTCATCATAGGGTGTTCTGATGTGTATGCATTAATGGACCCGGGTGCATCTCATTCTTTTATTGCTCCGAGAGCCGTTGAGAGGTTAGGGTTGATGGTCTCTGGGTTAGAGTGTCCCCTATGGGTCAGCGGACCCAAGTGTGACCCGTCAGTGGCAGAGTCAGTCTGCCAATGTAGTCCAGTTTTTGTTGAGGGAAGATGCCTTTCAGCCGACCTTGTGGTTCTAGATTTGACAGATTTTGACGTCATTCTGGGGATGGATTGGCTATCTACCCATGGTGCTACCTTGGACTGCAGGGACAAGGTAGTCAGGTTCAGAGATCAGGACGGGTCAGAGGTCGTCTTCAGAGGAGACAAAAGGGGTACACCTAGAGGTCTGATATCAGCTCTTCAGGCTCGTAGGTTGCTTAGGAGGGGATGTCAGGGGTTTTTGGCTCATGTAAGAGAGCTTAACAGTCAGGTTAGAGAGCCCGCCTCAGTGCCAGTGGTCCGAGAGTTCATAGATGTTTTCCCAGATGAGCTGCCAGGTTTACCACTTGCTAGGGAGATAGAGTTCGAGATAGAGTTGATGCCTGGAACCAGACCGATCTCTATCCCTCCCTACAGGATGGCACCAGCTGAGTTGAAAGAACAGTTGCAAGAGCTGGTAGATAAGGGCTTCATCCGACCGAGTACCTCACCTTGGGGTGCTCCAGTGCTCTTTGTAAGAAAGAAGGATGGATCCCTCAGACTTTGTATCGACTACAGGCAGTTGAACAAGGTCACTACCAAGAACAAGTACCCGTTGCCTAGGATCGACGATCTATTCGACCAGCTAGCAGGAGCGGGTTGTTTCTCCAAAATAGATCTGAGATCTGGGTACCATCAGCTGAGGATCAGAGAAGAGGATGTACCAAAGACAGCGTTCAAGACCAGATATGGGCACTATTGTAACGACCCCAAAATGGACCGTCACCGGCGCTAGGATTCAGGTCGGCTTAAGGCCGCCAGAACCCGTAGCAAGCCTGCTATATTCTCTGTGTACCTGTAAAATCTCATACATGATCATAAATTTTCTGTGAAAATAAAAACTTTCTTTCTCTGAACCATGGCTCAACCTGTGCATGCACAATCTCTGTACTTTGTACTCTGTACCCCTGACTAGGGCTTGCCCAAGATGGGTTAACTCATACCTGTTAAGCCTGGTTTATCACATACTCTGTAAAACAGTTACATAAACAGATCATGTATATAAAAGATTTACAACACAAAATAACTAAGTCAAGCACTACTCTAACTTTATACACAACTTTTACATCTCTTTAACTTTACATGTCCACTCTATTCTATTACAAAGCTCTTTTCTCTTTCTATACCCTGCTGGACTTTCCCTGTACACTGTACACTGAACCTGCAAAACTGGGATTAAGGGAGTGGGATGAGCTCTATAGCCCAGTGAGTAGAACAATAAAACAGGTCACTAAAACATGATCTTATGAAATGCATCATATCACAGACAATTCACATCAAGGGTAAACCTGTCACCACATAGTCCCGGTAACTCTGCCGTGCCAGGGCGTAGAATCGAGCACCTGGTCTTCCTGTCATATATGTATACGTGTATATAACACCTTTGTACTTACCATTGCCAGGGCGTAGTCAAAGGCTCCTGGACTTTGCTATACCTGCCAGGGCGTAGTCAAAGGCTCCTGGACTTCTCTATACCTGCCAGGGCGTAGTCAAAGGCTCCTGGACTTATCTCAGAGACTATTGGATCATTCAGCATTCACCCACATCAACAAATAATTATGCAGTGCAACATATTCGTGGATTCTAATGCAATCAACCTACTGTATAATCATGGTGCATGAAATATGCAAAAACATTCCATTTCTCAATTAAAAGAATTAAGTTTAGTTCCACTCACCTCTAGCTATCTCTGGACTGACTCTGCAAACTCTGAAGCAGTACTCACTGCTGCTCTCTTTGGTTCCTCTGGTCTGTGCCTACACAGATGGACTCAAATGAGGGACCAAACTAGCTCAAAAACAACTTTATAAAACTCCCTAAGAATCCCCTTAGACACCTTAAAACAACCATGCAAAACATGCAAAGGAAGGCTGGACAGGGCACATTCGACAGCAGGTTCGGCGGCCAAAAGTCCTCTCCAGAGTCGAAACTCATGCACCTTCGGCGGCCGAATCTCTACTTTCGGCGGCCGAACCCTTTCGGGGACAAGTTTCGGAGGCTGAAAGGCACTCCAGAGACGAAAGTCCATAACTTTCGGCGGCACCTTCGGCGGCCAAAACTCCCCTCCAGAGCCGAAAGTCCAAAGGCTCGGGGGCAAGCTTAGGCAGCCAAAGCCACTTCCTCAGCTCATTTGGCGGCCGAAGCTTCCTTCGGCGGCCGAAGCTGAGTTCATCAGCAAGGCAAAAACTTGCTCTGCCTCTCGCCAAAACGCACCAAATCTTCCCAAACTCTAACACCTCAATTCCTTAACATGCATACACCCAAGTATATGCTCAAAGGGGTCAAAAACTACCTATAAACTCCAACAAACAGCAAAGCATAACATATAAACAAGCTTTTCTCACAAAAACATCAAAAACTCACTCTTTACCCTAATCATGCAACTCTCTCCATAAAACCCCATAAAACCTTCAGAAAACATAAAAACAGGTTCAAGATCTTCACTTACCTCTTGAAAACAAGAAGATGAACGATCCTAACGTGAAGATATGGAGCAACTCTCCTCCAAACTTCAAAACTTGAGTTTATGGCTCAAAACCTTCAAAATAACATCAAAACCATTAAAACCTTACATGATTTGATGAAATCATGAAGAAAACCCAAAGAAGACGTGGTCTCACCTCTTCTGATGAAAGGAGAAAGCAAAACTTACCTTTTTCACTGACTGAGGTCGCTTTATAGGTGGCTGGCCAGACCACCTTAGGCGGCCTAAGGTGAATCCGTAAGTCATGCAAGTTCGGCGGCCGAAACTGACCTTTGGGGGCCGAAACTAGCTCATGTTCGGCTGCCGAACATTACCTTCGGCGGCCGAACCTGGCTTTTCTGCCTTGGTTCTTTTCTCTCAAAAACTCATTTCAACTTAAATTTAAAACATTAAAACATACTATATTACTTTAGAAAAACATAAAACTTACCCTTTTAGAAGATTCTGACATCCTGGATTCCACCGGAAAGTAGAATTCCGATGCCGGACTCTAGCCGGGTATTACATTCTCTCCCCCTTAAGAACATTCGTCCTCGAATGTTCCTAAAATAAATAAACACATAAAAAGGAGGAAACTAACCTCAAAACAAATATGGATACTGCTGAAGCATAGACTCCCGCGTCTCCCAGGTGCACTCTTCTAGATTATGGTGGTTCCACAAGACTTTCACCATTGGAATCTCCTTGTTCCTTAGCTGTCTGATCTGTGTGTCAAGAATCCGCACTGGCTGCTCCATATAGGTGAGATCTCCAAGGACCTCTATATCAGGCTCACTAAGAACCTTACTCGGATCTGACACAAACTTCCTTAGCATAGAAACATAAAATACCGGGTGAATTCTCTCCATAGAAGTAGGTAAATCTAGTTTATATGATACATTTCTGATCCTCTGCACGATCTCAAAGGGTCCAATGTACCGTGGAGCTAGTTTACCTTTCCTCCCAAAACGAACCACTCCTTTCATTGGAGACACCTTCAGCAATACCAATCACCCTCCTGGAACTCTATCTGTTTCTTGCGAATGTCTGCATAGCTTTTCTGTCTGCTCTGAGCTGTTCTGATTCTCTCTCTGTTCACAGGCACTGTTCTACTGGTAATCTCTACTAACTCTGGCCCTGCAAGAGCCTTCTCTCCTACCTCTTCCCAGCAAACTGGTGATCTGCACTTCCTCCTATATAACGCTTCATAAGGAGCCATCTCGATGCTAGCATGATGACTGTTATTGTAGGCAAACTCCACCAGAGGTAGATGCTGCCTTCAAGAACCGCCAAAGTCTAACACACACATTCTGAGCATATCCTCTATGGTCTGGATGGTCCTCTCTGACTGTCCATCAATCTGTGGGTGGAAAGCAGTACTAAAATCTAACCTCGTGCCCATTGTACTTTGCAGACTTCGCCAAAATCTAGAGGTGAATTGAGGTCCTCTGACTGAGACTATAGACACTGGAACTCCATGTAACCTTACTATCTCGTCCACATAAACTTGTGCCAGTTTATCTACAGAATAGTTACTCTTAACTGGAATGAAATGAGCAAATTTCGTGAGTCTGTCCACAATCACCCATATAAAGTCTATCCTGTTGGACGCTGCCGGTAAGCCCACTACAAAATCCATAGCTATGTTCTCCCATTTCCACTCTGAAATCGGCAGTGGGTTAAGCATTCCAGCCGGCTTCTGATGTTCTAGTTTCACCCTCTGGCAAACCTCACAGGCTGTCACAAACTGCGCCACTTCTTTCTTCATGGCTGGCCACCAATACACCCTCTTCAGATCCCGATACATCTTGGTGGCTCCTGGGTGAACACTATACCTTGCATTATGAGCTTCCCTCATAATGTGTCAAAGAATAGTAAGATGTCAAATATCAGTTGATAATTTTTCATGTGTTTTTCATGTGCTACAGTTTGAAATATTAATGAAACAGATGAGACTCTGTTAACTTTTTGGTTTAAAATCTCACATTTATTTGATGAAAGTTACATGCATTACCTTAAAACTTGGTATTTACAGATAAAGGTAATTGATTAGTTGTGATATATCTAAAAAGGTATAGTTTGTGACATTCCTTGCTCTGTCTACTCTTTGATAGGGTAAGGGGTGTTACATAATGTCTTCTTTCAAACTGCCATCATCTGGTACACAAAGTCGACTCCCATAGCGAAGGATCCCTTTGCTGTCAAATCTAAATTCTGCACTGTTGCCTGACTAAACAGTCCTGGCAATTTTCATTAACTCTGGGTCCTCATGCTGTTTCTGAGCTATCTGCTCCAGAAACACAGGTGTCACTCTCATCTGTGCTATCAACGCACCTGTACCAGATAACTCTAATTGTAACCCTTCGTCGATGAGCTTGTAAAGCTCCATCACTACTGGTCTCCGCTCTACTACTATATGGGATAAACTGCCTAGTGATTTCCGGCTTAGGGCGTCTGCCACAACATTCGCCTTACCCGGATGATATTGGATCTTGAAATCATAATCACTGAGCAATTCTACCCATCTTCTCTGCCTCAAATTCAGCTCTCTCTGACTCAGGATGTACTGTAAACTCTTGTGATCAGTAAAGATCTCACATTTAACCCCGTAGAGGTAATGCCTCCACATCTTGAGTGCAAAGATAACTGCTGCCATCTCTAGGTCATGGGTGGGGTAATTCAACTCGTGCTTCTTCAACTGCCTAGAAGCATAAGCAATCACCCTGTCACTCTGCATCAAAACACAACCCAATCCCACTCGAGACGCATCACAGAACACTGTGAAGTCCGTATTACTAATAGGCAGAGCTAACACTGGTGCTGTTGTTAATCTCCTCTTGAGCTCCTCAAAGCTCTCTTCACACTTGTCTGACCAGACAAACTTCTGATTCTTCTGAGTCAGTTTGGTCATAGGAGTAGCTATCTTCGAGAAGTCCTGAACGAACCTCCTGTAGTAACCTGCCAGTCCCAAAAAGCTTTTAATCTCTATCACTGTAGTGGGTCTGGGCCAATTAGCTACAGCCTCTATCTTCTTGGGATCCACCTCAATCCCTTCTGCTAATACTACATGTCCCAAAAAGGAAATGCTCCTTAACCAAAACTCACACTTCGAGAACTTGGCATACAATCCACGCTCTCTCAGTGTCTGTAAAACTGTCCTCAGATGCTGGGCATGCTCCTCTGTATCTCTGGAATACACTAAGATATCGTCAATGAAAACAATAACAAAGTGATCCAGATACTCACTAAAAACTCTATTCATGAGATCCATGAATGCTGCAGGGGCGTTAGTCAACCTGAACGGCATCACTAAGAACTCATAATGCCCATATATGGTCCTGAAAGCTGTCTTTGGCACATCTGCCTCTCTAACTCTCATCTAATGATACCCGGACCTCAGATCTATTTTAGAGAAACAACCTGCTCCAGCTAGCTGGTTAAATAGATCATCAATCCTAGGTAGAGGATATCTATTCTTGGTAGTGACCTTGTTCAACTGTCTGTAGTCGATACAAAGTCTGAGGGATCCATCCTTCTTTCTGACAAATAGCACTGGAGCACCCCAAGGTGAGGTACTAGGGCGGATGAAACCCCTATCTACCAATTCCTGCAAGTGTTCTTTCAACTCTTTTAATTCTGCTGGCGCCATCCTGTAGGGAGGAATAGAGATAGGTCTGGTACCAGGTAGCAATTCAATTTCAAACTCTATCTCCCTATCAGGTGATAGTCCTGGAAGTTCGTCTGGAAAAACATCTGGAAATTCTCGGACTACTGGTATCAAGGTTGATTCCCTAACCTGACTGTCTAGCTCTCTCACATGAGATAGAAACCCTTGACAACCCCTCCTAAGCAAACGACGAGCCTGAAGGGCTGAGATCAAACCTCTGGGTGTACCCCTCCTGTCTCCTCTGAAGACACACTCTGACCCATCCTGGTCTCTGAGACTAACTACCTTGTTTCTACAGTCCAAGGTAGCACCATATGCAGATAGCCAATCCATCCCTAGAATGACATCAAAATCTGTCAAGTCTAGAACCACAAGGTCAGCTGGAAGGCATCTACCCTCTATGAACACTGGACTGAAACGACAGACTGACACTGCCACTGATGGGTCGCACTTGGGTCCACTAACTCAGAGAGGATACTCTAACTCAGAAATGATCAAACCCAATCTCTCTATGGCTCTCGAAGCAATAAAGGAATGAGAAGCACCGGGGTCCATCAAAGCATATACATCAGAACATCCAATGACAAGATTACCTGCTACCACTGTGTTCGATGCATTAGCCTCCTCCTAAGTCACTGTGAAAATCCGTGCTGGGGCTACCAGATTTCCACCTCGGGAACCTGTTGCTGAAGTAGAGGCTACCCCTCTCCCTCTACCTCTGCCACTACTCTGAGGCATGACTGGAGCTGCTGGCTGTACTACTGGCTGTACCACACTGCCTGAACTCATCTGCTGGGATGGTGCCACAAAGGTCACCTAACGACAATCCCGAGCAATATGCCCTTCCTGTCCACATCTATAACAAGCTGTAGATCCCAACCGACAAGCTCCTCCATGTGGTCTCCCACATCTTCTGCATACTGGATAAGCTGTGCCAGAGCTTGAGCCACTACCCATTCCCAGACTAGACTTGGCTTTACTCCAGAACTTGTTTTTTATTCCTTTTACTCTATCCCATCTCTTGCTACCTGATGTTCCTGTACTGGGGACCTTAGAACCCGAAGCTTGTGCCCTTGACTGTTTCTGAATATTGGCACTTGCCTCCATTTTCCTGGCTGCATCCACTATAGAGTGGAAACTCTCCTTCTCTGCTGGAAGAATCAAGGAGGAATACCTGGGATGAAGTCTCATAGTATATCTCCTTGCCTTCTTCTGATCAGTATCATAGGCTTGACCCGCATACTGAAGCAAATCCAGGAACTTATCTGTAAATTCATCAACACTCATCTCGTCTGTCTGTCTCAACTGCTCAAATTCTATCACTTTCATCTCCCTAGAACTGTCAGGAAAAGCCCACCCTGCAAACTCATTGGCGAACTCTCCCCATGACATGTTGTCCATCCTGGGCTCCACATAGTTCTTGAACCACTCTCTAGCTTTCTTGCATTTGAGTGTGAACCCTGCCATCTCAATGGCTGTACTATCATAAGCTCCCAACTCATCAGTTATCATCTTCACTGTTCTAAGGTACTCAAATGGATCATCTCCAGTATTGAATTTAGGAGCATCCAATTTCAAGTACTCTGTCATCTTCACTCTACTTCTTTCAGGTGAGTTAGGTCGAGGTATTTGGACAACAGGAACTACTGGTTCTGGTTGTGGTAGTTCCGGTTGTGGTACTGGTTCATTTGGCTCTAGGTGTGCTGCACTTGGATGGATAGGTGAGGGTGGATACATGGGATATGGTGGGTAATAATGAGGATAAGGCATATATGGCATGTAAGTAGGATATGGGATAAAACTAGAGTACTCCGACGTACCTTCCATCGGATACCCTGAGTCCTGAGCGCCTCCCTGAGACTCTCCCATACCTTCTTCAGATCTGCCCATACCCATGTTTTCATCCATAGACTGTTCTACCTCCATAGCTTCCCTCACTTCCTCTGATCTTCCTCCTCTAACTGTACCTCTTCTGCTCTCGTCTAAAGACCTTCTAGGGTCTATTGACGTACCCTCCCTGCTTGATCTTTAAGACCTTGCCCTTGGCAATACAGGAGGATGAGCATCTGCTCTCTCACTATCTGGTGGGACTCCAGTCAATCGAGCTGATCGACGAGTTCCTCTCATCTTATCTCTGGAAACAAAACACATAATATAGCACATCAGCATATAAATAGCACATGCATAATCATGGCATCTCATAGCATCAAATAGACAGGACTCAACATCCTATCCTAGTGGACATGATTTTCCTATTGTGCTTGACCTCCTCTAACCTCTATGAGCCCGACACTCTCTCTATAGGTCCGACCATGTGAACCTAGGGCTCTGATACCAATCTATAACGACCGCAAAATGGACTGTCACCGGTGCTAGGATTCAGGTCGGCTAAAGGCCGCCAGAACCCGTAGCAAGCCTGCTATATTCTCTGTGTACCTGTAAAATCTCATACATGATCATAAATTTTCTGTGAAAATAAAAACTTTCTTTCTCTGAACCATGGCTCAACCTGTGCATGCACAATCTCTGTACTCTGTACTCTGTACCCCTGACTAGGGCTTGCCCTAGATGGGTTAACTCATACCTGTTAAGCCTGGTTTATCACATACTCTGTAAAACAGTTACATAAACAGATCATGTATATAAAAGATTTACAACACAAAATAACTAAGTCAAGCACTACTCTAACTTTATACACAACTTTTACATCTCTTTAACTTTACATGTCCACTCTATTCTATTACAAAGCTCTTTTCTCTTTCTGTACCCTGCTGGACTTTCCCTGTACACTGTACACTGAACCTGCAAAACTGGGATTAAGGGAATGGGATGAGCTCTATAGCCCAGTGAGTAGAACAATAAAACAGGTCACTAAAACATGATCTTATGAAATGCATCATATCACAGACAATTCACATCAAGGGTAAACCTGTCACCACATAGTCCCGGTAACTCTGCCGTGCCAGGGCGTAGAATCGAGCACCTGGTCTTCCTGTCATATATGTATATGTGTATATAACACCTCTGTACTTACCATTGCCAGGGCGTAGTCAAAGGCTCCTGGACTTTGCTATACCTACCAGGGCGTAGTCAAAGGCTCCTGGACTTCTCTATACCTGCCAGGGCGTAGTCAAAGGCTCCTTCACTTATCTTAGAGACTATTGGATCATTCAGCATTCACCCACATCAACAAATAATTATGCAGTGCAACATATTCGTGGATTCTAATGCAATCAACCTACTGTATAATCATGGTGCATGAAATATGCAAAAACATTCCATTTCTCAATTAAAAGAATTAAGTTTAGTTCCACTCACCTCTGGCTATCTATGGACTGACTCTGCAAACTCTGAAGCAGTACTCACTGCTGCTCTTTTTGGTTCCTCTGGTCTGTGCCTACACAGATGGACTCAAATGAGGGACCAAACTAGCTCAAAAACAGCTTTATAAAACTCCCCAAGAATCCCTTTAGACACCTTAAAACAACCATGCAAAACATGCAAAGGAAGGCTGGACAGGGCACATTCGGCAGCAGGTTTGGCAGCCGAAAGTCCTCTCCAGAGCCGAAACTCATGCACCTTCGACGGCCGAATCTCTACTTTCGGCGGCCGAACCCTTTCGGGGACAAGTTTCGGAGGCTGAAAGGCACTCCAGAGACGAAAGTCCATAACCTTCGGCGGCACCTTCGACGACCAAAACTCCCCTCCAGATCCGAAAGTCCAAAGGCTTGGGGGCAAGCTTAGGCAGCCAAAGCCACCTCCTCAGCACATTCGACGGCCGAAGCTTCCTTCGGCGGCCGAAGCTGAGTTCATCAGCAAGGCAGAAACTTGCTCTGCCTCTCGCCAAAACGCACCAAATCTTCCCAAACTCTAACACCTCAATTCCTCAACATGCATACACCCAAGTATATGCTCAAAGGGGTCAAAAACTACCTATAAACCCCAACAAACAGCAAAGCATAACACATAAACAAGCTTTTCTCACAAAAACATCAAAAACTCACTCTTTACCCTAATCATGCAACTCTCTCCATAAAACCCCATAAAACCTTCAGAAAACATAAAAACAGGTTCAGGATCTTCACTTACCTCTTGAAAACAAGAAGATGAACGATCCTAACGTGAAGATATGGAGCAACTCTCCTCCAAACTTCAAAACTTGAGTTTATGGCTCAAAACCTTCAAAATAACATCAAAACCATTAAAACCTTACATGATTTGATGAAATCATGAAGAAAACCCAAAGAAGACGTGGTCTCACCTCTTCTGATGAAAGGAGAAAGCAAAACTTACCTTTTTCACCGACTGAGGTCGCTTTATAGGTGGCTGGCCAGACCACCTTCGGCGGCCTAAGGTGAATCCATAAGTCATGCAAGTTCGGCGGCCAAAACTGACCTTTGGGGGCCGAAACTAGCTCATGTTCGGCTGCCGAACATTACCTTCGGCGGCTGAACCTGGCTTTTTTGCCTTGGTTCTTTTCTCTCAAAAACTCATTTCAACTTAACTTTAAAACATTAAAACATACTATATTACTTTAGAAAAACATAAAACTTACCCTTTTAGAAGATTCTGACATCCTGGATTCCACCGGAAAGTAGAATTTCGATGCCGGACTCTAGCAGGGTATTACAACTATGAGTTTCTTGTGATGCCGTTTGGGTTGACCAATGCCCCTGCAGCATTCATGGATCTCATGAACCGAGTGTTTAGCCAGTACCTGGATCACTTTGTTATTGTCTTCATAGATGATATCTTAGTGTATTCCAGGAATGCAGAGGAGCATGCCCATCATCTGAGGACAGTTTTACAGACTTTGAGGGAACATGGCTTGTATGCCAAGTTCTCCAAGTGTGAGTTCTGGTTGAGGAGCATTTCCTTCTTAGGGCATGTTGTGTCAGAACAAGGAATAGAAGTGGACCCTAAGAAGCTAGAAGCTGTGGCTAACTGGCCTAGACCCACTACAGTGACAGAGATCAAGAGCTTCTTGGGTTTGGCAGGTTACTACAGGAGGTTCATTCAGGACTTTTCTAAGATAGCAGCTCCTATGACCAGACTGACTAAGAAGAACCAGAGGTTCGTGTGGTCGGACCAATGTGAGGAAAGCTTTGAGGAGCTAAAGAAGATGTTGACTTCAGCACCGGTGTTAGCTCTGCCTAACAGTAAGGAGGATTTCACAGTGTTCTGTGATGCGTCCCGTGTGGGACTAGGTTGTGTGCTAATGCAGAATGAAAGGGTAATTGTTTATGCTTCTAGGCAGCTGAAGAAGCATGAGTTGAATTACCCCACACATGACCTAGAGATGGCAGTTGTGATCTTTGCACTCAAGATGTGGAGGCACTACCTTTATGGGGTTAAATGTGAGATCTTCACAGATCATAAAAGCCTGCAGTACATCCTGAGTCAAAGAGAGTTGAACTTGAGACAGAGGAGATGGGTAGAACTGCTGAGTGACTATGATTGCAAGATTCAATACCATCTGGGTAAGGCGAATGTTGTGGCAGACGCCCTAAGCCGGAAATCACTTGGCAGTTTGTCCCACATATCAGCAGAGAGGAGGCCGGTGGTGAAGGAGTTTTTCAAGCTCATTAATGAAGGTCTACAGTTAGAGTTGTCTGGTACAGGTGCTTTAATAGCCCAGATGAGAGTGACACCTGTGTTTCTGGAGCAGGTGGCTCAGAAACAGCACGAGGACCCAGAGTTAGTGAAGATTGCCAGGACTGTTCAGTCAGGCAAGAATGAAGAGTTCAGATTTGATAGCAAGGGGATCCTCCGCTATGGGAATAGATTATGTGTACCAGATGGCATAGGTCTGAAGGGAGACATTATGAGGGAGGCTCATAATGCCAGATATAGTGTTCACCCTGGAGCCACCAAAATGTACCAGGATCTGAAAAGAGTCTATTGGTGGCCAGCTATGAAAAGAGAAGTGGCACAGTTTGTGTCAGCCTGCGAAGTATGTCAGAGGGTGAAGCTGGAACACCAGAAGCCGGTTGGAATGTTGAACCCACTGCCGATTCCAGAGTGGAAATGGGAGAATATAGCTATGGACTTCGTAGTGGGGTTATCGGCAGCATCCAACAGATTAGACTCCATATGGGTGATTGTGGACAGACTCACCAAATCTGCTCACTTCATCCCTATCAGGAGTGGCTATTCTGTGGACAAGTTGGCGCAGGTGTATGTTGATGAGGTTGTCAGGTTGCATGGGGTTCCTGTTTCAATAGTGTCTGATAGAGGGCCCCAATTCACCTCAAGGTTTTGGCGGAGTCTGCAGGATGCTATGGGTATCAGGCTGGATTTCAGTACTGCCTTCCATCCCCAGACTGATGGACAGTCAGAGAGGACCATCCAGACTATAGAAGATATGCTCAGAATGTGTGTGCTAGATTTTGGCGGTTCTTGGAGGCAGCATCTACCCCTGGTGGAGTTTGCCTACAATAACAGCTATCATGCTAGCATCGGGATGGCTCCTTATGAAGCTTTGTATGGAAGGAAGTGCAGGTCACCTGTCTATTGGGAAGAGATTGGAGAGAGGTCCTTAGCAGGGCCAGAGTTAGTAGAGATCACCAGCAGAGTAGTACCCATGATCAGAGAAAGAATCAGAACTGCGGTGAGCAGGCAGAAAAGCTATGCAGACATCCGCAGAAGACAGGTAGAGTTTCAGGAGGGGGATCTGGTATTGCTAAAGGTGTCTCCTATGAAAGGGGTGATTCGGTTTGGAAAGAAAGGTAAGCTAGCTCCACGGTACATCGGACCCTTTGAAATCTTGCAGAAGGTTGGGAATGTATCGTATAAGTTGGACTTGCCTACATCTATGGAGAGGGTCCATCCGGTTTTCCATATTTCTATGTTACAGAAGTTCGTGTCAGATCCGTGAAAGGTTCTTAGTGAGCCTGATGACAGAGCGGTTGTCGAAGCCGATCAAAATAAATAACCTTTTTAACTACCAACAATATTAAAACTGTAGACAGTGGTAAAAGGATCGTATCCACAGGGAATTGATACTTATTTACCTTCCTTGAGTAGATCAAATTAAAGAGCGCAGAAAAGAAAAGAAAGTGCAAGTGCATGTAAAGTAAAAATGGGGGTTTTGAAATTGATTTGATTAAACTAATGTAAAGAGCAATTGAAAAGAAAGCAGTTGGCAAATTAAGGGTAAAACTATGATAGTAAAAGCTCTAGTTGAAGATTCAGATTCACTTTAGTTGATGGGATTGATCATTGACTCAAATGTTCCTTTGTTGATTCAATAAATTGGCCATAGAGATTGAAGAAGCTTCTCACATCCATTATCTGTCTTTAAGATTAAATTAATTAGGGAAAGTCCTCCAATTAATTACTAATTAACAATTGTCAAAGAACATCTTTGAGCCTTAGGCCTTTTACAATAGTCAATTGCATAAAGATATAGAGAGAACCAATTCTAGTCACCCACATGCATGGAGACAACACTAGATCATGCGATTTCCTTGGTGATGCACCAAGTGTTCTTATGGTTGAACAAATCAAGCAATTTCGGACTTAAAATCATTCAAACCAACAATATATTACCTTGCAATAAAAATCAATGGAGATCTTAAATAACAAACAATAATGTCCTTTAAGCATGAAATCACAAGAATATTGAATAACCAAAAGATAAATAATGTAGTCCAAGTCTCTCAATCCACAATACAACTAAAGCTTCACTTATTCTTCAACTAGAATGAAAGAGTTTCAGCCACTCATGGCTGAAACAAAAACCATAAAGAAAGGTAGAAGAAGAGAAGAAGAAGCCGAAGGTGGTGGAGGCACGGCCTTGCTTGATCCGGATGGAGAAGGAGAAGATGAGTCTGAAGGTGTCCAAATTCGTGGCTGCCAAAGAGAGTACCTTTTTATAGAGTTTTGGTGCTGCCTAGGTCTTCCTAATTAGTGTAGAGGCTGCCCAAGTTGCTGCCCAAACTCAACTTGCTGCCCAAGTTGTTGCAGAAGAGGAAAGAATCGGACTGCATGCACTTCAGAAGGCAGGTGCGCGCAGATGGCTTTCAGAATAAGAAAGGAGCGTACCTTGTGTCTGAAAAGGAAGGAAGAGCGATCCAAGGATGCCAATAGAGGAAGAAAAGTCGTGGCTTGCTCTGCAGGAGAGAGACATGCGCGCGGATGGAGCTGAATAGGAAGGAGGCGCGCGAATCCGGATTGCAGAAGAGGTAGGCGCGCGGATGCTTCTGAATAGGAAGTATTTGCTGTCCAAACTTCCTATTTAGATGGAGCCTCTTTTGAATTATGAATCTGGACTGAATAAATGCCAAGTGCGTTGAGATCTCCTTCCTGAATAGGGAGTGGCGCGCAGATTGTGTTGCAAGAGGCAAGTGGTGCGCAGTCATTAAATGCAGAAGGGAAAGTGCATCTGTCTAATCTTTTCCTTTTTAGGCGGAGCCTTCGTTTGAATTTTGAATTCTGAATGCCGAAGAGGAAGAGCATCTCCTTGAGATCTTGCTGCCTAAACAGGAAGATATTACTGCTGCAGTGTGTGCACATCTTTTGAATAAGGAAAGAAAGATCTGCGATTTGAATTGCAAATAATTTTCTGACTGAGCTTTCCTTATTTGCTTTTGCCTCTGCACTTTCCTCATTTGAAGACTTTCCTTTTCTGAAAACTTTCCTTATTTGAAAACTTTCCTTTCTTGGCGCACGTTCTAAATAAGGCAGGAAAGATTCTGCAGTTCGAATTTCGGACAGTTTGCTGACTGTGCTTTTTGACACTTTCCTTATTTGGCACTTTCCATATATGAAAACTTTCCTTATTTAGAACTTTCCATATATGAAAACTTTCCTTTTCTGGAACTTTCCATAATTGGCACTTTTTGGCAGTTTTAAGGGCATTTTCTCCAGAATGTCTTTTCACACCTAGTTTCTGCAAAACATAAACAAAACAATGAAATTAGGCAGAAAAGGTGCAAATAAGCATCATTAAGATGATGATAATATGGCCTAAAATGAGCTCTGTCAAATACTCCCACACCTAACCTTTTGCTTGTCCTCAAGCAAACAAACACAGTTGAACAAACTCTCTTCACTTTGATCCTTTATGTCCACTTAAGCTCTTACTCTAGACCCCTATTTTGAATCATTGCAATAAAGAATGTATGCATCAAGGTTACTTACCTCTTTCCTTGTTTCCCTTTACTTACCATGGCTAGGATTGGTTTTCCTCAAGAGAGACCATGCATATTATATGTTAAGACTTTTTCTGGCTTTTGATGTGACTTGCCCTTACCTTGAAGTACTTTATTCAGGCTTTTGCACTTTAGATCTTGCTTGGAAAGGCCACCAACCTATTTTTGATGTACTTTTAGATATTTCAGTTGGTCACCTATCCAAGTGGCTATTAGCCTTGTTCATAGTCTTTTGACCATTGGAACAGTTTTCTCTTGTTTTTTTTTTCTTTTTTGTGCTTTTGAGGGCTTTGCCTTTGCTGAATTTTTTCTCTCAATGATTTGGGCAAATCAACACCTATTGTTAAATCAAGTCATGTTAAGTTCATTCACACAATTTCATTTTTGTCATCTTCAATCGAGGGTCATCAGTATATTTTTCACCATTGGTAAGCTCCAAGATTCAATTCAAAAAGCAATTCCCAAACATGAATACATCTTATTGCAATTGATTCAACCTAGGTTTAGAGAGTTATTACATCAATGGGGTCATGGAAAGAAAGTTCATCCAACATAGTTTATCAGTTTGAGTAAAGCAAATCAAGCAGAAGATTGTGGATGTGTGTGTTATTGGAAGCAAAAAAAACAAAAAAAATTTAAAAATTGTAGCTAATCAATTTGAAAGAAACGCAAAGCATGAATCTGAAAGGAAGAACTGAAAGCAAAAAACGCAATCTGAAAGGGAAAAATGTGTCTAAAGCAAAAAATTAAAATGTCGTACCCCCACACCTAAATCATGCATTGTCCTCAATGTATAAAAAACATAAAAGAACAAAGAAACTGAGTACTTCCCTTTGGTGTGGTTGGCATGGTGCGATGAGCCTATTCAGAGTGAGTGACGAACAGGTGTTCGTCTGGGAAGTCCTCCTTGACTGGGCATGGCACAGAGCTAGAGGGAAATCGGCTGAGGTGGTCGGCCACCAGATTCTCTTTCCCTTTCTTATCTCGGATCTCAAGGTCAAATTCTTGCAACAACAAGATCCACCGAATGAGTCTCGGTTTTGATTCCTTTTTCTTGAGCAGGTATCGCAAGGCAGCATGGTCAGAATAGATGGTGACCTTAGTCCCCAAGAGGTATGGTCTGAACTTCTCTAAGGCAAACACAACAGCTAGGAACTCTTTTTCTGTTGTTGAGTAGTTGCTTTGGGCGGCATCCAGTGTGCGGGAAGCGTATTGGATCACATGGGGTGAGTTCCCCACACGTTGCCCTAAGACTGCCCCCACAGCATAATTGCTCGCATCACACATGATCTCAAAGGGCAAGCTCCAGTCAGGAGCCTGAATGATTGGAGCGGTAATAAGCAGTTCTTTTATCAAGTCAAAGGCTCTCTTACAACCTGCATCAAAATCAAAAGTGACATCTTGTTGGAGCAACCTGCATAAAGGCAATGTGATTTTAGAGAAATCCTTTATAAATCTCCTATAGAACCCTGCATGACCAAGGAAAGAACGAATTTCTTTGACATTAGTGGGGTAGGGTAGATCTTTGATGGTGTCCACCTTTGCTTTGTCTACTTCAATACCTTAAGCTGAGACAACATGGCCTAGAATCAAACCTTGGTTCACCATAAAGTGACATTTTTCATAGTTCAGAACAAGATTTGACTCAATACATCTCTGTAGGATCTTTTCAAGATTAGCAAGGCATTCTTCAAAAGAGTTGCCATATACTGTAAAATCATCCATAAATACCTCAATGATTTTCTCAACGTAATCAGAAAATATGCTCATCATACATCGCTGAAAGGTGGCTGGAGCATTGCAAAGTCCAAAGGGCATTCTTCTGAAGGCGAAAGTGCCAAAGGGGCAGGTGAATGTTGTCTTTTCCTGATCTTCTGGGGCCACTGGAATCTGGTAAAAACCTAAATAACCATCAAGACAACAGTAGTGGGACTTACCTGCGAGTCTCTCGAGCATCTGATCAATGAAGGGCAAAGGAAAGTGATCTTTCCTCGTGGCTGCATTTAGTTTTCTGTAATCCATGCAAACTCTCCATCCATTCTGAACTCTAGTCGGGATAAGTTCCCCTTTAGCGTTTGGCACAATGGTGATCCCAGTTTTCTTAGGAACCACATGTACAGGACTTACCCATTTGCTATCAGAGATAGGGTAGATGATACCTGCATCTAGAAGCTTGATTATCTCCTTTTTCACTACCTCCATCATGGGTGGATTCAGCCTACTTTGAGCATCTCTGACTGGCTTGCATTCTTCCTCGAGGTGTATCTTATGCATGCATGTAGTGGGGGAGATACCTTTGATGTCATCCATGGTCCAACCCATGGCTTGCTTATGCTTTCTCAGTACTTTCAGGAGGCTTTCTTCTTCGAGTTGGCTCAATTGATTAGACACGATCACTGGGAGTGTCTTTCCTGCTCCTAAGAATGCATATTTTAAGTGACTCGGAAGAGGTTTCAGATCTGATTCGGAAGTTCCCTGTTCTGTTGTCTGTTGTCCGGCTGAACTAGATTCTGCTTGTTGCACATGGACTGTCTGCAGTGAAGTTGGACGTGCAAGGTGTTGCGATGGGAGCTGAAGAGGCGCCGATTGAGGTGTTGAGGAGTTCGGCGGCCGAAAGCTGGTGGGGCTCGGCGGCCGAAGGATGGTGAAGTTCGGTGGCCTAAAGACGCCTCTTTGCGGAAGCTGAAAGGTCTTCTGCGATTGGTTCTGCAGTCCTTTCTGAAGTGGTGCGATTTCCACCTGTTCTTCCTGCAGTGGTCTGCAGCTCAGCTGTTGAATGCTGCAGACGGTTTCTGTCAATTCCGGCTCTTCATTTTTCAGATCAGATTCCCTGCAAAAGTCATGGTTTAGCACATCATCATGATTCTCATTAAATATCTCTTGACTCAAACAATCGATCATGTCTAAACCATAAACAGGGGAAAAATCATGGGGAAATTTCATTGCATCATAGACATTAAATTTGATTACTTCCCCTTCAAATTCCATGGTCAAGGTGCCATCATGCACATCTATCTTGGTTCTGGCAGTGCTCAAGAAGGGACGCCCAAGAAGGATGTCTGAAGAAGTGCTACAGCGGTCTTCCTTAGTATCAATCACATAAAAGTCTGCTGGGAAGACAAGCTCATCTACTTGCACTAGAACATCTTCGAGCACTCCTTGTGGGTATACCACAGATCTGTCAGCTAGTTGAATTACAACTCTAGTGTCCTTCAGTGGACCTGCATTCAAAGAATTGTAAATGGAAAGGGGCATAACATTTATTGATGCACCAAGATCACACATAGCCTTCTTAATCCCAACATTCCCTATCTTACAAGAAATTGCAAACATGCCCTTGTCTTTACATTTGGTTGGGAGTTCTCTCTTAATGACAGTAGTGAAAACTTCACCTACACTTACCTTTTCCCTCTCTGCAAGTTTCCTTCTGTTGGTACATAGTTCTTTCAGAAATTTTGCGTACCTGGGAATCTGCTTAACAACATCTAGCAGAGGTATGTTGATCTGTACCTTTCTGAAGGTGTCAAGGATCTCCCTTTCTTCTTTTTCTTTCTGTGCTTTTTCAAATCTCTTTGGAAAAGGAGGTGAGATCTGAAAACGTACCTGGGGATCTTCTTTTTGCGCAGATGGTGTCTCAGTTTGCGCAGGAGGATGGCCAGCTGGCTCAGGTGAAGGAGGCGCAGGAATGGTTTCAGTTGAAACCTCTGATTCTTGTGCAGGAATGGTTTCCGGCTCATCAGTCTTGGAATCTTGAAGCTCTTTCCCACTTCTCAGTGTTATAGCATTCACATTCTCTCTAGGATTGTCTTCTATTTGAGAAGGTAGCTTACCTTGAGTGTCGGATCTGTTCATCGCGGATGTCAATTCCCCGATCTGCAGTTGCATCATTTGTATCATTTGCATCATCTTTGCCATTTCGCCAGAGGCAAGATCTGAACTTGTAGGTGCTGGTTGGGCCTGATTCCTCTGGCAGTGCTGATTGTTTGTCTTGGCATAGCTGAAATTAGGGTGGTCTCTCCAACCTGGATTATAGGTGTTAGAATAGGGATCACGCCTTACCTGGTTGTTATATCCTCCAATTGCATTGACGTCCTGGTAGTCTTCCTGAAGTGTAGGACACTGATCAGTTGGGTGTCCCGCATAGGGACATAATCCACATGGCCGAAGCTGCTGAGGCTGTTGAGCTTGGTTGTAACAGCCCGGCCCGTACGCACGGCACTGTTACCGCTCACGGCCCAGGGCTATCCCTCGCCTGGCCTCTTGCCACCTCGGGCTTTCCACTGGCGTCGTGAGCAGCTCTTAACATCCCTTCACCCTCACGGGTTCCAGGCAGGATTTGTCCCTCGGGGGAGCCATTACGGCCCGCCCTAGCCCGAGTGGATTTGGCCCAATTCCTTCCTCTGGGAATTAGGTCGCCTCCCCCACTGCTCGAACCCTTGACCTCCCACTTTAAGGGAATAGTCTGGTGAGAGTGAGTACCAGACTATTCCCTTAAAGTGGGAGGTCAAGGGTTCGAGCAGTGGGGGAGGCGACCTAATTCCCAGAGGAAGGAATTGGGCCAAATCCACTCGGGCTAGGGCGGGCCGTAATGGCTCCCCCGAGGGACAAATCCTGCCTGGAACCCGTGAGGGTGAAGGGATGTTAAGAGCTGCTCACGACGCCAGTGGAAAGCCCGAGGTGGCAAGAGGCCAGGCGAGGGATAGCCCTGGGCCGTGAGCGGTAACAGTGCCGTGCGTACGGGCCGGGCTGTTACATAAAAAGGCGCTACGACCCGGAAATCCGACCCGTTACCGGCGCTAGGATCCAGATCGGCTTAAGGCCGCCGGGACCCGTAGCAAGCCTACATACCTCCTGTAAACCTGTGGAATCCCATACATAACAACATAGACATGATCTGTAATAATTTTCTTTTCTCTTATCCAAGCAAAACCTGTGCATGCACAAAATCATACATAAACCCCACACTGGAGTCCTCATTAAATACTCCAATGGGGTATCATCATCATACATATCAGCTTGGATAATCATAGTCATAACATCATTACTCATTAAACACTCTGTACATAATGGGGATTCACACACTTCTAGGTCAAGCACTACTATAATCCTCAATACATCATCAAATCATTCATTACATATCATAACTATACATAACTCATTCATTTCATTACAAGGTCATAAATACTCATTACATCATATTCACGTCCACTACTATCTATGACAACGTACAAGGCTTGACTTCACTCTAGCCGACTTCTCGATCTATCCTGTACCTGCAACTATGGGGATAAAGGGAGTGGGGTGAGCTACTAGAGCCCAGTGAGCAGAATCTAAAAACGTTTGTTTTAATTCCTCCATTTTTAGGTATATTATTATTCATTTAACTTTTTCTTTCTTTTTCTTGTTCATGCTTTCATGTATGCGCCATAACACAAACATTTCACAACAAGGATGAACTTGTCACCATTTAGCCCCTATCTTTCTTACTTATACATGCCGGGGGCGTAGAGCCGTAGCAGGCACACCCGGACTTCCATAATCTGTCATAGTGCCAGGGGCGTAGAGCCGTAGCAGGCACACCTGGACTCACATAGGCTATCATGACATATAAGGGCTAATGGATCATTCAACATTCATCCACATCAACATCAAAGTATGCAATGCAACATATTCGTGAATTCTAATGTAAACAACCTAATATATCTCATGGCATAATGATGCATGGGCAATGCTTTATGATTCATTCATTTATTCATTTACTTTAAAGCTTAAGGGGTTGTTCCACTCACCTGGTAACTGAAGCTTTAACAACGAACTCAGAACGACTATTTCACAACCGGGGGTCTCGGTTCCTCGGGTCCGAACCTACACAGGTGGACTCAAATGAGGCACCAAACATACATGAACATGACTCTAAAATACTCCCCAAAGACCCCCTAAAACATCCTGAAAACATCACATGAAATCATGCAAGAAACGGCTGAACAGGGCACTTTCGGCGGCAGGTTCGGCGGCCGAAAGTCCCTCTGCAGCCGAAAGTCATGCAGGTTCGGCGGCACTTTCGGCGGCCGAACCTCCCAGACAGAGACGAAACTTGAGTTTCGGGGGCAGGCTTCGGCAGCCGAAACTGCCTCCACAAGGGGGTTCGGCGGCCGAAGGTCACTTCGGCGGCCGAACCTGAGTTTCTGCCGAAGGGCAGAAACTTGGCTCCCTTGTGTCCACAGCCTCCAAAACGCCTCAAAACATGCATAAACTTGTTTCTACACATGCATACACATCATACATCACACCTAGGGGTCTCAAACTATAATATACCCCAACTACAACACTTCAAACAACACATTTCCAACATACATTGTTCAAATCATCAAAATAACCCATAAACCTAACAACAAGCCTAAACATGCATTCTACCCCATCAACTTGCATAAAACTTTCATAAAACATAAAAGAAGCATAGATCGAAGCTTACCTCTTGAAGATCGAGAGGAAGAACGACCCTAGCTCGGAAAATGGAGGGATTTAGCTCCAAGACTTCCAAGCTCCAAACTTGCTTAAAAACACTCAAAAACTTTTGTGGAACCTTAAAACTCAAAGAAAATGGTGGGGATTGAAGGAAAAACACAAGATTTGGGAGAGGGAGGTCGGAAGCTTGCTGTGGCTGAAAATGGGAGAAAACTCTCCCATTTCGGCTAAGTGCCCCTTTTATAGGTGGCTGGCCAGGCCACGTTCGGGGGCCGAAAGTGCCTCCGCATGCATGCAAGGTTCGGCGGCCGAACTTGGAGTTCGGCGGCCGAACCTGCATTTCCCTCACTCAAAACTTTCGGGCGCCTAAAGTCCCTCCGAAAGCATGCATGTTCGGCGGCCGATCTTTGGAGTTCGGCGGCCGAACCTGGGTTTTCCTCCAAGGATTTTTCATGTAAAAACTCATTTAATTTCTTACTTAAAAACATGAAATACATGAAAACATTTCATAAAATCATAGTTTTACCCTTCTAGAGGTTTCCGACACCCGAGGTCCCACCGGACGGTAGGGATTCCGATACCGGAGTCTAGCCGGGTATTACATTCTCCCCCCCTTAAGAACATTCGTCCCCGAATGTTCCTCAACTAACATACAAAGCATGGCATCAATCATAACATACACTATATCACATAGAACAAACTAACACTCACCTCAAAACAGATGGGGGTATTGCTGGAGCATGGACTCCCGTGTCTCCCAGGTGCATTCTTCAATATTGTGGTGGTTCCAAAGGACTTTCACCATCGGGATTTCCTTGTTCCTCAGCTTTCTGATCTGAGTGTCTAGGATCCGCACTGGCTGTTCTACATAGGTGAGATCCTCTTGGATCTCTACATCAGGCTCACTAAGAACCTTGCTCGGATCTGACACATACTTCCGTAACAGAGAAACATGGAAAACCGGATGGATTCTCTCCATCGAAGCAGGCAAGTCTAGCTTGTACGACACATTACCGACCCTCTGAAGCACCTCAAAAGGACCGATGTACCGTGGAGCTAACTTACCCTTCTTCCCGAACCGAACCACTCCTTTCATAGGAGACACCTTGAGCAAAACCAAATCCCCCTCCTGGAACTCTAGCTGTCTTCTGCGGATATCTGCATAACTCTTCTGCCGACTAGCAGCAGTCTTGATCCTCTCTCTGATTATGGGTACCACCCTGCTGGTAAGCTCTACTAACTCCGGACCCGCAAGAGTCCTCTCTCCTACTTCCTCCCAGCAGATAGGTGATCTGCACTTCCTCCCATACAAAGCTTCATATGGAGCCATCCCTATGCTAGCATGATAGCTGTTATTGTAGGCAAACTCCACCAGAGGTAGATGCTGCCTCCAAGAACCGCCAAAATCTAGCACACACATTCTGAGCATATCCTCTATTGTCTGGATGGTCCTCTCTGACTGTCCGTCCGTCTGTGGGTGGAAGGCAGTACTGAAGTCTAATCTGGTACCCATAGCGTTCTGCAGACTCCGCCAAAACCTGGAGGTGAACTGGGGCCCTCTATCTGACACTATAGACACCGGGACCCCATGCAGTCTGACAATCTCATCTACGTACACCTGTGCCAACTTGTCCACAGAGTAACCACTCCTGACAGGGATGAAGTGAGCAGATTTGGTGAGTCTGTCCACAATCACCCATATGGAGTCCAATCTGTTGGACGTCGCCGGTAACCCCACTACGAAGTCCATAGCTATATTCTCCCATTTCCACTCTGGAATCGGTAGTGGATTCAACATTCCGGCCGGCTTCTGATGCTCTAGTTTCACCCTCTGACACACATCGCAGGCTGACACGAACAGTGCCACGTCCTTTTTCATAGCTGGCCACCAATACACTCTCTTCAGATCCTGATACATCTTGGTGGCTCCAGGGTGAACACTATACCTGGTATTATGGGCTTCCCCCATAATATCTCCCTTCAGACCAATGTCATCTGGCACACATAATCTGTTCCCGTAGCGGAGGATCCCCTTATCATCAAACTTGAACTCATTACTCTGGCCTGACTGAACCGTTCTGGCTATCCTGACCAACTCTGGGTCCTCATGCTGTTTCTGAGCTACCTGCTCCAGAAACACGGGTGTTACTCTCATCTGAGCCACTAGGGCACCTGTGCCAGACAACTCCAACTGTAGTCCCTCACTCATAAGTCTGTGGAACTCCTTCACCACCGGCCTCCTCTCTGCTGAAATGTGGGATAGACTGCCGAGTGATTTCCGGCTTAAGGCGTCTGCCACAACATTCGCCTTACCCGGATGGTACTGAATCTTGCAATCATAGTCACTCAACAGCTCTACCCATCTCCTCTGCCTCATGTTCAGTTCTCTCTGACTCAGGATGTACTGCAGGCTCTTATGATCTGTGAAGATCTCACACTTTACCCCATAAAGGTAATGCCTCCACATCTTGAGTGCAAAGATCACTGCTGTCATCTCTAGGTCATGTGTGGGGTAATTCAGCTCATGCTTCTTCAGCTGTCTAGAAGCATAAGCGATCACCCTCTCATTTTGCATTAGCACACAACCCAGTCCCACACGGGACGCATCACAATATACTGAGAAGTCATCATCACTTTTTGGCAGAGCTAACACCGGTGCTGAAGTCAACCTCCTCTTAAGCTCCTCAAAGCTTTCCTCACACTGATCGGTCCATAAGAACTTCTGATTCTTCTTTGTCAATTTGGTCATAGGAGCAGCAATCTTTGAGAAGTCCTGAACGAACCTCCTGTAGTAACCTGCTAAACCCAGAAAACTCTTGATCTCGGTCACTGTGGTGGGTCTAGGCCAGTTAGCTACAGCCTCTACCTTCTTGGGGTCTACTTCAATACCCTGTTCTGACACAATGTGCCCCAAGAATGAAATGCTCCTAAGCCAAAACTCACACTTGGAGAACTTGGCATACAAGCCATGCTCTCTCAAGGTCTGCAAAACTGTCCTCAGGTGATGGGCATGCTCCTCTGCATTTCTGGAATACACTAGGATATCATCTATGAAGACAATAACGAAGTGATCCAGATACTGACTGAATACTCTGTTCATGAGGTCCATGAATGCTGCAGGGGCGTTGGTCAACCCGAACGGCATCACAAGGAACTCATAGTGCCCATACCTGGTCCTGAAAGCTGTCTTCGGTACATCTTCATTCCTTATCCTCAACTGATGGTACCCTGATCTTAGATCTATTTTGGAGAAACAACCTGCTCCTGCCAGCTGGTCGAATAGATCGTCGATCCTCGGCAAAGGGTACTTGTTCTTGGTAGTGACCTTGTTCAACTGTCTGTAGTCGATACAAAGTCGAAGGGATCCATCCTTCTTCCTTACAAACAAAACCGGAGCACCCCAAGGTGAAGTACTCGGTCGGATGAAACCCTTATCTACCAGCTCTTGCAACTGTTCTTTCAGTTCTTTCAATTCAGCTGGTGCCATCCTGTAGGGAGGGATAGAGATCGGTCTGGTACCAGGCATTAACTCAATCTCGAACTCTATCTCCCTAGCAGGTGGTAACCCTGGCAGCTCGTCTGGGAAAACATCTAAGAACTCACTCACCACAGGCACTGAGGCGGGCTCTCTGACATGACTGTCTAACTCCCTCACATGAGCTAGAAACCCCTGACATCCCCTCCTAAGCAACCTACGAGCTTGAAGAGCTGAGATCAGACCTCTAGGTGTACCCCTCTTGTCTCCTCTGAAGACGACCTCGGACCCATCCTGATCTCTGAATCTGACTACCTTGTCTCTACAGTCCAAGGTAGCACCATGGGTCGATAACCAATCCATCCCTAGAATGACGTCAAAATCTGTCAAATCTAGAACCACGAGGTCGGCGGAAAGGCATCTTCCCTCTATGAAAACTGGACTACATTGGCAGACTGCCTCTGCCACTGATGGGTCACACTTGGGTCCACTGACCCATAGGGGACACTCTAACCCAGAGACCATCAATCCTACCCTCTCCACGACTCTCGGAGCAACAAAAGAATGAGATGCACCCGGGTCCATTAAGGCATACACATCAGAACAACCAATGATGAGATTACCTGCCACCACGGTGTTGGATGTGCTGGCCTCCTGCTGAGTCATAGTGAAGATCCGTGCCGGAGCTGATGGACCTTCACCTCTGTATCCTGCTGATGAAGAGGCTGACCCTCTCCCTCTGCCTCTGCCACTGGCCTGTGTTGCGGCTGGAGCTACTGGCTGCACCACACTGCCGGAGGTTGTCTGCTGAGACGGTGCTGCAAAGGCTGCTCTAGGACAATCTCGAGCCAAATGACCCGCTTGTCCGCACCTGAAACATGTGTTTGTCCCTGCCAGACATACTCCCTTGTGTGGTCTCCCACATCTCATACATGCTGTAACCTCTGCGCCAGAGCTTGAGCCACTGCCTAAACCCAGACCTGACTTGATCTTGTTCCAGAACTTATTCTTCTTAGATTTTCTGTGGCCTCTGTCCCACTTTTTACTGCCTGCAACTGCTGCACTCAGAGAAGAAGAGTCTAACCTTTCCCCACCTGGGGTCTTGGAACCAGAAGACTGTGCCACTGACTGTTTTACCTTCCCCTCAACGATAGCACTAGCCTCCATTCTCCTAGCCATATCCACTATGGCATGGAAACTCTCCCTCTCTGCTGACTGTACCAAAGAGGAATACCTGGAGTGCAGCCTCATAATATATCTCCTCGACTTCTTTTGATCTGTGTCCAAATTCAGCCCAGCATATGGCAACAACTCCAGGAACCTGTCTGTGTACTCGTCTACACTCATGTCATCAGTTTGCCTCAACTGCTCGAATTCTATCATCTTCAATTCCCTTGAACTATCAGGGAAAGCCCATCCTGCAAACTCGTTTGCAAACTCTTCCCAATTCATGCTGTCCACTATCGGGTTCACATAATTCTTGAACCATTCCCGTGCCTTCTTGCACTTAAACGTGAACCCGGCCATCTGAATGGCTCTACTGTCATCAGCCCCTATCTCATCTGTAATTGCCTTGACCCGCTCCAAGTACACGAACGGATCATCACCGGTTTCAAACTGGGGAGCACCCAGCTTCATGTAATCGGTCATCTTGACCTTGCTCCCTCCAGATGAGGTAGGTTTGGGTACTTGTGTTTCCGGGACAGTAGGTACTGGTGGTGGTGGAGGTGCAACATCCCCTGGGGTAGGGTTTGCTGTACTGGTATAGGGAGGTGGAGGTGGGTACATGGGGTACTGAGAGTATGGTGGGTAGTAAGGTGGGGTATGGCATATGTGGAGGATAAGGGCTAAAACTGGGGTAATCCGATGTACCTCCCATCGAATACCCTGGATGGTGTGAATAGGGTGGGTAGTGATGTGGCTGGACATAACTCGAGGCCTGAGTGCCTCCTTCTGATTCTCCCATGCCCTCTTCCGGCATGCTCACACCGAGACTGCCATCCCTCCTCTGATCTACTTCCATATCCTCAGACATTCCTCCCTG